>NC_056750.1:231804814-232119814 GCF_019279795.1 Protopterus annectens
ACTGGCTACTGGTTTTGGATTTTAAATTCTGTTGAGCTGGAGAGACTGGTTTGGGAATTGGGACATTCCTGATTTTGAGGATGGTGCTAGCGACAGTGTGGATGGAGTAGACTACTGTGGTCACTGTAATCGTTCGGCTCTTCAAGTGGAGACAGTTATGCCGAATGCAGGTAGTGGAAACCCAATTATGTCTACTGATTTTGATATGAATATGGATTTTAACTCTGTTTAGTCAGAGTGTACTAGTCTGGGACTTGGGATATTGCTGGTGTTGAGGATGGGGCTAGCAACAGTCTGCAATCTGTGGATGGTGAAGATTGCTGTGGTCACTGTAATCGCCACTGTGATGGGTTGAGCATGGTTAATGCTGCTTTGGTGCCTTCGGATGGCTTGGACTCTGTTGTTGTTTATGTGCGTTGGGTTTTTTTTTTATGTTTGTACATGAGTTTGTAGAAAAAGAAGCCGTCTTACCATAACGTTCCATCTGTGTTGTACATCTTTATTCATTCATTACTGTTAGGACTTCAGTTCTATCCACGGAACCAACACAGCCGTTTTCAAGCTCGCTCCAACCAAAACCTCTCAGCTAACACCTACCCATAATTTCCCTTCTCATAGTCTCTTCCGATCGAGTTTGCCCGCTCTTATATTATAGAGGTAATAAAGAGACAGTAGGATGGTTCTGTCTGAGAAAATACCTTAGCTAGGAAATCCTAAAGTCCACCAGGAGTCCAGGCAGGGGGAAGGAGGGCAGGAAGTAATGAATGAATAAAGATCTACAACACAGATGGAACGTTATGGTAAGACACAACTTCTTTATCTAATGTAAATCTTTATTCATTCCTTACTGTTAGGACAGAGTCCCCAGCTACTGGAGTCCTGGGTGGCCCTAAGGAAGGATATTCCTGAGCACCATAGAACCAAAAGATGCTCATCCCCTGGAGGCCAAATCCAACTTGTAATGAGTGATAAAGGTATGAGGTCTTGCCCAAGTGGCTGCTGCGCAGATATCATCCATAGAGGCTTTGGAATGAAAAGCCACAGAAGTAGCCATCGATCTAGTCGAATGAGCCTTTTCTCTGGAAGGTAAAGACAGTTTATTCTGGTGGTAGATACAGGTAATGATGTTTTTAAGCCAGGAAGTTAGAGTCACTTTGGAAATAGGTCTACCCAATCTGGGTCCAGCAAAGGCCACAAACAATTGGTCCGTTTTTCTGAAAGATTTAGTTCTGTCCAAATAAAAGCAAAGTTGCCTATGAACATCAAAGGTATGCAAAAGATATTCTCCTCTATTTGAATGTTGAGGGAAGAAAACCGGCACATCAACAGATTGGTTAACTGAAAACCCACAAATGACCGTGGGCAAGATGGATGGGTCAGTAAGTAGGGATACACTTTCCCTGTGGAAAATGAAGTAAGGTCTCTTGACACTCAAGGCCTGCAACTCAGATACTCTTCTCACTGAGGTAAGGTCTACTAGAAGTAGAGTCTTCCAAGACAAAAATTTTATATCATATGAACTAGAATGTTCGAAAGCAGGGCTTGTCAATGACTGAAGCACCAAAGTCAAGTCCCAAGGCTCTATGGGGGGGGGCTTGACAGGAGGTTTAACATGTAATACTCCTTTCAAGAAGGTTTTGCACAGACGGTGTGACATAACCGAATAATTATCAAATCCATTGTGAAAATTTGCGATAGTTGCTAAATGTACAGTAACGGTCAATGCTGAAGCTCCTGCATGTAGAAGGGTAGTCAGATATTGTAGGATCTCCTGAATAGGCATAGAGAAAGTGTCTATATCATGATCTTTGGTCCATGTAGAGAACCTCTCCTCCTCCCAACAAATACAAATATATGCGAGAGATGCAACTATATAGCCAAACTGGAGGCTGAGCTCTCTCAATTCAGTACTGGCAAGACCAGTCAGGAGGAGAAGGTAACCACGCACACCACAAACCCAGTCTCACACAGAACTATCACAACTGCAAACCAAACACATAAACACACAAAAACATACTCGGAGGCGCTGATTAAAAATCTACCAAAACAACAGAGGCCTCCAAAGCAGACACCCAAGCAACCACCACCTCAAGACATAGCACATGCAACACATAGTTCACAAAGTCAGTGTGCTAAACAGTCACAGCCTTTAAGGCCAAACAACATGCCAGACACACTTGTAATAGGTGACTCCATAGTCAGGCACACTGATGTCCCGCTCACCAGACTGAACAAGGAGAGGGTCACAGTAAGCTGCCTGTCGGGAGCTAGAATCCGCCACATAACACAAGCACTCAGGTCACTCCACAGCAAGTACAAATATGACTCAGTCATTGTACATGCCGGTGTGAACGACCTGAGACGTACCTCCCTGGACTACATGAAAAGAGACATAGAGGAGCTCTCTGATTATGTAGCCCAGGCCGGTATGACCCTGACCCTGAGCAGCATCTTACCCTCACCAAGAATGATGACACAGTACAAAGACAAAATGATCAGTTTTAACAATTGGCTTAATTACTGGTGTCATTCTAAGGGGATCCAGTGTCTGTCTGCTTGGGATGACATGCTTGGCAAGCCACGCTGCTTCACAAGGGATGGCTTGCACCTGTCACCCCTGGGCTTCCGGATATTGGCCAAGGCTTTTGCCACCCCCATAGTGCCTTTTTTAGGCAAGGCTCAAATGACAAACCTACCTCCCTAGAAAACACATGTGGAAAAAAACTAAGGGTAATGCTGCTCAATGCCAGAAGTCTAAACCTCAAGATGCACGCCCTCGAAGCCCTCCTCAGTATGGAGAACATCGATGTCTGTGCAGTGACTGAAACCTGGTTCAAGGCTCCTGTGAGCACCCCAGCACTATCAGGTTTTACCTCATATCATGCTTTCCGGCCCCAAAACTTGGACCGTACCACAAAAGGAGGGGGAGTATCCATTTTCATCAAAGATACCCACACCTCCAGGTTAGTGGCAACGCACGAAGCATCGGAGACTATCCAGGTGCAACTAACCATAGGCAAAACTGCCTTACAGTTTGTAGCATGCTACAGACCACCCTCTCAAACTCAGGAACCCCACACAGCCTTCCTGAAGACACTGGAGAGTATGAATGCCTCTCCAAATATCATCATTTTGGGAGACTTCAACTACCCAAACATAGATTGGGAACATTACTCAAGCCCCAACACCCTAGCCCAAAGGTTCCTAGAATTCATAAACTCAAATGCAATGGAACAACTAGTCACCATTCCCACAAGAGGAGACAATATACTAGACCTGATCATCACAAACATGGGGACAAAATGCTCCACACCGGAAGTACATCCCTCTTTGGTAAGATCAGACCATAAATTAATCTCACTGGAAATCCACATCCCGCCCCACCCCTGCACAAAAGACCACAGTGAAGAACTTCTCAAAAGCAAACTTCACACTTCTTAAGACTGAAGTGTTATCTTTCAAGGCCCCTGGGCCAGTGGAAACCACAACCCACACTGCTGAATCTTTTGCAAATGCCTTCTATGGGCACCTTCAAGAATGCATGGATCATGCAATCCCAAATAAAACCAAGACCCATTCCCGAAAGGCAGGCGGCCGGTCTGGTGGACCCCAGCCATAAACAAACTTTACAACAGGAGGAGGAAGCTACTACATGACAGAGCAAAATCCCTAAAAGGGAAGGCATCTCTGATCAGTACTAGCAAAAAACTACGATCACTCATAAAATCATCCAATGCCAACTTTGAGAGAAAAATCGCAAAAGACACAAAAGACAATCACAAGGCCTTCTTTAGCTATGTTAGAAACCTGGGTGGAAACTCCCAGATATGCTCAGAGTTAATCCAAAATGACACAAAATACACTGAACCCACTGACATTGCCAACATTCTGGCAGACAGGTTCAGTGCAAATTTCTCCTCCCCCTCCCCCCCAAAAGGAGAAATAACTATCCCAGCACAGTGTAGCCTCCCTAACATCTCAGATGCCCAGGTGAGAGCCGCCCTCTCTAAAGCTAAAAATACAACATCAATGGGACCGGATGGTGTCCCGGGCTGTGTGCTACATGAACTCCAAGAGGAACTAAACCCACACATAAGGCTGCTGTTTAATCTTAGCCTTACTACAGGATATGTACCCAAAGAGTGGCGTATGGCAACAGTGGTCCCACTTCACAAAGGCGGTGCTTCTACGGACCCTGGAAATTACCGCCCCATAAGCTTGACGAGCCTGGTCTGCAAAGCTATGGAGAGGATCATTATGGAACTCATAAACAAAGACATTGGGGACCTACAGACATTGGATCCTACCCAATTTGGCTTTGTCAAGGGCAGATCCTGCCTTTTGAACTTGGTCGACTTTTTTGAAACAGTCACTAAGGCCATTGATGAGGGCAAGGCAGTTCACACAGCCTACCTTGACCTTGCAAAAGCCTTTGACACAATACCCCACTCGGACATCATAGACAAACTCACCAGCTTAAATATAAACCCATATGTCACAAGATGGGTTGCAAACTGGCTCAAGGACAAAACCCACAGGGTCAGAGTTGCTGGAGCTATGTCAGACTCTAAGCCAGTCACAAGCGGTGTCCCACAGGGCTCAGTCCTGGGACCCCTCTTGTTCGGCATTTATTTTTCCGAGGTACAGGCAAACATATGAGGATTGTGGCTGACAAAGTTCGCAGATGACTGCAAACTGGGCGCCATAATTGATACTCCAGCGGACACAAACATCCTTCAGAGAGGCCTCATAGAAACGGATAATTGGTGCCAGAGCCATGGCCTTAAGCTGAACGCCAAGAAATGTATAGTCATACCCTTTGGGAAAAACAAGGTACCGACAAATTACCACATAGGCGGTAATCCATTAAGTACGGAAGAGGTAATCAGGGACCTAAGGACCCAGGTTGACAGCAACCTCTCATTTGACACTCACATTGCCAAAGTGGTTAGGAAGACCTTCTATATTGCCCACCTTATCATGAAGGGTTTCACATCTAGATCAAGAGAGGTCATTGTGCCCTGTACTCTTCTCTTATCAGGCCAATGATTGAGTACAATGCCCCATTTGGGATGTATCTCACCCGACACCTGCAGCAGTTGGAAAGACCCCAAAAGTTCCTCACCAAGAGGATAAAGGGTCTTAAACATATGTCATATGCTGCCCGACTGAAAAACTCCAGCTCTATTCAGTCGCATACCGCCTACTCAGAGGTGATCTGTGCCTGACGTACAAGGCCATGTCCAATCCTGAATTAATGGACATGCTCCACCTCAGAAAATCTAAATCCATCAGAGCCACGAGAACAAGTGACTTAAACCTCAACACAGAAATAAATAGAACGTGCTGGAGGGACAGATTCATAACCCAGAGGCTCCCTACACTCTGGAACAGAATCCCAGTCCATGTTAGGCAGAGCTCCTCACTGACTCTATTCAAGAGAAATCTCGACGAGTGGATGGGAGATCATAAGTTTAGCCCGGGGGTCATCTCTGTGTCACTACTAGACAGAGGCATAGTAAACTAAACCCTAAAAGGGCGTAGTATTCTCATCCTAAGGGGTGGTGTAAGCCACATACACTCTGGCTAGGCTTATAAATGCCCTAGTGCAGATAGCCTAGTACGAACCTATGAACCTATCCCACTTACTGGAATAAATTTTCCTGGTGGAGGGTTTGTGTGAAGCCAAAAGAATCTCACGGACAGGAGATGAAATATCAGGTAGTCTGGTAATCATTGGAAGTGGGGAAACCAAGCCGTGAGCTTCAGGCTGTACAGACTGGGGTGAATCAGTCCCTGAGGGTGAGATAGCAAACCTTGCAATTGATCCAGGATCCATGAGCTGTGAATCACATGAGGCCATAGGAAAGGGAACCAGACTTGATGGGGCCAATAAGGGGCAATGAGGATCACTTTGCTTCTCAACCTTTGAGCTTTCTGGAGGAATTTCAGGATGAGGGGAAATGGGGGAAAGGCAGACAGCAGACCCGGGGGCCAATCATGCGTTGAGCATCCCTCAGTGGCTCCCCTGAGGGGGGATCAGGGCATAGTAACCTCTGCATTTGTTGTTTAGAGGGGAGGCAAACAGGTTGCAGCAAGGCCTGTCCCAACGGCGGAAGATCTGATCCGCTATTATAGGACAGAGGGACCACTCGTGGGGCATCAGGATGTTCCTGCTCAGATTGTCCGCAATAAGGTTGGAACTCCCAGGAATGTGCATTGCTATAAGAAAGTGGTTGGAAGCCATTCTCATGGCTTCCCAACACAGGGGGTAAGACTGGTTCCACCTTGTTTGTTTATATACCAGACGACTGACATGTTGTCCAACTGAACTGCAATGGTCCCGGAAGGGAGGGCTGTATGGAACGCTTGCAATGCTACGAGAACTGCCCTCAATTCCAGGACATTTATGTGCAAATTGGCCTCCATGGGGGACCAGGTGCCTTGGACGGTCTTTCCCTGGAAATGTCCCCCCAAGCAGGGAAGCGTCTGTGGTCACTGTGGCCCTGGGCTGGGGAAGGCAGAATGGTCGACACCAAAGATTTGATTCTGGCTTCATCCACCAAAGCATGTCTTTCTTACAAAGATTTGTAAGACGTATCAAGTGGTCGAGAGGATGGGTCAAAATCTACCATTGTGAAGAAAGGAACCACTGTACTAGCCTCATGTGCAACCTTGCCAGTGGAACTAAGGTAATGGTTGCTACCATAGATCCCAGTAATTGTAGTACAAGGCGTGCTGGTACAAAAGTCTTTTGGAGCAGGACTTGACTCTGGTTTATTTCTGAGAGCCTGTGAGGAGGAAGGGAAGCTTGACAGGTTATGTTGAAGATCGCTCCAATAAATTCCAATGTTTTTGTTGGGGAGATTTGAAATTTTTCCTTGTTGATCGTAATCCCTAAGCGAAGAGCAAGGGCTTGAGTGTAAGAGAGACTGTGGATGAGAAGATTCCTGGTCGTGGCGGTAAGGAGCCAATCGTCTAGATACAGAAACACCTGGAATCCTTGTAGTCAAAGATGAGCTACTACAACTGCCATACATTTGATGAACACTCTGGAGGCTGTCGAGAGACCGAATGGCAGTACCCTGAACTGGTAGTGATTGGCTCCCAGCTAGAAGCGGAAAAATCTCCGGGAGCACTTGTCCATCTTTATGTGGCAATACATGTCCTAGAGATCTATAAATCACATCCAGTTGTCCTTCCCTAGAAAGGGGAGGATGGACTGTACCATGATCATCCGGAATTCTTGGGGTTTTATGAATTTGTTTAGTAAGCTGAGATCCAGGATTGGTCTCCAGTCCCCCGTCTTTTTTTGGCACTAAAAAAAACTAGAGTAAAAAACGGATCCTCTCTGGTCTGGTGGGACTGGCTGGATGACTCTTTCTTAGCAGCTTTTCGATTTCTAAGGCTGTTACCTCCCTCTGACTGGGTGGAACATCAGGGATTCGTTTGACGGGTGTGGAAGTAAGATCGAATGGGATATGGTAGCCTCTGGATATTACAACCCCTAACTGCTTCCAGAGGAAAGCAATCAAGCCTCTGCTCAGGAGCGCTGGTAGGGTCAGCTGGAGAAGGAATCTGTAGCACCCTGGTTGCACGGATCCCCTCTGCCCTGAAAGGGACATCTTCAGGATGAGTTGCCCCCTCTGCTCTGGGTGGATTGCTCACCATGAGTGTCACGAAAAGATCCTTGGGACGTCTTGAACCACAATTTTCCTCCCCTCTGGTTCCTGGCATAGGATCTCTGGGGTAGTGGAAAAACGTATGCCCACAGCAGACAAGGCCTTTCCATCTTTCTCAATTCGTGATAGTGTCTCTCTTACTTTGGGACCAAAAAGGGAAGATTCGTCAAGAGGCACATTGACGAAGGAAGACTTAAAGGGGTCTGCAAAATCACACAAACACATCCAAGCATGACGTCTCATGATGATGGCTGATGCGGCTGCTCGAGCTGCCCCCTCAGTGGTGCGAGATATTAAGTGCATCGAGGAGTTCGAGACAGATTCCAGGGTAGCCAGCCGCGAGGCGACAGTGTCACGCACCTCATCAGGCAGTACCCCTGCCAAAGAGGTAGACATTTCTGAAATTAGGTCTCCTTGGAGGCGAGTGAAGTATGCCAGATAGTTCAGCGATTGAATGTCAAAGGTCGCTGAAGCGTAGGTCCACTTCCCCAGTCTGTCTATAGCCTGAGACTCCCTATTCTGCGGATGAACATTGGAACTATCTTTTGACATTTCCCTTTTGGTGGCCACCGCTATGACCATGGAATCGACTACCAACTACTTGGACCAATTGGGCTGGTCTTTGAGGGTGGATAAAATTTTGTCTGGCCTCCGAGGGACTGGTTCTACATTGTCCAGGACCTTCCAGGCACACTGCACGATCAGTTTTACAAGCTCATCTGCAGGTGGGGGTAACCCAGGAAGTAGATGGCCAAGCACGGAAGGCTTGCAAGAACACCGATTCTTCCTAAGAAGGGTTAGAGGACTTTCAGTCTCCCCTCTGCATGATCTCGAGAATGTCTCCAAATGGGCCATCTTCTGGGGCAGACCGTGGGGACCCTTTTCCCTCATCACAATCGGTGTCCTCAGTGATAAATTCACCAGGGGAATCAGGGTGCTTCCTCTTGCACCGTTTCTTCCGGGGTGGCTCCCCAGTGGGATCTTCTGAGGACGACTCCAGAGAAAGGGTTCCCTTCAAGGTAAGTTCTTGCAGCTCCCATGCTCGGAATCCCAGAGTAGGAGGGTGGGACAGCTGCATGCTACAGGGGGTTTCTGGTGTCGATGCCATTGGTGCTGACTGCGAGCCTGTTGAGGAAGGACCCTCTCCATCACCTGGAAAGTAGGCCCACCCGAGGAGGGATGGGAGCCCGGAACCGGTCAGAGAGGACTGTTAGCTGTCGGTGGAGCCGTGGCCATCTATGGTGCAAGCAAAAAAATAGGCGCCGAACTAGGAACCATGGTGCCGATAGCCCAATCACTGCTCCGAGACTGCACCGGTTCCAATGGAGCCGTTGCACCAAGAGTAATAGGTGCCGACAGGGGAACCTCCACAGTTGGAGCAGAGACCGTATGCACCAGGGTGGTCATCAGTACCGAAGTCTCTGGGGCCTGGGAAGAGGCCAGAGGAGGATATACTGGTAAGTATGCCTTGAAACCTTCCGTTCCAAAGGGGATGGAAGACCTAGCAGGGGTGGGCAATCCTCTAGCTGCCAGAAGCTGGTCCACAACCCTCACTATATCTTGTTCTGAAAGGCTCCTGGTGGCTCTGTAGGAGGCTGCTGAAAGAGAGTCAGGTCTTTCAAGAAAGGGGCTAAATGGGTGCCTCAAAAAAGGGTTGAGTTGGGGAATATCTGGTTCTGAGAAGGTGTTCAACCTTTGGAACCAACCATAGTCTGTGGAGCCGTATAAGCTATTCGCACCATGGCCGGGGATGGTGCTGATGTAGGTACAGTAGTCAAAGCCGGTGTCAAAGGACGGCACCGAGGAGGATGGTGCTGATGCTGGCACAGTAATAGAAGTCAAAATTAGAGGCGGCACCAAGGGGAACACACAGAGCCTGGTGATGAGGTTGTCTGTTCCGAAACGGACGGAGATGTAGGAACCGAGTGACTTCGTTTCTCTTTGTGTTTTTTTAGTCTTAAGAGGTGGTGAGACCTCCTTCCCAGAGAGAGCCTCCGAAAAAGGAGTTTTCATCATGCCCTTCAATATCAACTTGTTTTTACAGTCAGCCAAAGTGCGAATCCTGAAGCTGGAACAGATGTCACACGAAGCATTAACATGGTCAACGCCCAATCAATAAACGCACCGAACGTGACCATCTGAGTTGGGCATCTTACACCCGCATTTATCACACTGCCTAAAACCCAATTTGGCTTTTTCAGACAAAATGACAAACACCACACTAGTCCAGCTATAAGGTAAAACAGTAAAAAAAAAAAACAGCTAAGTTAAAGAGAAAAGTTTTTTGTTTTTTTGTATCCAGACACAAAGAAAAGAAGAGTACCAACAATGGTACTTAGAAATACCACAAGTGGTAGGAACGAGGGCCTACCTAAGGTATGAGACAGGGGCAGTACCAACAATGGTACAAAAGGAACTACCAAAGGTAGAGGGTAGGGAATAGAACAAGTAGAGTCTACAGACAAAAGATGACAAAAAGCGAAAAACTGACTAAAAGGTAAGGTATTGATAGGAATTTACACAAAAACTCCACACTTAGCTTTGAGAAAGAAGGCTTGGCACGTCTGATGAGGAACGTGGCAAACGAGATCTGGAGAGGCTATGAGAGGGGCATTATGCGTAGGTCTTAGCTGAGAGTTTTTGGCTGGCGCGAGCTTGGAAATGGCCGTGTCGGTTCCGAGGACAGAATCGAAGTCCTAACAGTAAGGAATGAATAAAGATTTACATCATCAGATGTATAATTTTGTTCAGCTGTACACTGTTGCTATATGGTCTGAATGACAATAAAGTTAACTTTGACTTTAACTTATATTAAGTGCAGAACTGAGTGAGATGTGTAACAGCGACTGTGCCTCTGTTAATATTTTTTTCTTTTCTGGTCATGCTTGTGTGACTATGGAGTTATAAAAGTTAAAGGATGTGGGACAAGCCCCCCCCCCCCCAAATCAAACTTTTTTTTTGTATTACTGATCACAAAAGGAAGCTATGTTTTCCTCGTATGACTAGTTTAGTTTTCTTCTTCATTTTTTCTTTTTGCTTGTAAATAACATTCTAGCATTGATAAAAATTGCCGTTGATGTAGTGAAATGTCAACTATTAATCTTATATATACATACATATCTGTTTCTCTCTCTCTGAGCTTTTCATTTGCTCTGATCCAGAAGTCGTCTTTGAAGATTCTAAATGTCTGTCTTGAGTATTGTCCTTATCTAATGAGTCTTGAAAAGTGGATTTTACCAGTCCTTTAGCAATCAGTTTACTTTTTCTCTCTTGCAGCACTCTAGTACTGAACAAGTGGCATATGGAGCAATTTTCTTGGAGGTGAACCTCCCCCAAACAATATACACAGTCAGTGTGTCCATCAGTGATGGACATCTTCTGTCCAGACTTAGGGCATTTTTTGAAACCAGATTTTGATTTCTCCTGGGACATGACTACAATTCTACAATATCCACACAGTATCTATCAAAGAATAATAACACACCAAACTAGAAATACTATGAAACAACTATTAAAGCCTTCTAAGTTAAACAGGCTATAATTAAAGAAGAAACAGCCCTAAATACAAAAATGGGCTCGCAAAAAGATACTTGAGCCTTTTTATAATACAGGCAATCAAACTAACTCTAATAACACACTCCACACAGTTACATTTTGTAAGAAATCGAAACTGTAGCAATTTACTATAAACTAAGAACTATCAACACTTAGAAGAAAGGGGAAAGGGAGTTAAACCACAAAGGAGAGAAAGAAAAGGGAAGAATACTTGTAAATCTCTTAACTAACCAACTTGTATAAACTATCAACTACTACACAGATGAGGAAATTGTCGAAAAATGTACTAAAACTTGAAAAATACTTATTTTCACTGGCCAGAGCTGGTGAAATGCCCGATCTGTTGCAGCAGCAAATGAGATCGGAGGGATGCACCAGTGCATCATGGGATAGGGAGTAGGCCACGAGCTGGTTGAAGACCTTGAGCTTTTGCATTTGGCAGAGTCAGAGCCGAGGATCGGCTCCAAACCCATCAGTGAGAATGAGGACGAGATAGAACAACTTCACATCAAAAATTTGATAGTGAAGTTTTCAGGAAAGATACATTTGTTAATAGTTATTTACACCATTCTAGTAACTATCCTTACTTTATCAAGAATAATATTCCTACAGGCCAGTACATAACAGCCTCAAGGATGTGAACAAATAATTTTACATCTGAGAGGGAAGTTAAATTAATTTCTACTTTATTCTTACAAAGAGGTTATAAAAGTGAGTTGTTAAACAGTATAGCAGATGAAAATCATATCAGAAGGACAAGTGACTTTGAAGCTATCCTAAAATTTGGATTAAACATCCAAAAGAAGGAGGGGTATGATGGATTAATATATCAAACTACAGCTTGTTGTTTAGACATGACTTTAAATAGCTCCAGTATTTCTTCCATTATTAAGATGAACTGGAGTATTTTACAGGATGATTCGAATCTAGTTAGAGTTTTAGGTAGGTTCACTTACAGAAACAGCTATAATTTACAAAGACTTACAAAATGATTCTTATAAGGTCACTTCACTGAGGTCATTCTCTAATGAGAATAAAAGAATGTACAAATGTGGGGCTTGTTCAGCTGGCAGGTATGTTCTGGAAGGTCCACTTGTTAATCTGAATCATTTAGATAAAACTATAGCTACCTACACTGTTTTTACCTGTAAAACTGAAGGTACTGTATACATTAGAGTATGTTCTCATTCTGAATGTTTTATGCAGGAATGTCCACAAGAAGTTTAGAAAGACGTGAAGTTTAAGGACCAGAATAATGCTTTATTTAGGCATAGTTTAGTTTCTAAGGAAAGCAAAAAGTTTTTATTTTCTATCCTTGAACAAATGCCAAAGGATATCAGAGGGAATTATAGGGATATAGTTAAGCAGAGAGAGACACTTTGGCAGCTGAAACTAATGGCAGACAAATCACCTGGAATTAATGAGACAACTTTAAATGTTGTTAGCAAAGTAAAAGGTTAAAAGTTAATAAATCTGGTAGAGACAAGTAAATATATATTGTTTATTATTGCACTGAATTCTTATTAAATAATAGTGGTATTAGGTGTTTTTACATTTTTCACATTTATTTCATTTTATTGTCTGCTTATCTGACTAATTAAAAGCTGGCTTTATTGGTGTGTTTTAATTGGTGTGAATTGGTATAAAAAGATTTGCTGTGAACATATATTTTGTTATGAGGGAATCTTTTATAGATGAAAGGAATGAATAAATATTTTAATGTTAATCTTGTTGTTGGTCTTTGTTTCTACAAGTCTGGGTGGAGTTCTGTTTACAAAGTGAAGGATCAGATGAGAAGGTAAGAAATGCGGAAAATGCATAAATCCAGTTGCACGTATAGAGAACTCCTGGAAGAACCTCATGTTGATCAGGATCGAATGCAGGAATGGTTATGGAGAGGCGAACTCAAACCAAAATATGAAAGGTTAATATTGGCAGCCCAAGACAGTAGGCTACGTACACATTGGTTTACAAAGTCCATTAAACATGTGGGAGAACAGACAAAAGTAAGTTTTGAAAAACAGAATTGGAAACAGTTGCACACCTTGCTGCTGGTTGTGATATAATAAAAGGACTGTATACTGAAAGGCATAAGACTGTTGCACTGGGGATTGTGCAAACATTATAACACTGAAGTAGCTGAAAAACACTAGAAACATGAGACACAAAGCATGACAGAAAATGATGAAGTCTATATCTCATGGGATCACTCATTACCAACTGTTCAAAAGATAGATATGAAAAAAAGACACCATGGTCCATGAAAAGAAGACTGAAGCAGCACTGATCACTGAAATTGCTACACCCAGTGACTACAGTGTCCTGCATACAGAGAGACACAAAGTCGTAAAATATCAGGATTTGCAGGCAGAAAACAAGATCAGTGTGTAAGAAAGACATCCAGATAGTTCCAATAGTAGTAGGAGCAATGGGTCTTATAAAAAATAATCTACAATCGTATTTAGATATGTTACTAATACATGAAATTCCATACAAATTGCAGGAGAAGTCATTACTGGGCACACTGAGGGTGTTGCGAAGAGCACTTCTGGCCAACAAAGACTGAAACGATACTAATTTCATCCATTACTGTCATGCTATTAGAAACCCAAAAGATAGGGAGAAATTAAAACAGTAAAGCACAAAATTAGCAATGCAATCCCCCTGCCTGAAAATGTATTTCCTTTGTTCCTGGACACAGGAAAATGTAGATAGGTGACCTTTAAGCGCAGTGTCATCATCCACACACCAGCTAAGGTATGGGGCAGTAAACCTTTGAAGGGTTGGCATTTTGAATTTTGGAACCAGTAGAAAAGTACAGTTGTGTACACTTACCATAAATGTAGATGTTCGAGTGTATTCACTGTTGCAGTCATCACCTGTGGGTTATCCCTGCTGTGGTAGCCCTCAGCCGACCCGAATACCAGAGTACAGAGTCAATGTTCTTCTGCGTCGGCTGCTGTCACTTGTGTGCTGACATCAGGTCGTCAGTGGTATAAAGCGAGGCAGCCGTCATTACATCAGTTTTTCTTGCCCTAACCAGTCAGAAGCCCAAGGAAATATGGTAAAGAGGTAATGGTGGCTAAAACCCACCATAAGAAGCTTATGTCTACCTAAGGAAAGAGAAAATAAGGGGGAAGGAGGGAGGGAAACCAGGACTGCAACAGTGAATACACTCGAATATCTACATTTATGGCAGGTGTACACAACTGTACTATGTTCTTCGTGTTTCACTGTTGCAGTCATCTTGTGGGAGGATTCCCAAAGCTGAGGAGAGTGGTGGTAGGATTAGTAAGATACCTAGGCATGGGTCAGCATGGCCTTCAGAACTGCAGAGGCAAACCCTGCCCTAGCCTTAGAGAAAAGAGGTAGGTGGTAATGCCTTGTAAAGGTCTGGACAGAAGTCCAGGTGGCAGCTTCCAAGATGTCCCTGGTGGGAACTCCTCTGAGGAATGCTGTGGAAGTGGAGGCTGCCCTAGTAGAATGGGTACGAATACACTTAGGGGGTGGTTAGCCATGTAATCTGTAGCAGAAATGGATACAGTGTGATATCCATTTGGAAACGGTTTGCTTGGAAATGGGCTTACCCTCTGCCCCTGAGGCAAAGCTGACAAGAAGATGGTCTGTTTTCCTGAAGGGTTTAGTACAATCCAGGTAGTATCTGAGCTGTCTGTGCATGTCTAGTGAGTGTAGAATCCTTTCCCTCACTATTTTGAGGATTAGGAAAGAAGGTGGGTAAATGTATGGCCTGGTTGAGAGTCACATTAGATAACTCCTTGGGCATAAAGGAAGGGTTAGTCCTCAGGGACTGTCTGCATGGAAAATGATGAAGGGCTGAATGGCCATCGGTGCCTGAAATTCTGAAACCCTTCTGGCTGAGGTGATAGGTAGTAGAAAAGCAGTCTTCCAGGAGAAGTATCTTAGTTCTGCTGAAGCAGCAGGTTCGAAGGGTGGTAAGGTTAGATTTTCGAAAACATAATTCAGGTCCAAGGCTGGCGTGCGTGGCCCTCTGAGTAATTGTTTAATCAAAGGATATGAGAACAGGGGCTGATCTGTATCGAAATCAGCTGAAATGGCTGAGGCGTGGATTTTAATAGAAGAGAAGGAGAGGCCACTATTAAGTAACTCTGCTAGGTAGTCCAGGATAAGAGGGATGGAAGGTTGTGAGGAACTGCTCCCTCTGGACTGGCTCCAGGAGCAAAATCTTTTCCATTTCCCTGCGTAAGATTTTCTTGTGCTGGGCCTTCTGGCCTCTGTGATAATGTCTAGGACCTGTTTGCTTAACAGGGACCTCCTGTTTACCTTTAGAGTATTAGCCATGCTGCCAGTTTGAGAGTCAAGTCTGTGTACCGCACCCCCCCATACACACACACCTGAATCAAGAGGTCTGAGATCAGGGGAAGCTGCCTGGGAGGCTGTAATGTCAGGCTGCGCAGTAAGGGGTACCAGTGCTGTCTGAGCCAATCTGGAGCAATGAGGATGGCCTTTGGTCTCTCCTCCCTTATCTTGATCAGTATCTTGGGAATAAGAGGCAGAGGAGGGAAGGCGTACACAAAGAGGGAGTTCCAGGGGAAGGTCACGGCATCCACCTTCCATGCTAAGTGGTGATACTCCCTGGTACAGAATTTTTTTAGCTGATGGTTGAGGTGCGAAGCAAAGAGATCCACCTCCGGAGTTCTCCACTCCTGAGTGACTTGCAGAAAGATATTTCTGTGGAGCTGCCATTCGTGGGGATCCAGTAAGTTTCTACTTAAGTGGTCTGTAAGGGTATTGTTGATCCCTGGTAGGTATTGGGATATTAGGTGTAATCCCAAGGAGGAGGAGACTGTCACTTAGAGGTTCATGGCTACCCTGCACAGAGGGTAAGATTGGGTCCCTCCCATTTTGTTGATGTACCACATTATTGTGGTGGTGTCTGTTTTGATAAGGAGAACCCCTAGCCTGAGTTGGGATTTGAAGGATGACAAAGCCTTTTGTACTGCCATCATTTCCTTCTGGTTGATGTGTAAGGGAAAGTGCTGGGCATCCCAAAAACCTTGGGTGCACCTGCCTGCTAGGGGAGCACCCCAAGCAATGTCTGAGGCATCGGTGGTGATGGTCTGCCCGGTAGGGCAAAGGATGAAGGGAAGACCCTTGTTCTTGGCACAGGCCCCTGCCCACCAGAGAAACTCGGCCCTTATACAGAGGATCAGAGGGTGAGAGGTCTCTAGAGGCTGAGTGTGCTAACACCAAAGGTTCTTTAGATACCACTGAAGTTTTCTCATGTGAAGCCTGGGCAGAGGAATTAGGAGGATGCAAGATACCATGTACCCCAAGGCTTGCAGGAACTTCCTCGCAGTGAGGTGACTTCTGGAA
The DNA here is from genome assembly GCF_019279795.1 of Protopterus annectens. Taxonomy (NCBI): domain Eukaryota; kingdom Metazoa; phylum Chordata; order Ceratodontiformes; family Protopteridae; genus Protopterus; species Protopterus annectens. The sequence goes on from NC_056750.1 coordinate 231,821,407, forward strand.
GCCAGCTGGGTAAAGTAGAGAGGCAGGAAGCTCTGCTTTTCCCGGGATAAGAAGGCCATTTGTGATGCTGTGTCCAGCAATGCTCCCAAAAAAAATTATCTTCCTGGAGGGTGTTTGCTTTGATTTCCTCTCGTTGATGGTGAACCCTAAGGAGGTTAGGAGGGTTTTGACAAAGAGGAAGTCCTGGAGCAGCTGCTCTTTGCACTCTGCCTGAATGAGGCAGTCGTCCAGATAAGGGTAAATCTGTATATTTCTCTGTCTGCAAAATGCTATGGCCGGGGCCAAGCATTTGGGGAATACCTTGGGAGCAGTAGATAAGCCAAAGGGTAGCACAGAGAACTGAAAGTGTTGTGAGCCTGCTCTGAAGTGCAGGAATTTCCTGCAGGATTCCCTTATGGGGATGTGGAGGTAGGCATCTTTTAGGTCTAGGTTCACTAACCAGGCATTTCTTTGTTAGCATAGGCAGCAGCTGCTGCAAAGTTAGCATTTTGAATTTAGGGACCACCAGGGAGGTGTTCAGAATGGATAGATCCAGGATGGGGCACCAAGTACTCTCTTTTATGGGAACAAGGAACAGTCTGGAATAAAAGCCTTTGCCTGTTTGACCTGAGGGGACAGCTTCTACTGCCCCTTGTGATATAAGAGTTTGGACTTGTTTCAATACCTCTGCACACTGATTTGGAGGCAAGTCTGGGTACCCTCTTGGAACTGGGAGTTCGTTGAAAGAGAATTTGTATCCCTGAAAAATGATCTTTAAGACAAATTGGTCTTTTGTAACAGAGAGCCAATTTTCTTTGCAGAGGAAGATCTTTCCTCCTAGCTTTTGGTGAATGACAGGAGGGCAGAGGGGGTGAGAGAGAGTTATTGAGAGTTTTTGCCATAGAGGGATGGCTTAGAGCTCCCTGCCTTTGGGGTGGAAGTTTTCCACCATTTGGTTCTCTGCTGTCCCTGGGATAGGGGCCTGGGAGGTCTGTCCCTGTGGGGCTTACTTTGCCCCTGTCTGCTAGGTGTAGGAAAGGACCAGTGCTTAGAGGGAAAATTCCTCCTGAACCTAGGAGGTTGTACCTGAAAGAAATCTTTGACTGTCTGCATAGATTTTGCTTTGTCTTCCATCTTTTTAAGCATCTCTTCTGCTTACTCCAAACAAGCGGTCCTTATCCAAGGGTGCATCAATTAATTAAGACTTGACATGATTAGGGAGAGGTTGTTCCTTCAACCATGCATGTCTCCTAATGACAGATTCTGACACTTGACAAGCAGAGTGCAGTAAATCTGCTAACTCTTTTGAATTGGCACACTCAGGAAAGGTTGAAATCTTCTGCTTTAATAGTTCCAAAGTGTGTTGTTGATATTTTAACATATGGAACTGACACTTGAGTGCTCTGATAGCTAAGGTTACAAAAGTTTATACTTTTCTACCTCACCTGTCCAGAGCTCTGGAATCCTTGTCAGAAGGAATAGGATTCTTAGCAAAACTAGCCTTAACTTCTTTAGGTCCCTGTGTAATGACCTCCGGGTCTGCAGCAGGATTTCTGTATAGGTATTTGTGAGAATCAGGTACTCTGTAATACCTGTCAGGTTTACTGGGAGCAGGTTGTACGGCGTCAGGGCTAAGCTGGATTCATGGAAAATATCATCCACCACCTCTAAGATGGGGGGGGGGGTGGCTAAGGGTCTGTGCTGGGGCAGGTCTAGAAACTCTCTTAGTCTTTTCTTAGACTGAGGGAAGTCCTGGGATTCCCAGTGTAAATGTTCCCTGAGGGTGTGAAGGGTTTCCCCAAAGAAAAGGTCTTCTGGTGGGGAGGCAGAAGGAATGGATTCCTCTGCATCTGAACTCTCATAAGCAGTCAGAGGTGGTTGTTCCTCTTCAAAATCTGAATAATCAGATTCCTCAGAATTCTGTTCTGCCAATATTTCAGGAGAAGGGTGTATGTTCCTTTTAAAAGTTGTGGCCTGACTGCCCCTGATAAGGGAGATAATATCCTCTGTCATTTTAAGCATTTGGGCTTGGGGAGGTAGAGCAGGAGTAAGATGGTAGCTAGAGGCAGATTTTCAAGGAGTGGCCTGGTCCAGGCCTAAGAGTATCCATTGGTCTGCTATGGGCTCCACGGCAAGAAATACTGATGTAATGGCGTCAGCTGCCTTGCTTTACAGCACTGACAGCCTGATGTCAGTACACAAGAGACAGCAGCTGACGCTGCAAAACATTGACTCTGGTATTTGGGCCGGCTGAGGGCTACCACAGCAGGGAATACCCACAGGTGATGACTGCAACAGTGAAACACGAAGAACATCTTGTTTATTTTTGAGAGATCTAAAATCTCTATGTACCTTCTTTCCTGGAGACAAGAAAAGGTGCAGTAAAACCTATGCCCTCTTCTTTTATGGGCACTCTTTAAATAGAACTTTGCAAAGTAGCTCTTTTAGAATGGGAGGCAATAAATGTTCTTGTGTTTCAGGGGTGACATCTCTAGAAATGGATTTTTTTTCCAAAATTCGATGGCATAGCCTTTCCTTATAATTCACAATACCCATTTCTCTCAAATCAAGTCCTCCCAGTTGTGGTAAGACAAGGAGAGGCTTCCTGCTACAGGAACGGGGAATTGGGAGGAGGGAGATTCAGGTGACCGTCACAGCTGCTGCATGGGTGAGGCAGGGTCCCTGAATCACCAGAGTCTGGAACAATTACTTGGTTGGTCACTTTCACTGTAATCTGGGCATCAATAATAATAATTATTATAATAACAATACTAATAATAACCATTTGTCAGCCAGGTAGGTCCAGTGGACACATAGTCCCTTTTTTAGGGGTGACCCAGGAGCAATGTCTGGTTAAGTGACTTGCTCAAGGACACACAACAGGCAAATGAGGGCTGAAGGAATCGTACCCTGTACCACATGAGCTGCAGCTCACAGCCTTAACTCTCTGTGCCAGCTGCCCCTACCTTAGTCTGTTATTTTTTTCTTTTTTTTTCATGTTTAGGCAGAAAGGGCCAAAACTTAAAATGGCAATTCCTATTGTATTTAGGAGCGGGAGACAGATAAAAGTCTTTAACAGATTTCATCTGTTCCCCTTTCTTATCCAACTTGTTCGGCAGGAGGTTCCAAAAAGAACTCCTTGACCAGGGGAGCATCAAGGAATTCGGCATTCCACTGGTCAGAGAGGCTGAGTACTCAGTCAGGCATAACTCTGAGTGACTGACCCTGAGGCAGCCAACCTGCATGATGCATCTAAAGGCTCGTCTCGGATCTCCTCTGCCATGGTTTTAGTTTGTTCCTGCAGTGACTCAAGGTATTTGAGCATGTGGAACTGGCAGTTAAGAGTCCTCATGGCCAGGATGATTAAAGTATAAGTTTTATTATCAAATCTGTCCATCACTCTGCTTTCCCCATCATCTAATAAGAGATTCCTGAATGTACACCCACCACCTCCTTTGTTGGATTCAGTAAACACCACTGCTAGATCTGCCACTGGGTTTTTTTACAGAAGCATTTCAGAGTACAGCACACTAAAGAAGCAGTCAGACTTCCAAAGAGCAGGGGGATGGGAGCAAGTTTTGAACACGACATCCAATACTGCATGTACTGGAGAGACCCTGGGGGTGGGAAGATTCAGAAACTGTGTGTAATGAGTTTGAGCCTTAGATAATACCCCAGACTCCCAAATAATGGCTTCCTTCATCTTATGATGTGTTATCTTCAAAAGATAAATTCTCAGGAGGTTATGCTGACGACAGGTTGTCATCTGAATCAGAGTCTTCATAAGTCTGAGGGAGAAGGTATTCCATATGGTCTAACTCATCCTCATCCTCTTATTTTGACGAAACAGAAACTCCTTTTGGGGGGAGGGGGTGGACTGTTCTTTTTCTTGTTCTTGGGTGGGCTGCCTGGTTCTTACAAAATCCATGAAGTTCTGGGCCAGCCTGAACAAGGCATGTGAAAAGATCAGGGAAAATGAAACAGAAGGCTGAGACAGCATAGGCTGGGGCAATCATGAAGGCCTACTGAGTTTGGGTGCCTAAGTCCTAGGAGAAGTAAAGGCCTTAGGTCACAGGTGGGTGGAGCCAACCTCTAATCAGTTCCCTGGAACATCCACCCTTACAATGACCAAGGGGATACCATTTTCACTCTCGGCCACCAGTACTCAGGAGTCAGACGCAGTAGCCTGCTCTCCGTCTCTGGACCCAAATGAGATAGGCCTGTTGTCAGGCAGTAAGGTGTAGGCCTCAGTCATGGGCCCTCTGAAGGGGTCTTGCCAGAGCACTTCAGCCTACAAGACATTAGACCAAGGGGATGCAAATGTACCTCACTTGTGCTAGAGACATCATGTTTGGTCAAGGGTCTGGACAAAGAAACGTCCTCGGTGCCCCAATGTTCTTCTCCTTCAGAACCATGTCTTAACTTTTTTTTTTTAAGGAACACAGTCCAAGAATTGGTAGATGCTGAAAAGTACAGTTGTGTACACTTACCATAAATGTAGATGTTCGAGTGTATTCACTGTTGCAGTCATTACATTTGGGTTATCTGCTTGCAGTAGCCCTCAGTTGGCCTGATTAACAATGTCCTGGGTCCTACGTCAGTTGCTGTCTCCTCTTCCGTGACATCAGGTCGTCAGGGGTATAAAACATGCAGCCGATGTCATTTCATCAGTTTTTCTTGCCCCAGATGTCAGGTGCCCCCCTAATGGGAAGCAATTATATCTATAAATATACAAGATTATACCTCAAACAAAAAAGCAAATACACCAAAAAACTTTTAAGCATTGAAAAGGAGAGAAGAGGTATAGCCAAAAAATGTCAAGGGCTGGAGGGAGGGTAACCAGGACTGCAACAGTGAATACACTCGAACATCTACATTTATGGTAAGTGTACACAACTGTACTATGTTCTTCATGTTCACTGTTGCAGTCATTACATTTGGGTAGATTGCCAAAGCTAAGGATGGGAGGAGGAATTTAGATAGCATTAGGACTAGCTATAAGGCCCAAAACTGCAGTGGCAAAGCCAGCTCTGGATTTAGAGAAAATTGGCAAATGGTAATGCTTGGTGAAAGTATGTACAGAACTCCAGGTAGCAGCTTCTAGGATGTCCCTGGTAGGTAGGCCTCTGAGAAAGGCTGTAGAGGTAGATGCAGCCCTGGTTGAGTGGGGTCTGATCCCCTGTGGGATAGGTTTTCCATGGTGCTTATAGCAGAAATGAATGCAATGGCCTATCCATTTGGAAATGGTTTGCTTTGAAATAGCCTTTCCCTCTGTCCCTGCAGCAACTGCCACCAGCAGTTGTTCAGATTTCCTTTGAGGTTTAGTCCTGTCCACGTAGAATCTAAGTTGTCTGTGCACATCTAAGGAGTGCAGTAGCCGTTCCCCTTTGTTCTGTGGATTAGGAAAGAAGGTTGGCAAATGAATGGACTGATTAAAGGCCACACTGGATACCACCTTTGGCATGAAAGCGAGACTGATCCTGAGGGACACCCTTCCGCATGAAAGATGATGATAGGCTGCACTGCCATAAGGGCCTGTAATTCAGATACCCTTCTTGCTGAAGTGATGGCTAAAAGGGAAGCTGTTTTCCAAGAAAGGAATTTTAAATCTGCAGTAGCAGCTGGCTCGAAAGGAAGAAGGGTGAGTTTCTCCAATACAAAGTTAAGGTCCCAGGCTGGAGCTGGAGCTCTCCTAGGTGGTCTTAAATTGTTGGCCCCTCTGAGGAACTGCTTGAGCAGTGGATGAGAGAAGAGGGGAGGTTCTGTGTTATAATGAGCTGAGATGGCTGAGAGGTGAATTTGTATTGAGGAAAAAGACATGCCTTGTGAAGCATCTCAGTTAAGTATTGTAAAATCTGAGTTAAACTGGGTACTGCTGTGCTCATCCCTTAAGACTGGTTCCAGGCACAGAATCTTTTCCATTTTTCAGGATAAGATTTTCTAGAACTAGGCCCCCTTGCCTCTAAAATGACATCCATCACTGGTTTACTGAGGGATGGTTAAAGGAGAGCTTAGGTAATTAGGCAGGCTGTTAGGTTCGGTGTTTGAAGCTGAGGGTGCAGAATCTGGTTCCCCTGCTGAGACAGCAGGGTAGGAGTCTGAGGCAGGTGCCATGGAGCCAACAGTGACACTACGCAGGAGGGAGTACCAGTGTTGACGTGACCAGGCTGGTGCAATCAAAATCATCCTTGGTTTGTCTTGTTTGATCTTTAGTAGTACTTTGGAGAGCAGAGGCAGAGGAGGAAAGGCATAAACTGATAGGTTTTTCCAGCTGAAGGACAGAGCATCCACTTTCCAAGCTTGTCTGTGGGGAGTCCTTGCGCAAAATTTTTCCAATTGATAGTTCTGGGGGGAGGCAAACAGGTCTATATCTAGGCTCCCCCACTTGCTTGTCAACATGTTGAAAATCCTTGGTTCCAGTTTCCACTCATGTGGGCCCATGAGGTTTCTGCTTAGTCCGTCTTGCCAGTGTATTTAGTTTTCTTGGCAGGAATTGAGCTTGTAGATGCACTTGGTAGCTCAAGGCTGTGTTCCACAATGCCATGGCTAGTCTGCAGAGGGGGTAAGAATGTGTACCCCCCTGCTTGTTTATGTACCACATAACAGTGGTGCTGTTCGTCTTTACCATTAATTGTCCTGGAAGAATGTGGTCCTTGAAGGATGTCAGAGCATTCTGTACAGCTAACATTTCTTTATGACTAATGTGAAGGTGCATTTGAATTGGGTTCCATTTGCCCTGAATGCACTTCCCTGCCAGGTGCATCCCCCATGCATAGTCTGATGCGTCTGTTGTTAGGGTTTGGGCGGCAGGGGTTAGTGTGAATGGTAGTCCCTTGTTTTGGTGGCAGGCCTCTGCCCACCAAAGGAACTCTAGGCGTAGACAAGGAATGATATGAATCATTGCTTCTAGATCCTGAGAATGTTGACACCATAGGCTTTTTAGATACCATTGTAGTTTCCTCATATGCAGTCTTGCATATGGAATTAGAAGAATGCAGGAGGCCATGAACCCCAAGGCTTGTAGTATTTGCCTTGCAGATACCGGGTTTTTGTGGCCACTTGTTTGAAGTAGGTTGTCAAGTGAATTTGTTTCTTTGGCGTGAGGAAAGCCATCTGGGAAGTTGTATTCAAACTTGCTCCCAGGAATATAACTTGACAGGTTACCAGGTATGATTTCTTTTAATTTTTGGTTTACCCCAGACAAGTTAGCACCCTTTGTACAAAAGCCAAATGATTCAGAAGTATGTCTTGGTTTTCTGCCTGAATTAGACAATCGTCCAGGTATTGGTATATTTGAATATTTCTTTGCCTGCAAAATGCAATGACTGGAGCTAGGCACTTTGTGAATATCCTGAGCGCAATAGATAAGCCAAAGGGCAGGTCAGAGAACTGATGGTGCGTGTAGCCTGCTTTGAAGCATAGGTATCTTCTGCAAGATTCCCTGATTGGGATGTGCAGGTAAGCTTCCTTTAAATTTAGTGTTGCCAACCAGGCATCTTTGCTTAGTATTGGAAGCAACTGGTGAAGAATCAGCATTTTGAATTTTGGAATCACCAAAAAGGTGTTTAGAGTAGGCAGGTCCAGGATAAGACGTCATGAATTGTCTTTTCTGGGTACCAGGAAAAGTCTTGAGTAGAAACCTTGTCCCTTTTCTTCTTCTGGAAAAAACTGAATAGCCCCTATGCTTAAGAGAAAGAGTACTTGCTTTTGGGCCTCTGCCCACTGATTTGGAGGTAGATCTGGCCAACCGCTTGGAGTTGGTAACATGTGGAAGTGAAATCTGTATCCTTGGGACACTATATTTAAAACCCATTTGTCCTGGGTAATGAGTCCCCAGTTCTTTGCATGAAGTTCAATCTTTCCCCCATAGGGGCAGTCAGTTGAGAAGTACGTGGAAGTTTTAAAAATAAGTCATTGAGACAGTTTACCATAGGGGGGAGTTTTATTACTCCCAGATTTGGAAGTGGAGGCCCTCCACTGCTTAGTCCTGTGCGTCCACTGGGACTGAAGCCTGGGTGCTCTGCTGTATCTGTGTTTGGTTTGAGAAGGTCTGGAAGAGGCAGGAAAGGTCCAATTCTTAGAAAGCCAATGCCTACTAAATCTTGGAAGTTGAACTTGTAAAAAAAAAATCTTTAACAGTTTGCATAGATTTAGCTTTTTCCTCCATCTTTTTAAGAACTTCTTCTGCCTTGCTGCCAAACAGGTGGTCCTGATTTAAGGGAGCATCCAGTAATTTTGCTTTAACAATGATCTGGCAAGGATTGCTCCTTAAGCCAAACATGCCTTCTAAGTACAAACCCAGTTACCGCAGCCCTGCAAGGTGCCTCTAGTGAATCAAAACCACATTGCAATTTATGTTTAGCAACTATTGCAGCAGAATGCATTAAATCCTGTAAATCCTTATTTTCAGCACAATCAGGAAACAACATAATTTTCTGTTTAAGCAATCCAGTAATATGCAGCTGATACTTTAACATATGAAACTGGCAATCCAAGGCCCTAATGGCCAAAGTTGCAGAAGTATATACCTTCTTATCCCATCTATCCAGCGCCCTGGAGTCTCTATCAGAGGGGGTACAATTTTTGGCAGTAGTAGCTTTAATGCCCTTGGGTCCCTGTGAAACGGTTTCAGGATCCGCAGTAGGATTTTTGAAAAGGAACTTGTGAGAGTCAGGAACCCTGTAATATCCATCAGGTTTTCTGAAAGCAGGAGGTAAAGAGTCAGGGGCCATGCTAGATTCTGAAAAGGCATCATCAACAATGCCCAGTAGCTAAAGGCCTGTGCTGCAGCAGGAGTAAGAAATCCTTAAGCCTCTTTTTAGAATAAGAAAAATCCTGACTTTCCCAATGAAAATGTTCCCTGAGAGTATGCAAGGTTCCACCAAAAGAGAAATCCTCTGGGGGGAAGCAGAGGGAATAGAGTCCTCAGCATCAGAATCCTCATAGGTAGATAAGGGTAAATCCTGGTCATCAGAGGAAACAGAAATTTCAGAATCCTGATCAGAAGAATCATAGCCAAATTCAGTCCTAGGTCTCTTAGAGGGGGAAGGTTGGCTTCCCCTGATTACAGTAATAAGATCTTCAGTCATTCTTATCATTCGTTTTTTAGGCATAGAGGCCTGACCATGCGGTCTGGGTGTCAGTTTTCTAGGCATGGTTTGAGATTTAGGCCTTGAAGAAGAAGATGGCATCAGTTTAATATGCAAGTCAGTAGGCCTGAATACACCCTCAGAAGCCGGTGCCTGCACAGTGGCTCCGGACCCATCCAAGGTAGAGACATCAGGAGGTTCTACAGCTGAAGCATCTCGCGGCATACTGGACTCCGAATGGGTTTCAGTAGAGGCCTGCGAATCTGAAGTAGCAGGTATCAGGGGCTGTGAAAGCGCCTCACTGAGTACCGGCAAACTGGGCGACCTGTCTCTGTCTTTATTTTTGCGTTTTTTCAGAATGTCGGTAGTCGAATGGCTTACCGAAGACATATCAGGATAATTGAACCGAGCACCAAAATATTTAGAAGCACAAATATACCAACAATGGATAGTTCGTGGTTTAAATAAGGCACAAAACCGACAGCGAGTTACGTCGTGGTCAGGGCCTAGGCAAGGAAGACAGTATGAATGAAAATATTTATGAGGTATTTGCTTTCCACAAAAAATGCAATTATTTACTTTTACTGACATCGGTTTAGAGCAAGAAAAAGTTTCCCCAACGGGGTACTTAGCTTTTAGTTGAAGACTTCGGTTCTGAAACTCGAAAACAAAAATTTCAGGAGTCGGCCAACCGGCACTTGCAAACTGCTTCTGCTTCGGGCACCGCACGGCAAGAAAGACTGATGTAATGATGTCGGCTGCATGTTTTATACCCCTGATGACCTGACGTCAAGGAAGAAGAGACAGCAACCGACGTAGGACCCAGGACTTTGTTAATCAGGCCGACTGAGGGCTACTGCAAGCAGATAACCCAAATGTAATGACTGCAACAGTGAAACACGAAGAACATTGTGACACATCTGCCTTACTAGATTCCACATGTTAGCTGCAAGGACTCACCCCTACATGTAATTGTTTTTTAACTGAACCTAGCACAAAAAGTACAGTTGTGTACACTTACCATAAATGTAGATGTTCGAGTGTATTCACTTTTGCAGTCATCACACTTGGGTTATCTGCCTGCAGGTAGCCCTCAGTCGGCCCGAATACCAGAGACTTAGTATTTTTGCATCGGTTGCTGTCACTGCAGGACTGATGTCAGGTCGTCAGGGGGTATAAAAACAGGCAGCCGACGCCTTTACATCAGGTTTTCTTGCCTCAAATGTCAGGAGCCCCCCCAAATAGGGAGATAAGTTATGGTGGGGAAAACACCACCAGTAAAAAGTAAATACCAATGCCAATACCCTTGAAGGGGGTGAGTAACAGACATAGAGAGGAGAGAGGGAGAGAGAAACAAGGGAGCTGGTGGGAGGGAAAGCAGGACTGCAACAGTGAATACACTCGAACATCTACATTTAAGGTAAGTGTACACAACTGTACTATGTTCTTCGTGTTTCACTGTTGCAGTCATCACACTTGGGTAGATTCCCAAAGCTGAAGAAGGGTGAAGGCAGTCAAGAAGAGATGGGGCTGGCTAGTATGCCTTGCAGGACTGCTGTTGCAAAACCCACCCTGGATTTGGAAAAGTTAGGCAGGTGGTAATGTTTGGTGAAGGTGTGTACAGAACTCCAGGTAGCAGCTTCCAGGATGTCCCTGGTAGGGACTCCCCTAAGGAATGCTGTAGAGGTGGAAGTTGCCCTAGTGGAGTGTGTTCTGACCCCATGAGGGGCTGGTTTCCCATGGTGCTTGTAGCAGAAATGGATGCAGTGTGCTATCCATTTGGAAATTGTTTGCTTTGAAATGGCCTTGCCTTCTGCCCCTGGTGCAAAGCTGACTAGTAACTGGTCAGATTTCCTGAAGGCCTTAGTCCTATCAAGGTAGAAACTGAGCTGTCTGTGCACATCCAAAGAGTGCAGGATCCTTTCCCCTTTATTTTGAGGATTAGGGAAGAAAGTTGGAAAATGGATAGATTGGTTGACAGCCACACTGGACACCACTTTAGGCATAAAGGAAGGGTTAGTCCTGAGGGAAACCCTGTCAGCATGGAAAATAATGAAGGGTTCTACAGCCATAAGTGCTTGTAGCTCAGACACTCTTCTAGCTGAAGTGATGGCCAGAAGCAAGGCTGTTTTCCAGGAGTGGAATTGTAACTCTGCTGATGCTGCAGGTTCAAAGGGGGGGGGGGGTAGCGTGAGCTTTTCCAGTACAAATTTAAGGTCCTAAGCAGGGGTGGGTGCTCTCCTAGGTGGCCTTAAGTTGTTTGCCCCTCTCAGGAACTGTTTGATAAGAGGGTGAGAGAAGAGAGGTGGCTCAGTGTTGTAATGAGCCAAAATGGCAGAGGCATGGATTTTAATGGAGGAGAAGGATAGGCCTCTGTGGAGATCTGCTAAGTAATCCAGGATTAGAGGCAGGGAGGGCAGAGTTGTGTCCTCTCCTTTAGACTGAATCCAAGAGCAGTACCTTTTCCACTTATCAGCATAGGATTTCCTTGTACTGGGTCTTCTGGCTTCAAGAATGACATCCGGCACCTGCTTGCTTAGGCTCGTTACTGGGGGAAAGTTCAAGGAATAAGCCAGGCTGCAAGATTTAGGGTTTGCAGTTATGGATGCAAGATCTGTCCCCCCTGCTGAGAGAGCAGGGTTGGGTTCTGGTGTAGGTGCCAGGGTGGCACTGGTGACAGGCTGCACAGGACTGGGTACCAGTGCTGGCGTGGCCAGTCCGGGGCAATCAGAATTGTCCTTGGTCTGTCTGTTTTATCTTGAGCAATACTTCTGAGAGAAGGGGCAGGGGGTGAAAGGCATAGATTAAGAGATTTACCCACTGGACAGATAGGGCATCCATTTTCCAGGCCATGCTGTGAGGTGTCCTGGTGCAGAATTTGCTGAGGTGGTGATTGCAAGGGGAGGTAAACAAATCCAGCTCTAGGGTCCCGCATTTCTGAATCAGAAGGTTGAAGGTGCTAGGCTCTACTTGCCACTCGTGTGGGTGTAGGAGATTTCTGCTTAAGTCGTCTACTGTGAGTTTTGTTTGCCTGGCAGGACTTGAGCTTGCTGATGGACCTGCATGTCCAAGGCCATGTTCCACAGGGCCATGGCTAGCCTGCAGAGTGGGTAAGAGTGGGTTCCCCCTTGCTTGTTGATGTACCACAAAACTGTGGTGTTGTGTGTTTTTACTAGCAGGTGTCCTGGTGAGATTAGGGATCTGAAAGCTGTCAGAGCGTGCTGCACAGCTAGCATCTCTTTTTGGTTGATGTGCAGATGAATTTGACTTGGGCTCCAGTGGCCCTGAATGCACTTGCTGTCCATGTGTGCCCCCAGACAAAGTCTAATGTGCCTGTGGTTAGGGTCTGGGCAGTGTGGGGTTGAGTAAAGGGCAATCTCTTGTTGTGGTTGTATGCTGCTGCTCACCAAAGAAACTCTGTCCTTAGACAGGGTATTATAGGAATGATGATTTCCAGGTCCTGAGATTGTTGGCACCAAAGACGTTTTAAGTACCACTGAAGTTTCCTCACATGCAATCTGGCATATGGAATTAGTAGGATGCATGAGGCCATGAACCCTAGGGCCTGCAGGATTTTCCTTGCGGATAGCTGGGTTCTGGTGGCCATTTGAGTGAAATAGTCTGTCAGATAGGCTTGTTTTTCTGGAGTGAGGAATGCCATCTGGGATGCTGTGCCCAAGCTTGCTCCTAGGAATACAATCTTTTGACTGGGGACTAGTTTTGATTTCTTTTCACTGATGGTGCCCCAGAGAGGTCTGAAAGTTTTTTACAAATGTCAGGTGCTGCAACAGCATTTCCTGACTGTCTGCCTGAATCAGGCAGTCGCCCAAGTACGGGTAAATTTGAACATTTCTCTGTCTGCAGTAAGCAATGGCTGGAGCCAGGTATTTTGTGAATACTCTGGTAGCAGTGGATAAGCCAAAGGGAAGTGCAGAGAACTGATGATGCATAGATTCTGCCCTGAAGCGTAGATATTTCCTGCATGTCTCCCTTACATGGATGTGCAGACAGGCTTCTTTTAAGTCTAGTGTGACTAACCAGGCATCTTTGGCTAGTAATAGGCACATGCTGCTGCAGGGTGAGCATTTTGAATTTTGGTATCACCAGGAAGGTGTTGAGAATTGAAAGATCTAGGATTGGGCGCCAAGTGCCCTCTTTTCTGGGTACCAGGAAAAGTCTGGAATAAAATCCTTGATTTTTTTATTTTTTTTTTTTTAAGGAGCAAACTAAAACATTTCAGAGCTTTACCAGAAAGGCTCATCCAGACTCTGCTACACTTTGCTGTGAAGGAAAGGTTAGTTTGCTTTTATTTTTTGTATTACTGTATTGCCTTTCTATATTTTGAATACTGTAGTTTGTTTTCTTTACCTTGTGTTTTGCTTGCATTCTGTTTTAACAGCATATTAAAACTTCAAAAGAGACCACAGCTCTCTCTGTTCTGAGTCAGGCAGAATTTTTTCCCGCTCTCCCACCCATTTAAGTTGTCTTGTTAAATACCACTGTCTTTCTAGTTGCCCGCCTCTTATGTTAATCTGACCATATATCTCATTTCTCTCTACTTTCACTGGCTTATGTGAGTAATTACAAAATCATCATTTTTGAAATCCCACCCCTTCAATTATTTAAATTTATTGGCCATCCTACAGTATTTCATACTACCAAAATACAAAAGTGACCACCCCTTTCAATCCATCTTGCTGTTTTAAAAATAGTAACTCTCCACTAAACCTTAACTTTTTAAACAGGTAAAACTCAAGTTACCTACTTTCACATCTAACTTCTCTAGTGCACAATGCGGAGTGCATTCTTTTCAATCTTACCTTTAAGCATCCCTGTGACTAGCACTTTCTCTAATACCTGCTGGAAAGCACTAGGAAGCCTTAAACTCATACAAACACTGAACTCTCCTTGTTAACAAGGAGAAATTAATAGTAGGCACTAAACAGCCTATAATTGCAAAGTACCTTGCTAAGGAAACAGCTCCTATACTTTACAAAGAAAAAAAAGAAAAGCCCCAAACCAGGCATGTCCAAGGGTCAGCTTCCAGTGATTTCTCCTGTCCACCTGGTGAATCTGGGCATACTGGGGCAATGCAGCAATTGCCTCATGTACACAGACAACCCTCTCCTCCTACCACCCAACACTACAACCTGTGAGAGATGCACTTACATAGCCAAAATGGAAGCAAAGCTCTCTCCACCCAAGATTGTGCTAAACAGTCAAGAGGAGAAGGTTAACACCCACACTACACCTCAAGCAACACATAGCCCTTCTAAACCTGCACCACCAACACCCACATATAGCAACACTAAATCCACATATGCAGAGGCCCTTAACTGTAACCTGCCCAAGCAACAAAGACCTCTGAAGCTGAAATGCAAACAAACACCAATCACAACCAATGTGTCACATAGTTCACAACACCAGTGTGCCACCCAGCAACAGTCCCTAAGGCAAGACAATGTACCTAACACTTTAGTCATAGGTGACTCTATAGTCCGGCACACTGATGTCCCTCTCACCAGGTTGAATAAGGAGAAAATTACAGTCAGCTGCCTGTCGGGTGCCAGGATCCGCCACATAACGCATGCACTCAAGTCACTCCACAACAAGTACAAATATGACTCTGTCATTGTCCATGTTGGAGTGAATGACTTGAGACGTACCTCGCTGGACTACATGAAAAGAGACATGGAAGAGCTCTCGGATCATGTGGTCCAGGAAGGTATGACCTAGCCCTGAGTAGCATCCTGCCTTCGCCCAGAATGATACCACAATATAAGGATAAAATGATTGACTTCAACAATTGGCTAAGCTTATGGTGTCATTCAAAGGGGATCCAGTATCTGTCTGCCTGGGATGACATGATTGACAGACCACGATGCTTTGCCAGAGATGGTCTGCACCTGTCGCCCTGGGATTCAGGTTACTGGCTAAGGCTCTTGCCACCCCTATAGTGCCTTTTTAGGCAAACTTCAAAGGACAAAACCACCACCGTAACAGGTACAAGCATGCAAAATCTGAAGGTAATGCTACTCAATGCTAGAAGTCTAAACCTCAAAATGCACTCTCTCGGGGCACTCCTAAAATGGAGAACATCGATATCTGTGCAGTAACTGAGACCTGGTTCAAGGCTCCAGAGAGCACCCCTGCAATACCAGGCTACAACTCTTACCACACTTTTCGGCCACCAAACCAGGACCGAAACACTAAAGGTAGAGGAGTGTCAATATTCACCAAGGATATTCACACCACCAGGCTAGTTGGCCAACACAATGTGTCTGAAATTCTCCAAGTGCAACTAACACTAGGTAAGACTGCAATCCAAATTGTAGCTGGCTACAGATCCCCCACCATACCCTAAGATTCTCACTACACCTTTCTAAACATACTGGAAAATATTAAGATAGAACCAAACACCCTAATACTGGGTGATTTTAACTACCCTGCCATTAACTGGGAAAACTACTCATGTCCCAACACCTTTGCTAGCGGTTCTTGGAATTCATAAATTCCAACGCCCTGGATCAACTAATCCATAGTCCCACCAGGGGCTCCAATATCCTAGACCTGGTCATTACCAACATGGGAAATCAATGCTCCATACCTATGGTCACCCCCTCGTTAGTCAGGTCTGACCATAAGCTAATCACCCTTAACATCCACATCCCACCCCACCCCCAGTAAAGAAACCACCATAAAAAACTTCTCCAAAGCCAACTTCATGCTACTCAAGTCAGAAGTGACAAACTTCATGACACCCATGCAGACGGGAACTGAAAGTTCAACTGCTGAATCCTACACTAAGGCACTGTGCGAGCACATCCACTCATGCATGAATCGTGCCATCCCAAATAGAACCAAAATGCTCTCATCCAAAAAAAGGAAGCCAATCTGGTGGTCCCCTGCCATAAACAAACTTTACAACAAAAGGAAGAAATTGTTGCAGAAAAGAGGAAAATTCCAGGATGCAAAAAACTCCCTTACTAGCCTCAGTAAGAAACTGAGATGCCTCATAAAATCCTCCAAAGCTAGTTACGAAAATAAAATTGCCAAAGATTCCAAAGACAACCACAAAGCATTCTATAACTATGTTAGGAATCTAAATGGCAATGCTCAGATCTGCTATGAGCTAAAACAGAATGGCATTAAATATACTGATCCGAAGGATATTGCCAATATCCTGGCAGATCGATTCAGTGCCAACTTCACCCCCCCTCTCACCCCCTAAATGGCCCATCTCAATACCGGAAGATTGCCAAATTCCAGTAATAACGGCCACACAGGTACAAAACGCACTCTCTAAAGCCAAGAATACAGCATCCATGGGACCAGATGACATCCCGGGCTGTGTACTACATGAACTACAATATGAACTGGCAGCTCACCTAAGTGTCATGTTTAATCATAGCCTCACCTCAGGTTTTGTGCCCACTGAGTGGCGCAGAGCTAGTTATCCCAATCCACAAGGGGGGGGGGGTCCACCTTGGATCCCAGAAACTACCGTCCCATCAGTCTGACAAGCCTTATCTGCAAGGCCATGGAGCGTATTATCATGGAACTTATAAACAAAGACATTGGCAACCTTCAAACACTGGACCCCACCCAGTTTGGGTTTGTGAAGGGCCGATCTTGTCTCCTGAACCTGATTGACTTCTTTGAATCAGTCTCCAGAGCCATGGACAAGGGTAAGGTGGTCCACACATCCTATCTAGACCTTGCCAAAGCCTTTGACACTATCCCCCACTCTGAAATCATAGATAAACTTACTAAGTTGGGTATTAATCCCTATGTCACCCAATGGGTTGCTAAATGGCTTACTGATAGAACCCACACTGTAAAAGTAGTCGACTCCAAATCCAGCTCCAGACAAGTGACAAGTGGAGTACCTCAGGGTTCAGTCCTGGGGCCGCTCTTGTTTGGCATCTACTTCTCTGAAGTACAGGTCAACACTAAGGGACTCTGGCTAACAAAGTTTGCAGATGACTGCAAACTGGGAGCCATTATTGAATCCCCAAATGATGTGGATACTCTACAAAAGGGCCTTACAGAAACAGATGCTTGGTGCCAGAGCCATGGGCTCAAGCTCAATGCCAAGAAATGTATTGTTATCCCTTTGGGAAAAACATGTATCCATGAATTACCATATAGGTGGCAGTACACTAAACACAGAAAGTGTGATAAGAGACTTAGGGACACAGGTGGACAGTGGTCTCACCTTCGATAACCACATCGCCACAACAGTCAGGAAATCCTTCTATGTGGCACACCTCATCACGAAGGGCTTTTCATCCAGAAAAAAGGAGGTCATTGTCCCACTGTACTCATCCCTCATTAGACCCATTATAGAATACAACGCCCCATTTGGTATGTACCTCTCAAGACATCTGCAACAACTGGAAAGGCCTCAGAAATACCTCACTAAAAGAATCACAGGCCTAAAGCAGATGCCCTACGCTGACCGCCTTAAATAACTCCAGCTATACTCTGTCGCACATCGTCTACTCAGAGGCGATCTCTGCTTAACATACAAGGCCATGTCAAACCCAGAGCTGTTGGACATGCTACACTTAAAGAAATCCCAATCCCTCAGAGCTACATGCTCCTGGGATCTAAACCTTGTCATCACAATAAACAAAACATGCTGGAGGGATAGGTTCCTGACCCAGAGACTCCCCAGACTCTGGAATAGATTGCCCATACATGTAAAGCAGAGTGCCTCTTTGGACCTCTTCAAAAGGAACCTTGACGATTGGATGGGAGAAAGGAAATTCACCCCAGGGATCACATCAGTCGTCCTGCTAGACAGGGGTCCAGGAAAGTAAATAATGTGGGAAGAAATAGCCAGGGAATTGTTATGGCTAGGCTTGTATAGGCCCTAGGGCTGATAGCCTAGTACCAACCTATGAACCTATCTGTTCCGCAGGAACAGGTTGAATTGCCCTTATAGAGAGCAGGGATTGAACTTGGTTTTGTGCCTCTGCCCACTGGTTTGGAGGAAGGTCTGGAAGTAAAATTTGTACCCCTGGGATACAATGTTGAGGACCGATCAGTCTTTGGTGATGGAAATCCAGTTTTTCTGCATGAAGGGCAAGTTTTCCTCCTAGGGGTACAAGCAGTTGGGCAGAGGTGGGGAGTGGTTTAGCACTCCCTGCTTTAGAGGTGGAGGCACTCCATTGTTTAGATCTCTGCATAACCTGAGACTGTACTCTGGGGGGGGGGGTTGTTTCCCCTGGGTCTAGTTTGAGATGGCCTTGAGGGGACTGGAAAGGACCAATGTTTCAAGGGGCAATGCCTACTGAATCTTTGACTGTCTGCATAGATTTAGCTTTTTCTTCCATATTTTTAAGAACCTTTTCTGCTTTGGTGCCAAACAGATTGTCCTTGTTCAAAGGAGCGTCTAATAACTTTGATTTGACATGGTCTGGCAAGGTCTGCTCCTTAAGCCAAGCATGCCTTCTCAGTACAGAACCAGTGACTGCTGCCCTGCAAGATGCGTCTAGGGCATCAAAGCCACACTGCAATGTTTTCTTGCAGACTTGGCTTGCAGAATGCATAAGCTCGTGCAATTCTTTATTTTCTGCACAGTCTGTAAAGGTAGCTATTTTTTGCTTAATAAGTTCCATAATATGTTGTTTGTACTTCAGCATGTGAAACTGACAATTCAAGGCCCTAATGGCGAGAGTTGCAGAGGTATATACTTTCTTACCCCATCTGTCCAAAGCTCTGGAATCTCTGTCCGAAGGGGTGAGATTCTTAGCTGTAGTTGCTTTGATACCTTTAGGGCCCTGGGAGATGACCTCTGGGTCAGCAGTAGGATTTTTGAAAAGGAATCTGAGACGGTCAGGTACTCTGTAGTACCTGTTTGGTGTCCTAGGAGCAGGGAGTAAAGTATCAGGAGTTAAACTGGATTCCATAAAGACATCATCCACAACATCCAGGACTGGTGGTATTGCTAAAGGCCTATGTTGTGGCAAATCTAAAAATTATCTGTGTCTCTTTTTGGACTGAGGACAGTCTTGGCATTCCCAGTGGAAATGCTCTCAAAGTATGTAAAGCTTCACCAAAAGAAAAATCCTCTGGAGGAGAAGCCAAGGGAATGGATTCCTCTGCATCTGAATCCTCATAAGCAGATAAGGGCATGTCTTCATAATTAGATACCTCAGAGTCGTTGGACTCTTGATCTGTTGAAGCTGCTGGGGACACGTCTCTTTTTCTCTTAGCAGGGGAAGGCTGACTTCCCATAATCAGCATCATAAGGTCTTCTGCCATTTTAAGCATTTGATGTTGTGGCAAGGGAGCAGGTGCATGAGCTTTGATAATCTTTTTTTAGGCATAGCGTGTACTCTTGACCTTAGAAACTCAGTAGTTTTAGACAGAACTGAAGACGCAAAAACAATCGTTGGTTTGAGTCAAACATCGGTAGTGCGAAGAACTTCCTCAGAAGCCAGTGCATGCTCAGTGGCTCCGGACCCATCCAAGGTAGAGACATCCACAGGTTCTGTAGTCGAAGAAGAGTCTTGCGGCATACCGGACTCCGAACGGGTCTTGGTAGAGGCCTGCAAATCCACTAAAGCAGGCATCAGGGGCTGCGAAAGCACCTCACTGATTACTGCCGAACTGGCGACTAGCTTAATGGAAGCATCATCGGCAGCTTTGAATCTGTGCAGTCTTTCTCTGTCTTTATCCTTACTTTTTTTGGAAAATCGGTAGTCAGTTGGCTTACCAAAGCCATTTCGGAACATGGAGATCGAGAACGAAAGTATTTAGCGACAATAAGGGCCCAATGACGAATAGTTCGGCCGTTGAACAAGGCACAAAACTGACAGCAAGGTACGTCATGTCTGGGCCTAAACAGGTGACGCAGTAAGAATGGAAATCTCGGTGTGGTATTTGCTTTCCACAGGCAAGACAATTGTTAACTTTTTCTGACATTGGTTAGAGCAAGAAAAAAGGATCCCCAATAGGGTAGCTTTAGAAGACTTCAGGATAATTCAATTTGGAAATGAAAACTCGGGTAGCGGCCGACTGGCACTTAACTGTTAACTTTCTTATACATGAACAAGTATCATTTTCAAGAAAAACTGAATAAATGTCTCCAATGGAGTACTCATCTGAGGCTTTCCAAAACTTCTGGCAGAATGATGACACTAACAATCTGCAGCAAGAAAGTACAAAATATGGTGCAAAAAAGAAGTTATGTACTTACCATAACATTCCACCTGTGTTGTACTTTTCAGTCTTCCTTGACCTGTGGGTTTTTGATCTGACCTCTAATCCAACTCAGCTGCTTTCAAAAGCTTAGGGTCTGAAGCTTGAGCTCCTCCCCTATCCATAATGCCTCATTCCCCTTCCCCCAGTAACCTAAGTTGAGTTTTCTGCTACCATGTTTACCAATTATACCATAATATACACAATGTACATAAATTCTGAAACATTTACTAAAACAGAGTAGAGAGAAAGAACAGGAACATAACAAAAAAAAATAGAGGTTCCTATAAACATACCTGTCAGGTCATTCACTAGAGGGACAGGGGAAAGGAGAGAAGAAAGGACGAGGAAGAATGAAAAGGACAACACAGATGGAACATTACACTAAGTACATAACTTCTTTATTTGATGTTC
Source organism: Protopterus annectens (assembly GCF_019279795.1). NCBI lineage: Eukaryota > Metazoa > Chordata > Ceratodontiformes > Protopteridae > Protopterus > Protopterus annectens. Next base: position 231,842,100 of record NC_056750.1, read on the forward strand.
TCATTTTCATTATTTTTCGACCTATGGGACAGAGTTCCCAGCTAAAATAACCCTGGGTGGCCTTCATGGAAGGATATTCCGGAGCATTGCAGAACCAAAAGCAACTCTATTTCTAGACACAATGTCCAGTTTGTAGTGGGAAATGAATCTGACCATGAGGCAGCCGAACAAATATAATCAATCGAAACTTTAGCCCAAAAAGCTTGAGAAGCTGCCTTTGATCTAGTAGAAGGAGCCTTGATTCGCTGAGTTAACGAAACACCTTTGGATTCATACAAAAACAAAATGCAGTCCCCTTAATCATTTAGCTAAGGTCGTCTTGGCAACTGTTTACCCTTTTTGACATACAAAAAAGATACAGATAGCTGGTCAGATTTTCTGAAAGATTCATTTTTTTCTAGAAAAAAATGCAACTGTCTGTGAACATCCAACAGATGAAGAGTATATTATCCTTTGTTTTGGAAATTAGGAAAAAAAGACTGGTAAATTGACAGACTGGTTTATATTGCTCTCAGTCGCAACTTTGGGTAGAAAGGAAGGATTAGTACTTACTGTTACTCTGTCCTTATGAAAATAAATAAATAGGGGTATTTAGAGGACAGATCTTGCAATTCAGATACTGTTCTTGCAGAAGTGATAGCAACTAGAAAAACAGTCTCCCATGATAAGAATTTTAAATCTACTTTGGCTGATGGTTCAAAAGGAGGGTGAACCAGAGCCTGTAAAATCATAGACCCCAAGAAGGTGTTGGATCTTTGACAGGAGGACAAAGAAAGAAAGTACCTCTAAGAAAGGCCTTACACAATTTGGAAGAGGCCAAAGATGAATTTTCTCCAATATTATAATATGAAATGGCTGCTAATTGTACTTTTACAATGGAATGACCCCCCCCCCCCAATAGAAAAATATGAGCAAGGAAATCTAGCACTGCTGGAACAGGAGTGGTGAAAGGCTCTAATTGCTGCTGTTGAGCCTAAATAAAAACTCTTTTCTACTTGCTCTTGTAAATTCTTCTAGACAAAGATTTGTGGGAGGAGATCAGAATGTTTCGGACTGGGGATGAAAGCCTAGCAGATCTAGTCATCATTGGAATTGGAAAAAACATGTAGTTAATTTCAGACCTGGGAGACTGGGGTAAATTTGCCCTGATGGATGGGATAGCAGATATGGACACGGTTTGAGTGTCCATGGAGGGCAAATCAGATAAGACCAAAGGAAGGTGAACCAGATTTGCCAAGGCCAAAAGAAGGTAATGAGAATCACTTTGATCTTTATCCTGGAAGTTTCTGAAGAAATTTGAGGATCAAGGGAAAGGCATAAAGTAATCCAGGAGGCCAAACATGTGCCAGAGCATCCCTGGGTGACTGTCCCTAAGGGAGGATCAAGGTGAAGAACCTGCTGCACTTGTTGCGAGGAGATGCGAAGAGACTGCAGCAAGGTTGACCCCATTTGTGGAAGATCATGTATGCCACTGACTGATTCAGAAACCACTTGTTTAGCATCACTAAGACTCTGCTGAGCCTGTCCACTAGAATGTTGTGCTCCCCTGGAATGTGCATTGCAATCAGAAACCACTTTGTAGAGATCACCCGCTGCCACATTCTCATTGCTTCTCGGCACAAGGAGTAGGACCTGGTTGCCCCTTGTTTGCTGGTGCACCAGACTGACATATTGTCTGTTTGTACAGCAATAGTCCCTGGAGGAAGGAAGCTGTGAAATGCCTGCAATGCTAAAAGGACTGCTCTCATCCTCAGGACATTGATATGCAGGTTGATCTCCTGTGACATCCACGTGCCTTGGACTGTCTGACACAGGAAATGCCCCACACCCCACCTGTTAAGCATCTGTGGTGAATGTTGTGTTTGGGGGAGGAAGAACAAAGGGGCATCTTTGAAGGACCACAGAGGACTGAAGCCACCAGAGGAGAGAATATTTGCACATCAGTGATAGTTTGACTGAGTAGCTGAGGGGATGTTGATGTAGTGACCACTGGACTGCTAAGGTCCACTGCAGAATTCTCATGTGTAGACATGCTGTTGGTAACAGAGTTATGGTGGCAGCCAGGGAGCTCAGGGTCTTGAGTACTAGTTTTGCTGGAGGAATTGGGACTGCCAAATCTGTCCAATATGTAGTCTTAGGTTCAAAATCCTGTCAGGAGTAAGGAGGAAGGCCAAGTCTTGGTCATATCCAAATGAGCCCCTATGAAATCGATGCTCTGAACTGGCTGTAGCTGAGACTTTTGAATGTTGATTGTTATGCCCAAGGTAGAAGCTAGTTGTAACAGATAGTCCTTTGCTCGGATGAGTAGATGCCTGGTTGGAGAGGTTAGGAGACAGTAGTCCACGTACGTAAATACATGGATTCCTTGTAGTTTGAGATGAGCTGCAACTACCACCATGCATTTGGTGAACACCCTGGGGGGGTTGTGGTGAGACAAAAGTGAATCACTCTAAACTGAAAATGACTGGCTCCCAGCAATAAAGTGTAGATACTTTCGGGAGCACCTGTCCATCTTGATGTGGTGGAATGCATCCTTCAGGTCTACTGAGCATATCCAGTCATCCATTTTCAAAAGAGGTAAAATAGACTGGACTGTGACCATCCTGAGCTTTGTGTTTTACTGACTTGTTCAGGGATATCAGATCCAAGATTGACCTGAAGTCCCCTGTCTTTTTTGGTACTACAAGAATCTTGGGTTGACATGACAGGACCTTCTGGATGACTCTTTTTGGAGTGACTTTGAGATCTCCAACTCCGCTGCCTCTCTCTCTTATTGGATAGAACATCTGGGAGAAAAAGTTTTGGTTTGGGAAGTTTTGAAAAGGGAATTGAGTATTCTCTGAATAAGATACTTTGCACCCACCAATCACTTGTGATGGCTACCCAGGCTTCTGGGTGCAAGGATAAGTGCCCTCCCCTGCAACTGCCTCCAGAAAAGGCCAGTCGGGCAACCTTTCAGGAGAGGTGAAAGGGCATGTCCGAGAAGGAATCCTGAGACCCTTGATTTTGCAGACTCCCTCTGCTACATGGGAGGTGTCTACAATAGTAACTGTTACCCCTGCCTCTGGGGGAATATTCTGCCTGAGATTCCTGAAAAGGACCCTGACATTTCTTGAACCACAGTCCTCCCCCACTGATTCCTGGAAAAGGATCTTCAGGGAATAGAAAAATGGATTCCGATGGCAGACGGGGTCTTTCCATCTTTCTCACTATGGGAGAGAGTGTCTCTAACAATGTGCCCAAACAAAGACGATCTATCAAAAGGGGAACTGATGAATGATGCCTTGAAAGGTTCCGCAAAGTCACACAGTCGCATCCAGGCATGATGCCTAATGGCAATGCTGGAACCTGTGGCCCTTGAGGTACCCTCGGTCGCATGAGAGATTAACCTCATGGATGTACTGGAAACTGACTGTAGAATGGCCAATCTAGAGGAGGATGACTTCCTCTCCTCATCAGACATGGACTCTGGGACTGAGCTAGACAGTTCTTTAATTAGATCCCTCTGCAGCCTAGTAAAATGGGAAAGGTAGTTTAAGGTTTGTAAGGTAAAGGGAGATAAGGCATAAACTCTCTTGCAGAGTCTGTCCATGGCCCTAGATTTCCTATTAGGGGAATGGACAATGGAGCATTCTTGGGCCAGCTCCTTCTTGGCAGCTACTGCAACAACCATGGCTTCTACCAGGAATCCTTTAGTCCAATGAGATCGGTCAGGGGGGAGCACTAAGGATATTGTCTAACATGCTTGGTGATAACTTCTAACATGTCCAGATCCTTCCAAGCCCTGCTTGATACCAGGTCGACAAGTGCATTGGGGGGGGGGGGGGCTGGGCACCCAAGATGTACATGGGCCAGACCTGAAACCAACAATACTGTTTCCTCTTGTTTTGGGTTTTGGGAAGACCATCCACCTCTCTGGAGCAGGATTTCCAAGAGATCTCTGAAGGAGACACCCTCAGATGGAGAGGTGGGAGACCCTTCCCCTTCCTCAAAATCAGCCAAGGATCTCTTTGGCACAGAGAGAAATCTCTCTACCGCCTCAAAAGCAGAATGAGCCAGAGATGCTGAAGACCGTCCCCTCTCAGAGCTGAAACTACTGGGACAGAGGATCCCTGAGCCCCTCCAGCCCTCTGCTCCAAGAGGGAAGCTAGAGCTGAGCTGTCGAACGACAATGCTCCAAGGGGAAGCAACGGCTCAAAAAACTTCAGAGTCGAGGTCAACTCCTTGGACCTATGTCAAGGCTTTTGCTCTGACAGCCATTCTGCCCCTGACACAGTTGGGACAGAGTGAGTCAAGGAAGATCCCAGAGTTAAAGAGAGATCCATTATCTACTCCATCACATCACCTCTCAGGGCATTTGGATCAGAGGGCTCCAAAGCAGCAGGTCGGATTGGAGAAGGACCTAAAGATCTAAAAGGTGAGCGTCTGCCCACCGTGCCAGTAAGGGACAGGGCTGGTAAGACACCTATTTGGATCTACATCTGAAAGAACTGCCTCATCAATCTGTCCACCTCTAATTCAGAAAGGCTTTTGGAAGAGCTGACAGATGATGCTGTGGAAGGTGGCCTGGACGAAATCCTTGGAGATCTCTCTTTACAAGGAGACCCCGTGTTGGGAAGAGGAAGCTCTAAAGGCAAAGGAGCTGCAGGCTTGTCCAAAGACGAGGAAGCAGATTTCCCCAGGGAACATTTTCTGCTTTCCCTGCCTTCTCTATGTTTTTGAGAAAGGGGTACGGGGCCAAAGGAGGTAAAATGCCCTTCAAAAAGAGTTTAGTTCTCCTGGCGGCCGGTGCTCTCTGGTGAAACTTCTCACAGATGGAGCAGGAGACTGAGCTGAGCAGGGCTGAGACAATATATGCACTCCCTGTGGGCATCAGATAAAGGATTCTTGTGCCCACATGAAGTGTACTTTTTGAAACCTAAAGGCTTCTCAGACATCCTACCAGACTAAGAGAAGGAAGAAAAGAATAGAAGAAGGAAGTAAAAATAAAGAACAATTCCCGTCAAGAATGCGCCAGCAGACACAAAATTACTGAAGTAAGACTTTTTTTTTTTTTTTTTAATACACCAGAAACACAGATTAAGATGAAGGGTACAGTAGCAGTAAAGATAAAATTACACAAGAAAGTCAATCAACTTAACTGAATACTGAAAACTTCTTATAAGGAGCTCGAGTCAGTGGACCTCGATACTTCTCCTGAGAGTGGCAAACGAGAGTTGAGGTAACCGGGGGGGGGGGGATGAGACATTATGGGTAAGGGAGGAGCTTGAGCTTCGGAGCTAAGCTTTTGAAAGAAGTAAAGTCGAATCAGAGGTCAGATCCAAAACCCACAAGTCAAGGAAGAATAAAAAAGAAAACATCAGATCATGTGTTCCTTTTATACCAACATGCTCCAATGTGCCCATGAGCATATATATGGCACACTGGGGAAGGAACCTGTGCTCTTTAAGTCTGGCCAGCTAGACTGCTCTAATGAAGAAAATCTCTTCTATCATATGGGCACATGCATGATTACTGTTAGAACAAGAAACAGACATAGCTAGCCAACTGCATAAGGACTCTGGCAGCACTTCTAATACCTAGAGACATGGGACCCTGTTGTTTCATTTTCTGCTAGAAACTCTATAACACTAGTGCTTTACTTCCAGCTTGCACATTTTTCAACTTCACAATTTCAAAGAATGAGTCATAAAACCCTTTGAAGAACAAACACAAGCAAGCAGTTCAAAAACACAGTTATGGTTAAAGCACACAAGCTTTATGTAAATACGTTTCATTAGATGCTAAAAGCAAAAATTAAAAGTGTGTAATACTGTATTCCACATTAATGCAATCATTCGTAAAGTGGACAGCACTGTCAACTCACAGCAAGAGTTTATATGGTTCGATTCTTGGCTACTGTGCCTTCGGTGCAGAGTCTACATGTTCTCTATGTGATCATGTGGGTTTCTTTCCACATTGCAAACACATGCAGTAAGTGGATCGGACACTCTAACTTTGCATAGGTTTGAAAGTGCATGCGAGTGTGATGTATGGAGAAAAACCAGGGCAGGGCTAGCGGTGAGAACCTTTGCTTAGATTGTCACTACTGAAGTAACTTTCCAACTCTATGTGCAAAAATGGGAAAAGGGGTTTTGGATGGACTTATGGATGGATTTAAATTATTGATGTGCTCACAAGTGCATGCTTGCACACATGTGCGTGTGTGTGTGTGTGTGTGTGTGTGTGTGTGTGTGTGTGTGTGTGTGTGTGTGTGTGTGTGTGTGTGTGTGTGTGTCCGCTAACAAGCAGTTTCCAAAAATTAATGAGTCAAAAGTCCTGCTCTGTTACAAGCTTAGTTAAACCAAAACGCACCAACAGTTCTGGTGTTACAGTTAGCCAATAATGGTTAACACTAAAAAATGATCCAATTCCTCCAATAACAACTGGAAGAGATGAAATGTGCCCTCAGGAGACAAGCTTTACAGGTTATAAATGACAAACTAAAGTCCGTAGGATAACAAATATCCTGGGGAAATACAATAATCAGCAGATATGTCAGTATTTTTTGAATGTATGCAAGAGTCTGTGTGCTAAAGAAGTGAGCAACTCATTTACGTCAGAAAACAGCAAATAATACTAAGAGGAAAATGCAGCATATGGCAGGCAGTCCACGTTGTCAACAAGACAATACAATGACCTGATCTCCAAAAAGGCAGGAAGGGGTCACACTCCCCTCTGCATCATGCTAAACTATATACAGGTAACAACAGCTCCTCGTAGTGAATATTACCAGCACAAATGTCATTACAGATAAGCTACAAGCAGAAGCAAATTTAATTCCTTACAGAGATACGAGGCTCTCTCATCTTGTAATCTCTTTTTATTACTCACCAGGTAACTGCCTGTTTTTCTCCACAATGTCTGCACAGTGCTAATTCTTTCAGCTTGACTTGGGAGGTCATTGAGAGAGAAGGCTGAACTTACAACATCGAACTTCACCTGAAAATTATTTGGAAAATGTTTACATTATTTTTACAGACTTTTTTTCCACATTTTTGTTTAACTTACATCATATTGTAGCTCTCATCTAATACAGTTAGTATACACATACACTATAATCAGCGTCTTAAATCTAGCAAGGCAAAGATAATATTGCTGTGTAGGATTACAGCTTGACAACACAGAACTTTTCAAGGTAACGTTCTACTAAGCTGTTAAAGTACCTCATTTATTCAAGAAATGACAATTACAAAAAAAAAGAAAGAAAAAAAAACAGCTCTTTAAATAGCCTGAACCTATTAAACATGTGAAAAAAGGGTCTATATTAGAACATCGAAATATTACTACATCCAATGTTCTAATATCGAACCATTTCACTTGAAACACCACAACATCGAACACTCAGAACAGCAATTTTTTTCCTAGGGAAAACAAATTGTTGTTCCAGCAAACATACACACAACACAAGTGCACCAAAATACATAATCCATACACATACACTTCACAAAACCCTATACTAAACCATACATACACTACTAGCTATCCACTTACCTTAACCCAACCCTAACCCTAAGGTCCATAACTACCGCACACTCACCTTACCTGCTCCCTAACCCTTATGTCCTTATCGCACACTCACCTTACCCGCTCACTAACCCTTAAGTCCCTATCACACACTCACCTTACCTGCTCCCTAACACTAAACTCCCTATTGCACACTCACCTTACCCGCTCCCTAACCCTAAGGTCCCTATCGCACACTCACCTTCGTTCGCACATTTACCTTAACACGGTCTGTAACCTTCGCTCCACAGTCGAGGAAATAGCAAAGCTGCAGAAATGGCCCACCGAATACTTTCCTGATATTCTGCAGCTTCACTATATCCAGTGTTCAATGCAAAGGGTTTGATATGAGTACATTCAAAGTAGTAATACTTTTATGCACTAATATAGACCCGTGAAAAAAGTTATATACTCACCATAACATTCCATCTGTGTTGTCCATTTTCATTCTTCCTCAATAAATGGGTTCAGGTCCAACTCGGATGCTTTTTCCAGCTCATGGAACACTGAAACTCTTGAGCTCCTCCTTACCCATAATGCATTAGTCCACTACCATAACTCAGGTCTTGTTTACTGACCTTTAAGCCTATATACTATTTAGCAAATAAACAGAAATGAGATAACAGTATCTGGAGCTCAAATAAACTATCACTGGTTACTTTAGCATCTTCTAATCCTTCCAGAAGTCAAATTGGTAAGGGGTTAGAGGGAGGGGAGTTGAGTAAGAATGAAAATGGACAACACAGATGGAATGTCATGGTGAGTACATAACTTTTTGTCTGACATTGTCATTTTCATTAATTCCTCAACAAATGGAAGAGTCCCCAGCTACCTAAATCCTGTGAGGACTCTAAAGAAGGATATTCTTGAACACCGCTGAGCTAAAGGTAGCTCTTCCCCTGGAAACCAGATCTTATTTGTAATGAGCAATAAAGATATAAGGATTAGCCCAAGTTGCCACTGCACAAATTTCATCCAAGGAATATCTGTATAAAAATACTGAAGATGTTGCCATATACCTGGTAGAATGAGCTTTTGACAAAGACAAACCCAATTTTTGTAAAGAAAGGAAATACAATCAGGTAATCATTTGGCTAAGGCCACTTTAGTAACTGTTTTGCCCAATTTTGAATCCAAAAAGGAGACAAATAATTGGATCTGATTTCCTGAACATTTTTGTCATATGTAGATAAAAATGTAACTGTCTGTGAACATCCAACTGGTGCAATACATACTCTCATTTGAGAAATGTGGAAATAAAACTGGAAGGCTAATTAGATTCTGATATCACCTTAGGAAGGAAAGATGGTTTGGTTCTTAAGGATACCCTGTCCTTATGAAAAATCAAATTAGGAGGCTTAGAACATAGGTCTTGAAGTTTTGAGACTCATCTAGCAAATGTAATGGCCACTTAAAAGACAGTCTTCCAGGTTTAAAAATTTAGTTCACACTTGGCTAATGGTTCAAAGCGAGATTGGTTAAAGACTGTAAAACCAAATTCAAATCCCACAAGGAATTGGGATCTTTAAAGGGGGAGGGTTCTAAGAAGAAAGGTTTTCCCTTTAAAGGCTTCACAAAGTTTAGAAGAAGCTAAAGACAAATTATTTACTCCAATGTGAAAATTAGAAATGGCAGACAGATGCACTTTAATAGCTGAAGAAGCAGTACCTTCATTAAAAACTGTAGCTAAAAACTCAAGAACTTTAGGTACTGATGCTGAAAATGGATTGGTATTATTTGCTGTAGCCAAACAACAAATCTTTCCATTTACTTCTGTAAATTTTTCTAGTGGAAGCTTTGAAGGGGGGGGGGGGGTGGCAGACAGAAAACAAAATGGCCCAGCAGCAAACAAAAACCAATGCTATACGAAAAATGTAAAATAATAATAAAAAAAAAAAAAAAAACGGCAGGACTACCACGGCTATGAATGTGGTGGTAGATAGGGAAAGAGAGCATGAGATGATCAGTGGAAGTGGAAAAAACATGCAGTCAACTTTAGGCCTAAAATGTCTGGGTGCATCATATCTGTTGAGTGAGACAGGAGGCCTAGAACTGGATCCAGAATACATGGTGGGCGAAGCAGATGAAGACAAAGAAAGGGGAGGCCAATAAGGAACAATGAAGATGACTATGCTCTTCAATGGAGATGCTTTCTGAAGGAATTTGGGGATTAGAAGTACTGGGGAGAGGGCATAAAGATGACTGGGGGGGGGGCAATCATGGAGAAGAACATCTCTGTTATTCCCCCAGTGGGAGGATTAGGGTAAAAAACCTGCTGCACTTGTTGAGGAGAGATGCAAAGGTTGCAGGAAGGTTGGCCCCATCGAAGGAATTTCTTTTGTGGCACTTTCATATTGAATGACAACTCTTGAGACATTAGACTGGACCTGATTAACCTGTCTGCTATTAAGGTGGATTTTCCCAGAATGTGATCTGCTATCAGAAATCGATTGGATAAGATCACCTATTGCCCCACTCTCAAGGCTTCTTGACATAGGGGATAAGATTTTGCTCCTCCTTGTTTCTTGATGTACCAGGTCACTGATATATTGTCCATCTGAAAAGCAATGGTCCAGGAGGGGAGTGTGTGTTGGGAAGGGCTCTAATGCTAGGAGCAAAGCTCTTATTTCTAGGACACTGATATGCATACTGGTGTCTTTGGGGGACCATGTTGCCTTGGACTGTCCTTTACAAGAAGCGTCTCCCCCACCCAAACTGGAAGGTGTCCATGGTAACTATGGCCTTGGGCTAAGGGAGAATGAAAGGGCAACCATACATTATCTGATCAGAGTAAATCCACCAAAGGTGTTAATTTTTCCATGCCTAAGTTATCTTGATTTGGGTAATTAAAGGTTAGTGAAGAATAAACCACTGAGTTGCTAGCATCCACTGAAGGATCCTCATATATCATCTTGCTAATGGAACCAAAACTATAACATCAGACCTTGACACCAATGTTTGAAAGATCAATTGAGCTGAGAGAGAAGAACGTTGAATGACCTTTTTAACCTGGGATCATATGGTTTGTACCTTCAGTAAAGGAATGGAAACTGTCTAGGATACTGTCTTAAACAAAGCTCTGATGAACTCCAATATTTGAGTTGATTCTAGTTGTGATTTGTTGTTATGGATATTAATTACTAGGTGATAGCACAAAAAGAAGTTATGTACTCACCATAACGTTCCATCTGAGTAGATATACTTCATTTTCTGCAACCTGTGGGTATTCAGATCCATATCGGATCTGAGCCGGCAACTTTTTCCAAGCATCTGCTCCAAGCACCTCCCCTTACCCATAATCTCTCACATCTCCTACCTTCCCTCAGATCGAGTTTGCCACTATCCAAACTATCAGCAACTCAGTAACATCACTAACCTAGAACAGGTTCGGGGGAAGGAGGGCGGGGCGGTTGCAGAAAATTAAGTATAACTACTCAGATGGAACGTTATGGTGAGTACATAACTTCTTTGGCTGAAGTAGTTAACTTCATTTATCTGCAGCCTGTGGGACAGAGTTCCCAGCTACCAAAACTCCTTGGAGGCCCTCATGGAAGGATATTCCTGAGCACCACAGAGCCAAAGGATGCTCTCCCTCTAGAGATCAAATCTAACTTATAATGAAAAATGAATGTATGTGACCTCGCCCAGGTCACTGCTGCACAGATATCATCCAGTGAAACCCCAGACCAAAAAGCAGCAGAAGTTGCCATAGATCTGGTAGAATGAGCTTTAACAGGACCAAGCGGAGACAGACCTTTGTCCTTATAGACTTGCAGTATACATTGTGTAATCCATCTAGCTAAGGAGACCTTGGATATGGGCTTTGGCCAAAAAGGGTCTAGAAAAGGACATGAATAACTGGTCAGACTTACGAAAGGGTTTAGGTCTATGAAGCTGTCTAAGAACATCTAGCAAATGCAGTTTATATTTACCTGTGTTCTGAAAATTTGGAAAGAAAACAGCAAGGTTAATCATCTGATTAATATTTGATTCAGAGGCAACTTTCGGTAAGAAGGAAGGGTTCGTGTGGAGCGAGACCTTGTCTTTATGAAAGATCAAATAAGGGGGCTTGGCAGACAAGGCTTGAATCTCGGAAACTCTCCTGGTCGAAATAATGGCCACTAGGAAAGCTGTCTTCCAGGATAAGAATTTCAAATCTACTGACGCTGCAGGTTTGAAGGGGGAGCAACTAATGCCTGCAGAACTAGGGTAAGGTCCCAAGGAGGAACAGAGTCCTTAACTGCAGGGCGTAAAAGAAAGATGCCTTTCAGAAAAGATTTACACAGTCTCAGAAAGGCCAGAGCATTCATATTTTCGCCGACCTGAAAATTAGAGACTGCCACCAGTTGCACTTTTCCTGTGGAGGAACTAGTCCCTTGTTGGAAAATACTGGCCAAAAGCTCCAACACTGCAGGAACCGGGGCTGTAAAGGGATCTAGGTTCCTCTGAGAAGCCCAAATAAAGAAGTGTTTCCATTTGCTGCGATAAATCTTCCTAGTGGAAGCTTTGTTTGATACCACCAGAATAGTCTTTACCGAAGATAACAGACTGGGAGTCCTAGCAATCAGGGGAACTGGAGCAACCAAGCCGTCAGCTTGAGGCTGTCCAGGTCGGGCAGACAGATGCCTGAGGGCTGAGAGATGAGATGTGGGCAAGGATCCAGAATCAGAGGAGGAATTACAACATGACACCAGAGGAAGGGGAACCACACCTGACGAGGCCAGAACAGGGCAATGAGGATCACTTTGCACTTCAGTCGGCAAGCTTTCTGAAGAAACTTCGGAATGAGAGGTAAAAAGGGGTAAAAGCATACAGCAGCCCGGGAGGCCAAGCATGGATGAGAACATCTCTGGGGAAGTCCCTTGGTGAGAGGATCAGAGTGAAGAACTCGCTGCACTTCGTGTTGGAAGGAGATGCGAAGAGATCGCAGCAAGGCTGACCCCACGCAAGGAAGATCTCCTCAGCTATCGATTGTTTCAGAGACCACTCGCATAGCATTAGAATAGCCTGACTCAGTCTGTTCACTAAAATGTTGGAGCATCCTGGGATGTGCGTTGCAATCAGAATCCGACTGGTGGAGATCGCCCACTCCCACACTCTCATAGCCTCGCGACAGAGAGGCTAAGATCTGGTTCCCCCTTGTTTGTTGATGTACCAGACAACAGACATGTTGTCTGACCGAACTGCAATCGTTCCCGGGGGAAGAACAGCGTGAAAGGCTTGCAACGCTAAAAGCACTGCCCTCATCTCCAGAACATTGACGTGCAATGTGGTCTCGGTCTGGGACCACGTGCCTTGGACCATCCTCCCCAAATAGTGCCCCCCCCCACCCGAGCTGGGAGGCATCCATGGTCGCTGTGGGTGCTATGAAGGGTCGCCCTGCCAAGATTTCTGGCAATTGGAGCCACCAGAGAAGAGACATCTTGCAGGCTCTGCTGACTCGAAATGGATAGTCCATGGGGATTGTCAAGCCAAGACCACTGTACTGCCAGGGTCGACTGAAGCACCCGCATGTGAAGGCGTGCACAGGGAAGGATTGAGATTGCTGCGGCCATGGAACCTAGGGCTCAGAGAACATTGCTCGGCATTCGCAGCCTGGGGTCAAGGATCGCTGATACAGGGGCCCGTACGCTCTGGACCCTTTCTCAAGTTAGAAAGACTTTCAGTTGTAGGGTGTCCTGCCGTGCCCCTATAAATTCCATGGTCTGTATCGGGTTCAAACGGGACTTGGAGATGTTGATGGTAATCCCTAGGTTGACTGCAAGATGCAGGAAGGAGTATCTGATCATGCAAAGAAGATTCTTGGTGGCAGTAGCAAGGAGCCAATCATCTAGGTAAGGAAACAACCTGAAATTCCTGTAGCCTCAACCTTGGTGAACACCCTGGGGGCTGTGGTGAGACTGAAGGGTAGGGCTCTGAACTGGAAATGATTGGCTCACAGCCGGAAGAGAAGGAATCTCCTAGAGCTTCTGCGAATTTTGATATGGTAGTAAGCGTCCAGGAGATCTATAGAGCACATCCAGTCGCATTCTCGGAGGTAAGGTAGAATGGACTGCAGGGTGACCATCCGGAATTTCTGCTTGGCTACAGTCAGGTTCAGGGTTGACAGGTCCAATATGGGTCTGAGGTCTCCCATCTTTTTTGGCACTAAAAAGAACCTGGAGTAAACGCCTAATCTGGACTGAACTGGGGGGACCGGTTTGATGGCTCGATTGCGAAGCAGCTTTGAAATCTCTTGCGCTGCCGCCTCCCTTTGAGCGTGTGGAACAGCCGGGAGGTGCTTTGGTTGGATGGGTGGGGCAAAGAATGGGATGGAGTAGCCTCTGGATATTATTTGAAGCACACAACAGTTCGCAGTAATGGACTACCAAGCTGTTAGGTGCAATGACAATCTTCCCCAGACTGTCTCCAGAGTAGGACAGTCGGGCAACCCCTCAGGGCTGCTGCGTCGGTCTGTCCAAGAAGGTCTCCCTAGACCCAAAATTCCTCGCCCCCCCCCCCCCCTCTGCCTCTGGGGCAGCATCTGTCTTGTCCCCCTCTGCCTCTAGGGGATGAGCTGTCCTGAGAGTCCCGGGAAAACTGAGATTTTCAGAAAGTACAGTTTTGTACCTACCATAAATGTAGATGTTTGAGTGTATATACTGCTGCAGTCATCACACTTGGGTTATCCTGCCATCAGGCGGTCCTGCAGTCGGCCGAATCCCAAAGTCTTGGTCCAGCGTCGGTTGTCGTCGCTTCTTCCCTGATGTCAGTGCGACAGGGGTATAAAAGAGGCAGCCGACGCCATTTTCTTCAGTTTTTCTTGCCCCAGATGCCAGGTGCCCCCAACTAGGAAGGCAATCCAAATAACTATGCAAAAATACCTTAGTAGATAAACAATAGTACTAGCTGTTAGCAAATACACCATATAGACATGCATCCAACTGATTGATGTACATGGAGTTATAACTAACACCCTGGTATGTAGAGGGGATGGTGGGAGGGTAACCTGGACTGCAGCAGTATATACACTCGAACATCTACATTTATGGTAGGTACAAAACTGTACTATGTTCATCGTGTTATACTGCTGCAGTCATCACACACGGGTTGAATCCCAAAGCTATGGGTGGGTGGCTGGTACTAAACTGGGTTAGGCAAAGCTAGGATGCCCTGCAGAACTGCAGTGGCAAAACCAGCTCTGTTTTTTGAGTATAATGGGAGGTGGTAGTGCTTGGTAAAGGTGTGCACTGAACTCCAAGTAGCTGGCTCCAGAATGTCCTTGGTTGGAACCCACCTGAGAAAGGCTGCTGAGGTTGCTGTAGCCCTGGTAGAATGGGACCTAATATTAACAGGCGCTGCTTTCCCATGGTGCGAGTAGCAAAAGCGGATACAATGTGCTACCCATTTGGAGATGGTCTGTTTTGAAATAGCCTTTCCTTGTGAACCTGCAGCATAGGATACAAAGAGTTGGTCAGTTTTTCTGAAGGTCTTTGTCTTATCCAAATAGTAACGTAGCTGTCTGTGAATGTCCAAAGAGTGAAGGAGTTTTTCTCCTTTATTCTGGGGGTTTGGATAAAAGGTGGGTAAATGAATGGTCTGATTCAAAGCCACACCAGATACTACCTTTGGCATAAAGGTAGGGTTAGTTCGTAAAGAGACTCTGTCCTGATGGATAATGATGAAAGGTTCCACTGCCATGAGTGCCTGTAGTTCTGAGACCCTGCGTGCTGAGGTGATAGCCAGCAACAGAGCTGTTTTCCATGACAGGTATTGTAGTTCTGCTGAGAAGGCTGGTTCGAAAGGAGGCAGTGTTAATTTTTCTAAAACGAAGTTGAGGTCCCAAGCTGGCGTTGGGGGTTTTCCAGGGGGGTCTTATATTCTTAGCCCCTCTGAGAAACTGCCTTAGTAAAGGGTGTGAGAAAATGGGAGGATCTGTATTATATTGAGCTGAAATGGCCGAAGCATGGATCTTAATGGATGAGAAAGAAAGGCCTTTGTGTAGCATCTCAGTTAAGTATTGCAGTATTTGAGGAATGTTTGGTATCCCAGGTTTTTGGCCTTTAGCCTGGTGCCATGCACAAAATCTTTTCCATTTGTCTGAGTAAGTTTTTCTGGTGCTGGGCCTCCTGGCCTCCAAAATGACATTCAGGACGTCCTTTGAGAGAAGTGTTGATTGATAATTCAAGGTATTCTCCCTGCAGCTAAATTTAAAGTTCTGAGCTGACTGTGAAGGATCTGAGAGATTTGCTGAGTCAACAGAAGTGGGAATTGAGGTAAGATCCATGGAGGGCTGTGGGTCAAGTTCCTTAGTAATGGGTACCAGTGCTGACGTGGCCAGTCCGGAGCAATGAGGATCATTTGTGGTCTCTCTGATCTGACTTTCAGTAATACCTTGGTCAATAGAGGTAGTGGTGGGAAGGCATAGACTGTCAATGCTGTCCAACTGAATGATAGGGCGTCCACTTTCCAGGCTAGGGAATGATAAGTCCTTGTGCAAAATTTCTGTAGTTGGCAATTGTTGGGGGAGGCAAATAGATCTATGTCTGGGCGTCCCCACCTTTGAGTTATCATTGAAAATACTTGTGGGTGTAGTCTCCACTCGTGCGGATCTGCCATATTTCTGCTTAATTCGTCTGCCAATACGTTTTCCTTTTCTGGTAGGAATTGTGCTTCCAGTTGTACTTGGTAAGTCAATGCTGTGTTCCACAAGGTGATTGCCAGTCTGCATAAAGGGTAGGAGTGTGTTCCTCCCTGTTCGTTTATGTACCATATAACTGTGGTGTTGTCTGTCCTTATTAGTAGTTGTCCTGGATGCAAGAGGTCCTTGAAGGATGTCAGTGCATTTTGCACAGCTAGCATCTCCTTTTGGTTGATGTGTAGATGCATTTGTTTTGCAGACCATTTGCCCTGTATGCACTGTCCTGCCATGTGTGCTCCCCAGGCGTAGTCTGAAGAATCTGTTGTCATAGTTTGGTTTGCTGGAGGTAAGACAAAAGGAAGACCCTTGTTTATTTGACATGCTTGAGCCCACCATAGGAACTCTTTTTGAAGGCAAGGAATGAGAGGTATACTTGTTTCGAGGCTGTGCCTGTGTTGAGCCCATACACTTTTCAGGTACCATTGTAATTTCCTCATATGCAGCTTTGCATATGGAACTAGTTGAATGCAGGATGCCATGAACCCCAATGCCTGCAGGATTTTCCTTGCAGTGAGCTGGGTAAAAGTTGCCATCTTTTTGAAGTATTGAGTCAGCTGTTTTTGTTTGTCTGGCGTGAGGTAAGCCATCTGGGCCGTTCTATTTAAGCTGGCACCCAGGAATATTATCTTTTATGAGGGTATTAGCTTTGACTTCTTTTTGTTTACTGTGTACCCAAAGCAACTTAGCAGCTTTGTTTCAAATGCCAGATGCTGTAGTAGAATGTCCTTGCTGTCCGCTTGGATCAGGCAGTCGTCCAGATATGGATAAATTTGTATTCCTCATTGTCTGCAGTATGCAATTACTGATGCCAGGCATTTCGTAAATACTCTGGGTGCAGTAGATAAGCCAAAGGGCAATGCAGAGAATTGATAATGCGTTGTACCTGCCAAAAATCTGAGGTATCTTCTGCAATCTTGTCTGATAGGGACATGCAGGTATGCCTCTTTGAGGTCCAACGTTACCAGCCAAGTCTCCTTGCACAGCATGGGAAGAAGCTGCTTAGTGTGAGCATTTTGAATTTGGGTACCTCCATTTATGTGTTTAGAATTGAGAGGTCTAAAATGGGTCTCCAGGCTTTGTCCTTTCTTGGTACTAGAAATAGTCTTGAGTAAAAACCTTGACCTTGCTCCTTTGTAGGTACCTTTTGAATTGCTTTCATATCCATGAGAGCTGAAATTTGTGTTTGTGCCTCTGCCCATTGGTTTGGAGGCAGATTTGGCATGCCTCTCATCCGTGGTAAAGTGTGAAAATTAAATCTGTAGCCTCGGGTAATAATATCCAGAACCCATTTGTCCTTTGTTATGATGCGCCAATTTTGTGGAAATAGAGCCAGTCTTCCTCCCAAAGGTGCTGCCAGGGCAATTTTGCTTGGCAGGCAAAGAGGAAAGTCATTGTGTTTGTTTCCTGAATCGTTGAGATCTTTCGTCTCCACCTCTTTGAGTTGTTGTATGCCATTGTCTAGGCCTGAAAGAACCTTGTGGCTGGCCTCTGCCCCTTGGTCGTCTGTACCTACCCCTTTGGGGTCTGTCTGATGCAGGAAAGGACCAGATTTTTGATGGCAAGTTTCTGTTAGAACGAGGAGGTTGTACCTGTAAAAAATCTTTGATTGTCTGCATAGATTTTGCCTTTTCTTCCATTTTCTTTACGACTTCCTCTGCTTTGACACCAAATAACACATCTTTATGCAATGGAGCATCCAATAGCTTTGCTTTGACATATTCTGGTAAGGCTTGCTCTTTTAGCCAAGCATGTCTACGAATTACAGATCCTGTGACAGCTGCTCTACATGAGGTTTCCAATGAATCAAAACCACACTGTAAGGTATGCTTTCCCACCTGTTCTGCTGCATGCAGCAAATCCTGCATCTCTTTGAAATCAGGTTGATCTGTCTGAGGGATCATTTTCTGCTTTAACTATGTAATCAAGTACTGCTGGTATTTTAGCATGTGGAATTGGCAGTTTAAGGCCCTCATGGCCAAAGTGGCAGACGTATACACTTTCTTCCCCCATCTTTCTAATGCTCTGGAATCTCTTTCAGAAGGTAGTGGATTCTTAGCAGTAGAGGCCTTAACCCCTTTGGGACCCTGAGAAATGGTTTTGGGGTCTGCAACAGGGCTTTTATATAGAAACTTATGAGAATCAGGAACTCGGTAGTATCTGTCTGGTTTAGCTGGTGCAGGAGGTAAGGAGTCTGGGTTGAGACTAGATTCGGTGTAGACATCATCCAAAATGTCTAAAACTGGAGGAATTGCAAGGGGTCTATGCTGTGGAAGAAGATGAAACTCACGGAGTCTTTTCTTAGAGTCAGAGTAATCTTGGCCTTCCCAGTGGAAGTGTTCCCTCATGGTGTGTAAAGTTTCCCCAAAGGAGTAGTCTTCAGGGGGGGGAGACAGAGGGAATGGATTCTTCAGCATCTGAGTCTTCATAAGGAGGGAAGGAATAATCCTGGTCCTCAGAGTTAGCTGAGGAAATGGATGCTTGGTCAGAGGAAGGATAATTTTCCTCCAGTCTAGGCCTTTTGTCAGGAGGGGGTTGGGAACCCCTGATACAGGTAATTAAATCCTCAGCCATCTTGAGCATCTGTTTTTTTGGCATAGGGGCCTGTGGGGGGGGGGGGGTCTATGGACCCGGTTTCCTAACTTTTAAGGGGGCTTAAAGTTTAGCATAAGACTTAATAGAAATAGCTGTCGGTTTGAAGACACCTTCAGAAACCGAAGGCCTTAAAATCTCCGGATCACCGTCAGGGTTGGCGTCCGAGGGGTGAGATAGAACCGGCTCCTGAGGCCTAGCTGATTCGGTCTGGGAGGCCATCAGAATTTCTAAATCAGCGCTACTCAGGGGCTGCGTAGGTGCATCACTGAAAACTGGAGAACCGGCGGCAGGCCTTGCTGAGGCCTCGGTATCTGGTCTTGGTTGCCTGTCCTTATCCTTGCGTTTCTTAGTCATTGCTGATGTCGGTTGCTCCAACGACATGCTATAGTTAAATTTTCTGCCAAAACAATGTCGGGCGAAATCTGCCCGATGCTTGATTGTACGTTTGTTGAACCTAGCACAAAACCGATAACCAGAGACGTCGTGGTCTGGGCCTAGGCAAGGAATACAATAAGAATGAAAATCCTTATGAGGTATTTGCTACACAAGAAATGCAATTATTAACTTTGTCTGACATCGGTCTGAGGCAAGAAAAGTTTCCCCAATGGGGTACTTAGCTTTAGAGAAGACTTCGGGCTGAAATTTGATTCGAAAATCTCAGGAGCTAGCCGACCGGCACTTGCGAACTGCTTCTGCTTCGGGCACCTCGCGGCAAGAAAGACTGAAGAAAATGGTGTTGGCTGCCTCTTTTATATCCCTGTCGCACTGACGTCAGGGAAGAAGCGACGACAACTGACACCAGACCAAGACTTTGGGATTCGACCGCCTGACGGCAGGATAACCCAAGTGTGATGACTGCAGCAGTATAACACGATGAACATCCACATCTTCTTTTACCCTCTCTGATTCCTAGAAAAGGATCTTTGAGGGCTCGAGAAGTGGACTCCGACGGCAAACAGTCTTCCTGTCCTTCTTGCTCTCGATCAGTGTGTCACATACTGTCTCCCCGAATTGGGAAGAACCATCAAATAGAGCATTTGTGAATGACGCCTTGAAGGGGGTCTGAGAATTGACACAGTCTGAACCAAACGTGTCGCCTCATAGCTACTTCGGTTCCAGCCGCCCTAGCAGCTCCTTCCGTGGCATGGGAAAGAAGACGCATGGACGTGTTCGATACAGATTTGAGAGTAGTCATTTTTGCAGAGATCATTTGTCCTCCAGCGACAAAGACTCTGGGGGTGCCACAGCGAACTCTGTGGCTAGGTCTCGCTGAAGTCATATGACATGTACCAAATAATTCAGCACTTGAATAGAAAACATTGCTGAAGAAAAAACTCGCTTCCCAAACTGATCCACCGCCCTAGACTCCTTGTCCGGAGGGTGGACCGAGGAACGTTTCAGTGCCAGTTCTCTCTTGGTGGCAGCTGCAACCACCAAAGCATCCACTGGAGATCCCCTGTACCAGGCCTGTCTGTCTGAGGGATGAAAAAATATATGAAGAGGATCACCAAAGGAGCACTGCAGCACTAAATCCAGAAAATTTATTGAAAAAAGTTAAGCGCTTTTGTCAAAATCACAAGACTTCATCAGAACAAAAAATGCCATATTTAAATACCCTAACCATTACAGCCATTGGTTGACAAAGCAAACATTTCCTGTAAAATAATTAAGCAGTTTAAAAAGACAGTAACACATAGTCACAGTAACTGCCCACTACAACACACCAATTGCCACCTACCAACCACATAGACACCAATGTATTATGTATTGAAGTATGATTTAAAACACAGATCTTGAATAAAATCAAATAAAAAAGCTGATTTTAGTTTTAATACAGAACTAATGGATAACTTGTCATTGAGCCCAGGTGGTTGACATGCATTTAATTTAATCTGCCACTTGAGCTCTAAATATTCAAAGAAGTCATCGTCGGGCCCCCCTCGTGGACCCAGGTCTACTTGTTCAAGTACAAAAAATTTAAAATAATGTGTCGGGTGTACCTTTATATGCTTAAATAAAGCATTGGTTTCTTTCTTTTTTAGTGTATCATAGTTACTGTCTTTTTAAACTGCTCAATTATTTTACAGGAAATGATGTTTGCTTTATCAACAAATGGCTGTAAGGGTTAGGGTATTTAAATATGGCATTTTTTGTATGTTCTTGTTCTGATGAAGTCTTTTGATTTTGATGAAAGCGCTTAACTTTTTTCAATACATTTTCTGGATTTAGTGCTGCAGTGTTCCTTTGGTGATCCTCTTCATATATTTTTTACTTGATGTTGGTGTTCGTTATTTCTATGTCTGAGGGAGGATCCTGTTCGGGCGTTTAGGTATTGGCTCTATGGTGTCAGGCTCCTTCCATGCCCGCATGGTAATAAGATCCACTAAGGGATCCGCAGGAGGGGACACCCAGGATGTAAATGGGCCCATGCCAAAAGCCTCCAGGAATACCGACTGATCCATACAGAGTTTTGGGGCTGACCAACCTCCCCTCTGGTGGAGGATCTCCATGGTGTCGCCAAAGGAGACATCCCCGGGAGGTGACCTGGAGGAACCCTCACATTCATCTAAGTCAGCATCTTCTGTGAGGGACTCGGGAGAGTCCATGTGCCTCCTTTTGCACGAGTGCTTACGGGGAGCCTCTTCAGTGGGACTCTCTGAAGAGGGCTCGTATGTCACAGGGGATTCCACGATGGGATCCACCTGGGGGTCCTCTAGCATGGGCTGTCCCTGGGACAAGCTGAAGGGAGTCATGCCCAAATCCACGGGAGCCTGGGCGGAGTCCAAGGCAATAGGCTGGGGTCTCGATCCTTGGGAGAGAACCCTTTCCACCATGTCGAATGCCGATGGAGAGTGCACCTCCTTAGCAACCAACAAGGAGTAAGCTCTCCCCGGCTCCGCCATGAGGATCAGGGCCAAGGCCGAGGTAGCAGGGGTTCCGAAGGAACGGCTCGGATCCGACAATGTCGGAGCCAAAAACATCCCCATTCCCGCGGATCAGACTCCCAGTTCTCTGCCCTAAGAGCTGCTTGAATCTGAACAGGTCTGATCCGAGGAGCTCAAGGTAATCGCTGGCGTCGAGGTTGGAGGAACCTTTGGTGCTGAACCCCCAGCTCCAAAGATTCTCAGATCCATAAATCCCGAAACCGCAGGTCGGATCGGGGAAGGAGAGATTGGATGGAAGAAGGGCATGGAGGTCCCCTCTCCAGCTGGGGAGGGGCCTGGCAAGACTCCCATTTGGACTTGGGTCCAAATGAACCTCATCATCCTGTCCATATCTAGCTCTGACAGACTCAGAGTCGAGCGCAAGGAGGCGACCGACTCGGATCTGGCTGGTCAGTGTGATGACCTCCATGAAGGCCTTGGGTCCGAGGGCTCCGTGGAGAACCTCGGGGAGTGGAGCCGAGGAGAGGCAGTCCTAGTCACTTTGGAAGGCTGGCTAGGGAAGTGCTCCCACTCTGGAGACCGCTTGCGGTGCCCATCCCCTCTCGTGTCCTTGTCTTTCTTCTCTTTTCCTTTAGTCCTCAATTCAGTAGGCTTAGTGGGAGACTGAGTTCCAGCCTGGGGGGGGGGGGGTGATCAGCTACTGGAAGAGCCAAGGTCGCTGTGTCCAAGGCAGAAACTGGTAGAAGGCTCTTAGCTACCAGCTTTGCCTTCCTTTCTTTTAGGGCCCTAGGGTTGAACCCTGCACACACACTCTACATGGTAAAGAAAGATAGGGAACACCCAGACAAATAACACACAGAGTGTGGCCATCAGCCGGTGAAAGTTGTGGCTTTGCCTTTTTTAAAAGTCGGTTTTGGCTGCTCAGCCATAGTAAAAATCTACTCAGCCAAAATTATCACACACACACTAAGGTCGGGTTAGGCCTACTACACTACCTTACTAACTTTTTTTTTTTTTTACAACAAAAAAACGATGAACAGCAAAGGGGATGAAAGGGTTAACTAACGACCACACACACTCACTAAAAACACAAGAAAAAAACATCACTTACTATACCCAACTTGGAGCTAGAGAGACCACGATGCTTATGCATGAAGCAGCAAACGAGATCTGGGGGAAGGTAGGAGATGTGAGGGATTATGGGTAAGGGAAGGAGCTTGGAGCAGATGCTTGGAAAAAGTTGCCTGCTCAGATCCGATAGGGATCCGAATACTCACAGGTTGCAAATAAATGAAGTTAACTACTTCAGATCTACAGTTCCTAATCTCGTGCTTTGAACAGATGATGCCTGGTCACAGCAGTTATTAGCCAGTCATCCAAGTAAGGAAATACCCAAAGTCCCTGCAGTCTAAAGTCAGCTGCTACTACTTCCATGCATGTGGTGAACACCCTGGGGGCTGTGGTGAAACCAAAAGGCAGAAGTCTTAACTGGTAATGACTGGCTCCCAGCCAAAAGCACAGGCATTTTCTGGATTGTCTGTTAATTTTTACATGATAGCATGCATCCTGAAGGTTTGCTGAGCACACCCAGTCATCCTTGTGCAGAAAAGGCAGAATGGATGGAACTGTGACCATCTGGAACTTCATGCACTGCACTGACTTGTTCAGAATGCTGAGATCCAAAATTGGTATCCAGTCCTGTGTTTTGTTTGGCACTAATTCTTGAGTAAGTTTCAGACTCTTTCTGGTTTGGGGGGGTCCTCTTGGATGACTTTTTATTTCTAGTGCTGCAGCTTTCCTCTGACTGGGTGGAACATCAGAAATGTTGTTTACTGTTAAGGGGGGTGGGTAGGGGAAGGGGTATTACACAGCCTCTGGAAGTAATCCTCTGCACCCATGAATCTTTTCTAATGTCTAGCCAGGCTCTCCGGTGCAGGGATAAATGACCTCCTGTCTCCAGAGGTGGACAATCGGACCTCTTTTCAGGAGTACTGATAATATTTCTCAGAGAAGGTATCTCTAGATTAGATCCTTGGTTTTGTGGACCTCTTCTGCTGCACAGGCAGTGCCTTCTGTTAGAGTTGCTCCTTCTGCCTCTGGGGGAACTATCTGCATGTGGATCTTGAAAGGAACCCCTGGGATTTTCTGAACCACATTTTCTAAACACCTTGTTAATTCCTAGAAAAGGTCCTTTGAGGAGTTGAAAAACATACACCAACAGCAGACAGGATTTTACCCTCCTTCTTACACCTGGACAGTGCATCTTTAACCTTGGGGCCAAATAAAGAACTTCTGTCAAAGGCAGCACTGATGAAAGGAGACTTGAAGGACTCCGCAAAATCATACAGGTGCATCCAGGCATGCCTCCTAATGGAAATGTCTGAACACACTGCTCTTGCGGTACCTTCAGCTGCATAGGAAATAAGCCTCATGTACGAGTTTGAAATAGATTGTAGGGTAGCAAACTGTGAGGCAATCAAACTCTTTGCCTCAGAAGTAATGATTCTAGAGAATGATTTGGTAAGTTCTTTAATCAAATCCCTCTGGAGTCAAGTGAAATGTGCCAGATAATTCAGCGACCGAAGGGCAAAAATCACTGAAGCATATACGTGCTTCCTGAGTCTGTCCAGCACACCAGACTTTCTGTTAGGGTGATAAACAAAGGAAATTTGTTCTGCAAGTTCCTTTTTGGGGCCACCACTACAACCATGGCATCAACTGGCACTTGCTTGCTCCAAACTTTACAGTCATTGGGTAGTGCCAAGTCCCTGTCTGGTTCCTTGAGGATGAGCTCAAGAGAATTAGGTTCCTTCCACGCCTATCGAAAAATCAAATCAATGAGTTCGCTGGTGGGCAGAGTCACCCAGGAGGCTTCCAGGAATACTGATTCCTTTTCGAAAGGGTTGCCGTTAGACTAGACACCCGTCTGCTTGAGGATTTCTAATATGGCTCCAAAGGACACATCATCAGGTGATGATCATGGAGACTCTTCCTCCTTATCGAAATCAGTATCCTCCATGACAGACTCTTGAGGAGAGTCTAAGTGACTCCTTCTGTCCTTTCTCTTCCTAGAGACTTCTTTGGTGGGATGCTCTGGAAATGTATTGGAGATAGCAATATACCCTACTGTGTATTCTGGTAACTTTGGGCTGGCTGTCCCTGTGGCACAGGAAGTTGAGACTCGAGATACAAAGACAAATGGGGATGGGAAGTAGGAGCCAAGGAGGATGGATACATCCTTTCATCTGGAACAGAGAAAACTCTCCACTACCTCAAAAGCAGAATGCTTCGGTGAGAAAGAAACTGATTTTGCTGAGAAAACATGCTTCCGGACCTTTAGCTTCCTTTGACCCAAAGGCAAACCACTTGAGGTAGGGGTTGCAGCTGAGCTGTCCAGCACGGAGGCTCTAAGGGGCAGAGGTTTCTCCAACAACCTCTCAGTCGACTCCAACATCTCGAATCCAGCGCCAATGCTATGGCTCCAAGAGACATTTGGCTCTGATGTGCTCTGGGCCAGTCCACTCAGAGATGGTACCAACTCAGAAGATACAATAACCTTCGGATCCAATACAGACAGATCCAGGATCCTAGGATCGAACTGTTCTGAAACCAAGGGTCAGATTGGAGAAGAAGACAGTACAGGTGGGGTAGTACTCATCAAGGTCTGCCGACCCAATGGGATAGGAGCAGGGAGAACCCCCATTTGAATTAGCAGCAATAGGAATTTCCTCATCATCCTGTCCACCTTGCCTTTGGTCAGACTTCTGGAGGAGCGAGAAGAAGATGCGACTGATGAAACCCTACAATAATGACACTTGGGAGACCATTCCAGATAGGGAGATGAGAGGACACTGGATCCAAGCGTAGAGGAGATCTAATCCCTGGTGACCTATCCAAATGCTTCTTCAGATCCCAGGGGTCAGATGCAACGTTTTTGTTTTTTGGTTCCGTTGGATTCTTTTTTTAATTTATTTTTTATTCTAACATTTGTTGACTGAGAAAGTCCAACTAGAACAGAGCCTGTTTTCAGTGGACGCCCAGGGAGAAATGCTCCAAATGCAAGTCTTTGGAATCTGGGAGCAAACTGGAGTACCCAGAGGAAACCCACTCAAATGCAGGGTGGACATGCCATACAGAAGGGCACCCCAGCAGAGAACTGAAACTCTTGCTGTGAGGCAATAATGTTAACCACTGCACCACTGCAGATCCAAACGGGTTGGAGATGAAGGTTTTGAGAACTTAAGATGAGGTTCTGAACCCAGAGTTGAGAACCTTGTAGGTTCTGGGGAATGCTTCTTGGCCTCCTGTTTAGCAGGTTTTTTAAGGGTTTGAGCCCCAGATGCAGTGTCAGAAAATTTTTATGGAAGTGACCCTCAAAATCAACTTATTTTTTCTATTGATTAGAGCCCTAGGCTTAAAAGCCTTGCCTATGTTGTACATAGGCAGAATTTAAGTGTGCTGGGCCTAAACAATACACGCACGTAGCATTTGCATCAGAGAGTGAGGAATTTTATGGCCATAGACCATACATTTAAAAAAAAAACTGTTTATCAGCCATATTTTAACTACAAGAAGAAAGAAAAATATATTTTGTTGAAAAACATGGATAGGAAAGAACAAAAGGAAAGTATTACCAACAATGTTACTACAAGGACATATCTAAAAGGTATAATAGGAGAAAAAGAAATTACTGTAAAGTTACACTAAAATAGTGTAGAGAAACAAGAGAGAATACAAAGAAAGTTTTTCTAAGAAAGAGCTAAATAGATAAGCCAAATAAAATGCACTTTTAGTCACAAAACCTACTACTACTTGAGACCTTACAGCGACCACATCAGTAAGGTGGGATCTGGAGGTATGGTAGGGGACTAGTACACATGGGTAAGGGAGCAGCTTGAAAGTTTCAGTGTTCTACAAGCTGGAAAAAGCTGCCAAGTTGGATTTGAACCCATTTGTTGAGGAATGAAGGAAAAGGACAGCATCAGATCAGTAATGAACTCTTTCTTGCCCATAGCACTACTTTTGCACTGTATCGTACAGCGCTCCATATATAAAAACAAAAACTAAATTGATAAGGCCTCTTGAGTTTGGGTGCTTACTCTACACATACAAAAGCAGGGTCACTAGATACCACTTTAATGCTTCCTTAATAAACTTGGGGATGTGGGTGAGAAGAGTATGAGGGATGTAACACAGTTGACTGGAAAGCCAATCATGAACTAGTGTGTCTCTTGGCGAGTCCCCCTCTGGGGGATTAGGGCAAAGTTCCTGATGCACTTGGTATTGAGGGGAGAAGCGAAGAGGTTGCAGCATGGTTGACTCCATCAGTGAAATATAATTTCCACCACTAAATGATTGCGGGGCCACTCACAAGGAAGTTAAGATTGACTTTCTCAGTTTGTCTGCCAGCACACTGATTTCCCCTGAAACATTCATTGCCAATAGAAAGTGGGTGGAAGAGATCGCTCATTCCCAAACTCTCATTGCTTCCTTTCATAGTGGGTAGGATCAGGTTTCCCACAGTTTGTTGATGTACCAGACCACCAACATGTTGTCTGTCTGAATAGCAATCATCCCTAGACGGAGAACATCTAGAAATGTCTGTAATGCTAATAGGACTGCTCTCATTTCTAGGATATTGATAAAGACTGGCTTCTACTTGGGACCAAGTGTCTTGGACTGTCCTTCCTAAATAATGACCCCACTACCCTACTTGAGAGGTATCCATAGACACTGTGGTACTTTAGGCATGGGTAGTGTAAAAGAGCAGCCCCAAATGACTTCTTGTGCATGTACTTACCATGCCATGTGATGCCTGCAGATGTTCGTGATACAAATGAGTGCCATCAGTGAATGGTGTCTAATTGACCACTGTATCACTAGGGTCCACTGTCATGTGAAAGCAAGCCAAAGGTACTAAGTACTATCAATACTGCCATGACCCTAGTAGTTGTAAAATTAATTTGGCTGGTGAAGAATGACGAGAAGGAATGTGTAATGCTTGTTTTTCGTAAACTGTTCATGTTTGTGGTAGAACTGCTATTTGTGTTCAGGTATCTAGACAGGCACCAACGAACTCCAGGGACTGCATCGGCCAGAGCTGTGATTTGCTGTAGTT
Organism: Protopterus annectens; assembly: GCF_019279795.1. Taxonomy (NCBI): domain Eukaryota; kingdom Metazoa; phylum Chordata; order Ceratodontiformes; family Protopteridae; genus Protopterus; species Protopterus annectens. Next base: position 231,869,920 of record NC_056750.1, read on the forward strand.
TATAATAATACCTACTTGGAGACATAGCTGGAGCAAGTAGTACCAGGCTTGAATGAATAGAGGCTTGGTAGAAGCAGATAAGAGCCAGTCATCTAGATATGGGAACACCTAGAATCCGTGCAGTCTGAGATGAGCTGCAACCACTGCCACACATTTGGTGAACATCCTGGGAGCTGTGGTGAGACCAAAGGGCAATGCACTGAATTGGTACTGACTGACTCCCAGCCATTAGCACAAATATCTCTGGGATTGCCTGTGTATCTTGATATGACAGTAAGCATCCAGGATATCTATGTAGCACATCCTTCCTCAACAGTGGTTCAGATGGACTGAATGTGACCATCTGGAACTTTGAATGCTTTACGAAGTGATTCAGATTGCTGAGATCCAAAACTGGTCTGAGGTCCCCTGTCATCTTTGCCTCTAAAAAGAATCTTGAATAAGTTCTGGAGCCTTGTTGGTCTGGGGAAGACTGTCTAGATGACTCTCTTCCTTAGCAGTTTTTGTATTCCTATGGCTGCTGCTTTCCATACACTGGGTGGAACATTGGGATTTTTTCTACTGCATTTTCAGGTTAGAAGGGACAATGGTATGTAATAACCTCTAGATATTATACTCTCCCATCCATGTGTATTTAGTAATGGCTATCCAGGCTACTGGGTGTAGGGATAAGCATCACTCAACTGCCTGCAAAGTACAGCACTCAGGTAACCCTTCAGGGAAATTGACAAGGTTTCTCAGAGGAGAGTACTCTGAAGCCCTGTTGCTCGGGTCACCTTTGCCATGGGGATGGCATCTTCCATTTGAGATCCTCCCTTTGTCATGAGAGGATCCATCTCCTACAGAAATCCGGGGAAGAACCTTGTGTTTTTCTGAACCACAACCATCTGCCACATCTATGGTTTTGGGAGAAGGTCCTTTGAGGGGTAGAAAACTGGATTCCAATGGCAGACAAAGTCTTCCCCTCTTGTTGACTCCTAGAGTCTCTTTTACCTCAGAGCTTAACAAGGTGGATCCATCAAAGGGAGCACTGAAATAAAGACTTGAAGGGTTTCCCAAAATTACAAAGGCACATTTAGGTGTGCCTCCTGACAGTTATTCCTGAATGGGCTAATCTAGCTGCTTCCTCAAAGGCATGAGGAATCAATTTCATGGAAGCACCGAATAGAGACTGAAGGGTGGCCAGTTGAGAAGAAACTTTTTTTTTTGTTTGTTTTCAGCAGACATGGACCCCAAAAGGGTATTGAAAAACTTTTTAATGAATTCCTTCTGAAATCTTGTCATATGCCAAACAATTCAGAGACCTGTTGGAGATTGGCCTAATGGTTAAGGTGTTTACCTTACAGACACAAGGTGCAGGGTTTGATTCTCACATGGGGTAACTGGCTAGGCTTAAAATGGCCTGAAGGGGCAGGTAGCCTAGTACTAACCTATGAACCTATACACTGAGGGCAAAGGTCTCCAAAGTGTAGATACGCTTTCCATATCTGTCCAACGTCCTAGATTCCCTATTAGGGGGATGGACAAATGACCTCTGTTTTGCGAGTTCTTTCTTAGTGGCTGCTGCAACCACCACTGCATCTACAGGTGGACCCTTGCTCCAGTAAGTCCTATACTTAGGTACTATGAGGTATCTGTCAAGGAATTTGGGAATGGGTTATGAGACATCCAGATCCTTCCAGGCTCGAATGGAGATAAGGTCTACCATCTCAACTGCCGGGTTGGGGGGGGGAGCTACCAAAGTCGTAGCTGAGCTGGTTCTGAAAGCTTTAAGGAACAATGACTCCTTTTTGTCTCAGAAGTTTGAGTATTTCACTGAATGAGATGTCTTCAAGGGGTGATCTGGGTGAGCCCTTCAACTTCATCAAATTCAGTGTCTTCAGTTAATGACTCTTATGGAAAGTCTAGGTGTCTCCTGTTACATGTCTGCTTCCCAGAGGGCTCTTCAGTGGAAGACTCCAGAGAGGACTCAGAAGCACCAGCAGAGTCCTGAATGAGGACACCCTCCAGACTTGACTGGAATAAACAGGAAGAGAAAACCCAGCTTCCAGTATGGAGTGGATCCAAGGGGGCGGGGGTAAGTATGTCTTTTCCCTAGAAACACAGGAAGCTCTCACACTACTATGAAAGCAAAGCTCTGGGGGTAGCCAAGCCCAGCCCTTACTGGATCAGAAAAAGACTATGAAGGATGAAACCCGATTCCCCCAGTTTCAGTACCAAGCAGATGTTGGGAACAAGCTGTCCAGTGCCGAGGGTCCAAGGGGCAGAGATCACTTCTGAGAACATCGGACTCAATCCCAGTCCCTCCAGGTCTGGCACTGACACTACAGTTCTGAGATCCCCCTGCATCTGACAGGGTCGGACCCATATGGGTCAGAGAAAGTGCCACAGTCGAAGAGGGACAACTCTTCCAATCTGACACAGACATGCTTGGATGTCTCGGGTCCGAAATCTCCAAAACCACTCGATGGATCAGACTAGGAGTCAGAGGTATTAGAATGACTCAAATTGTGAAGGCAGCTGGAGACAGAAAAACACACAACTATATCTGCTTTTTGAAAAAACCTTTCTCCTCATCCTATCCACATCTGCTTCTGATAAGCTCCTAGATGACCGGAGGGATGATAAAGTGGAAGGCGGATGGGAACTCTTTGAGATGTGTTCTGTAGAAATTGAAAGTCTAGCCTCGATGTTACTGGTTCCAGAGAGAACCTAGCAAGAACCTGAGGTGACTTTGGCTTAGATCATGTTGGATCCGAGTCTTTCACTTTAGCAGGGTCAGAGCTGTAGATGTGGATGGATCTAACATCTTAGAAATCTTCTCAGGTGGAGTGCAGCCTAAAGAAATTGCAGGAGGACAGCCATCAGAGGAGCATCTCCTTGAATCCTTAGGTTTGTCTTGAACCTCTCGTGAAGATTTCATGGAGGATGGGGCTCCAGAAGAAGGAGGAAGAAGTCCTTTTAAAATTAGTTTGTTCTTTCTTTTTACCAGGGACTAGTTATTGAAACTGGAACAAATGTCACAATCCCTATTAAGGTGAGATGTGTCAAGGCAAAAGACACAGTCCAAATGGCTGTCGGAATTGGGGATTTTATGCCTACAAGAGATGCACTTTTTAAATCCAGTTGGCTTATCAGACATCTTTGGAGTTAAGATACCTATAAAAAGGAAAAGACTAAGCAGGCAAACATACCAACAATGGTAACAAAATATACCCAAGGGCAGAAAAGAGAACAGTACCAACTGTGGTAAAGGACAAATACCAACGAGATAACCAAACAGCTAGTAAGGGCAAATGACCCAACAGAACAAACTACCTAATTCAGAAGTAATAAAGTTATCTAAAATTATCTGAAAATATTTATAAACTCTCGTTTTATAGCAGAGGAGGAAGGAAACAAAAGGAAAAAGAATCAAAATGAATAAAGAAGCTAGGATTGTATTGGTGTGGTTTGTTTTCATTTGCATAAACGTATGATTGCCTACGTAGTAAGCGATGGTTTAATATAAAGATGTTTCTTGTTTAAAGAAAAAGGCAGGAATTGAGTAATTTATACGATGTTGCTTAGGTTATATAATATATAGCAGTCGATGTGAAGAAAATGTTTGTTATGTTAATCATATTGTGTTTACTTTTATATGAATGCAAATTTGCTTATGTCATAAATGATAATTCAATAAAGGTGTTTGGAAAAAATAGTGCATAAAGAAACTATAAAAATTTCACTTATCTCACTATCCGACACTTGAGCTAGTGGTGGCCACAACTTATGACTAAAGCAGCAAATGACATCTGAGGTAACTAAGGGGAAAAAGTACAGTTTTGTACCTACCATAAATGTAGATGTCCGAACTGGATAGCATCTGCAGTCATAACAACTGGGTTGTCCTGTCGTCAGGCAGCCCTTCGGTCGGCCGGATTCCAAAGTCTGGGTCCGGCTTCGGCTGATGTCGCACTTCACCCGACGTCATCTCTGCTGGTCTTCGGGTATAAAGGCATCAGCCGACGCCATTTTCCTCAGTGTTTCTTGCCCCAGATGCCAGTTGCCCTCTTGGAAGGCTAAATTTTGGATAAATGCCAATGTTTCCAAAAAGATAGAAGGCAAACACAAGAAATAAGCATGTATGTACATATATACAAACAAATACACCATAAGAGACTCCCCCCCACCAGCTAGCTATTAGGGGGGTAAGTACCCTAGGAGTACCACAGAGGGGAAGGAGGGAGGGTAATCCTGACTGCAGATGCTATCCAGTTCGGACATCTACATTTATGGTAGGTACAAAACTGTACTATGTCCTTCATGGATGCATCTGCAGTCATAACAACTGGGTAGAATACCATAGCCAACTAGGGGAGGAGGAAGAAGAAATTATGGTGTGGTAAGGATCCCTTGCAGTACAGCAGTGGCAAACCCTGCTCGGGATCTGGAATACAGAGGTAAATTATAATGCTTGGCAAATGTATGCACGGAGGTCCAAGTAGCCGCCTCAATAATGTCCTTGGTTGCCACTCCTCGTAAGAAGGCTGTGGTAGTGGCTGTTGCCCTTGTGGAATGAGGTCTTATGTTCTGTGGAATTGGTTTTCCATGGAAGGAGTAACAGAATCGTATGCAATTTCCTATCCATTTTGAGATTGTCTGTTTGGAAATTGCTTTTCCTTCTCTTCCTGTTGCATAGGCTACAAAAAGCTGGTCAGTTTTTCTGTTACTTTTGGTTCTGTCCAGGTAGTAGCGTAGCTGTCTATGTACATCCAAGGTATGCAGCATTCTTCCCCTCTGTTTTGTGGGTTGGGGAAGAAGGTAGGTAGGTGGATTGCCTGGTTTAAAGACACTCTGGATACCACCTTAGGCATAAATGTAGGATTAGTCCTCATGGACACTCTATCTTGGTGGAAGATTAGGAAGGGTTGTACTGCCATTAGGGCCTGAAGTTCAGAAACCCTCCTTGCTGAGGTTATTGCCAGTAGGAAAGCAGTTTTCCATGATAGATGCTGTAGGTCTGCTGTTGCTGCTGGTTCAAAAGGCGGGAGTGTCAACTTTTCTAGCACAAAGTTCAAGTCCCAAGCTGGCAGTGGTGGTTTCCTAGGAGGTTTTACATTTTTGATCCCTCTGAGGAACTGCCTGAGTAGAGGATGTGAAAAGACCGGTGGATCAAAGCTGTATTCTGCTGAAATAGCTGATGCATGTATCTTGATGGAGGAATAGGACAGGCCTGTATGTAGAAGCTCTGCCAAATACTCCAGAATGTTAGCAATATCTATATTCGACACGTCTTTTCCTCTTTCAGCACTCCAAATGACAAACCTTTTCCATTTTCCTGCATAGTTCCTTCTTGTTGAAGGTCTGCGGGCTTCAAGGATAATGTCTTTAACCCTTTGGGAAAGATCTGGATTAGTTGCTGCTATGTGATGTTCCATGCAGTCAGTTGCAAGGTTTTTAGGTTTGGATGCAAGATGCTGTAGTTGTTCTGAGTTAACATCAAAGGCATCAGGGGTATTGCCCACATTTTGTCCCGAGACATGCTCCTCAGCAATGGGTACCAGTGTTGTCTTGGCCAGTTCGGAGCTATCAGGATTATCCTTGGACGTTCCTCCTTGATTTTTAGTAATACCTTGTGTATCAAGGGAAGAGGTGGGAATGCATATGCTGTCAGACCTTTCCAGCTGAAGGAGAGCGAATCCACCTTCCATGCAAGCGGGTGGAATGTCCTTGTGCAGAATTTTTTGAGCTGGTGATTGAGAGGGGAAGCGAATAGATCTGTCTGCGGCATTCCCCATTTCTTTGTGATGGTCTTGAAGATGTCCGGGTGTAGCATCCATTCGTGAGCATCCGAGGTGGTTCTGCTTAATATGTCTGCTAGAGTGTTCTCCTTTCCCGGTACAAACATTGCCTGTAACTGGATGTTGTAGCTGAGTGCCAGGTTCCAAAGGTCCAAAGTCATTCTGCATAGGCGGTATGAATGAGTGCCTCCCTGTTTGTTGATGTACCACATGACTGTGGTGTTGTCTGTCCTTATCATCAAATGGCCTTCTTTGAGAAATGGGCTGAAATTTTGGATTGCCAGTTTTACTGCCAGCATTTCTTTTTGGTTGATGTGCAGGTGTAGCTGGTCCTGAGTCCACAATCCCTGTACACATTTGTCCAGCATGTGAGCCCCCCATCCTAGGTCTGAGGCGTCTGTTGTGATGGTTTGGCTTGCTCGAAGGTTGTGAAAGGGTAGGCCTGGATTTGTCTGGCATGCTTGAGCCCACCATAGGAACTCCTGTTTTAGGTATGGGATTAGTGGTATTTCTGCTTCTAGGCTGTGCCTGTGTTGGGACCATAAATTCTTTAGGTACCACTGTAGTTTTCTCATATGCAGTCTGGCATGTGGGACCAAGATTATGCATGATGCCATGAAGCCCAAGGCCTGCAGAACTTTTCTTGCTGTTAGCTTGTTCTGTTTTGTTAGTGCCAAGAAGTAAAGAGGGAGTTCTTTTTGTTTTTCTGCAGTTAGGAATGCCATTTGTTTTACTGTGTCCAATTCCGCGCCCAAAAATGTCCTTGTTTGGGATGGTATCAGTCTTGACTTTTGAAAATTGACTGTGTATCCCAGGGCTTGTAGCAAGTAAATGACCCTTTGCAAATCTGTTGTCAGCTTGCTTTTGTTGTCCGCTTGTAGCAGGCAGTCGTCCAGGTATGGATATATTTGGATTCCCTGTAGTCTGCAGTGGGCGATTACTGATGCCAGGCATTTTGTGAATACTCTGGGCGCAGTAGATAAGCCAAAGGGCAATGCTGAGAATTGATAATGCTCTGATCCTGCAAGAAATCTGAGGTATCTTCTGCAATTTGGTCGAATGGGGACATGCAGGTATGCCTCCTTGAGATCTAGAGTTACCAGCCAACACTCCTTGCCCAGCATGGGAAGAAGTTGCTGTAGGGTCAGCATTTTGAATTTTGGGACAATGATGTATATGTTTAAGATGGACAGGTCGGGAATAGGTCTCCAACTTTTTTCTTTTCTTGGAACTAAGAATAGTCTGGAGTAGAATCCTTTCCCTTGTTCTGTTATTGGTACTCTTTCCACAGCTCTCATCTTTGTTAATTGCATTATCTGCTGTAGAGCTTCTATTTTTTGATTTGGAGGCAGGTTTGGCATTCCTCTTTTGACTGGTAAAGTGTGGAAGTGGAACCGGTAACCTTGGTCTATGGTTTGCAAAATCCACTTGTCTTTTGTGACATAGTGCCAATTTTTCGAAAATAAGGCTAATTTTCCGCCTAATGGTGCTGCTATTTGTTCCCTGGTAGGCGGAGTTAGAGTCAAGTCATTGTGATTGTCCTGTTGCAGTGGTAGTGGCTGTGTCTGTGCCTCTGTTATTACCTTGCCTCTGTAGGCACCCCCTCTGGATTGATTTCTGCCTCTGGAACGTCTATTCCTGCCCCTTTGGGATCTTGTGGAGTCAGGAAAGGACCAATTTTTGGCAGGCCAGTTCCTGCTAAACCTTGGGGGCTGAACCTGTAAGAAATCTTTCACCGTTTGTACAGATTTTGCCTTTTCTTCCATTTTCTTCATTACCTGCTGGGCAGGTGTACCAAACAAACTGGCCTTATCCATAGGAGCATCTAATAACTTAGCTTTAACATGATCCGGTAAGGCCTGTTCCTTCAACCATGCATGTCTTCTTATCACTGTGCCAGTCATGGCTGATCTAAATGAAGCCTCCAGTGCATCATAGCCACATTTTAAAGAATGGTTACTAACCTGTTGTATGTTATTTACCATTTCTAATACATATTTATTATCTATAGAGTCATCAGAGGATAGCTTTTTTAGTTAACTGATCAAGCATAAACTCTTGGTATTGTATCATGTGAAACTGACAGTTTAAAGCTCTAGCTGAAAGAGTAGCAGAGGTGTAAACTTTTTTGCCCCATCTGTCTAAAGACCTGGATTCCCTTTCAGAAGGAATAGGATTTTTTGCTGTGGTCGAGACTACTGCCTTAGACCCCTGGGATATGGTTTCGGGATCTGCCAGTGGGGCCTTGTATAGGTGGTGATGAGTGTCTGGCACCCTGTAAAATCTATCTGGTTTGGCAGGGGCTGGAGGTAAGGAATCAGGTGCAGTGCAGACATCATTAAATGCATCGTCCACAACAGAAAGGACAGGAGGTATAGCTAAGGGCCTATGTTGTGGTAAGTGCAGAAAAGTCCTAAGTCTTTTTCTGGAATCTGAGAAATCCTGTTGTTGCCATTGGAATTGTTCTCTCATGGCATGTAAGGTTTCCCCAAAGGAGAATTCCTCTGGTGGAGAGGCAGCTGGAATGGATTCTTCAGCATCGGAGTCTTCATAATTGGAAAAAGGAGCCTCTGGCTGGTCTGTAATATCTGAGTCATCCGCAGAATCATCAGAGGAGACAGGCTCGGGGGGCTCTGCTCTAGGTCTCTTTTCTGGGGGTTGAGAGGCCCTGTCTGGGTGAGATTGAGATCCCCTAATTAAGGATATTAAATCTTGTGCCAGAGTAAGCATTTGTGAACTAGAGGTGGGCCTGGTTGAGGGGGGTTTAACAGTCACTGATGTAGTAGATTTGGCTGCTTTAGCCCTAGCAAAGGCCTTAATAGACATGGCTGCAGGAGGCCTAGCAGCACCACGTGCTGGGGTAGAGACATCCAAAGGAATGGTGTCTGATAAGTCACTAGTAACCACAGTTGTAGGTATAATTTCTGAGGCTGTTTCAAGTAAAGTGGCAGAAATCTCAGTAGTAGTCATTGATTCGGCTGTATTTTGATCAGTTTTCTCGGTTTCGGCCGAAACCGAGACACTCGCGGTTTGCTTAACCGTGGTTTCGGCCGAAACCGCGGACCGCGAGTGTCGGTCTTTTTCTTTGCGTTTTTAACAATTTGGGTAGTCGGAGGATCCGACGGCATAATGTACGCAAAATCTGAGCCGAAAAACTGTTCAGCAAACTCCGACCGACGCCTAAGCGTTCGTCGGTTGAAGGAAGCACAGGCCGAACAGGCTGCTACGTCGTGGTCTGGGCCTAAACAAGGCAAACAGTAAGAGTGGAAATCTTTATGAGGTATTTGTTTCCCACAAGTTAAACAGTTATTGACTTTTTCTGACATCGGCTGAGGCAAGAAAGAGTCCCCAACGGGGTACTTAGCTTTAGAAGTCTTGAAGTAGTATTCGGTAGTAGTAATCTCTGGATCTGACCGACCGGCACTTGCGAACAGCTTCTGCTTGGCCACGCGGCAAGAAAGACTGGGGAAAATGGCGTCGGCTGATGCCTTTATACCCGAAGACCAGCAGAGATGACGTCGGGCGAAGTGCGACATCAGCCGAAGCCGGACCCAGACTTTGGAATCCGGCCGACCGAAGGGCTGCCTGACGACAGGACAACCCAGTTGTTATGACTGCAGATGCATCCATGAAGGACATCAGGGATTTGTGGGTAAGGGGAGGAGCTTGAGCAAAAGAGCATAAATTGTATCTGAGTGGTCAAAGACATCAGACCTATCATTCTAGCAACTTTTTTTAAGTACATAAAAGCAATGACTTATCTCTCCCTGACTTTCATCCTTTGTACCTCTCATTTTCTAAGAAGTGAGAAAAAAACAAACTGAAGAAATGAAACTAAAAAACAAAATGTTTCTGTGAGATGAAAAGAAAAGTGAATGGATATTCCAGCTGACTTTTCAGAGATGAGGGGGAAAAGGGACTGTAAGAGAGCAGTGTGAGAAGTGGTTCCAGAGATACTATAAGTAGTCAGTAAGAGGCAGATTTTTTTTGCCAATTATGAATATTCTGGGATAACATATCTGGTTTATGTGGTACTTCACATATTCAATGAGAGTGTACATAAATGCTGGAAAACCTGTCAGTTGATGTGTATATGTGTATACCTGAAAATGTGCGTTTGTGGTGGGGAGAGGTGATCCCACAGATATGTAGCAGGGCAGAAAAGATATGGAATGCACAATCACAGTGATATTTCAAAGATACGTTGTGTACATTCACTTTCTTCCCAGTCTAAAAACAGAGAGGTACACAAAATGTGCGTCTGTTTAGAGGTGAGAAAGCATGTTATATTTAGAAAAGGAACAACTCTAATAATAAATATGTATGTATATTTCTGTATTTTATACAAATAACTCATGCAGTGTCTACATAGTACCACTATGGGATAGTACACAGCTACTCAGTATAAAGGTTAGGCATGGCTGCTGTCTCAAATACAAAGGTCAAAAGAGTGTGTGATTTCTTTCCAGGCAAAGTTACAGATACATGTCATACTAATATTTCTGTTAATAACATCACCCACACAGTATATGATATTTCAGGGTTCCTATTAAATAATCGAAGATGCATTCTTTTGAATGTGTCATGATCAAACTTGAAAGCCCGAAAAGGCCAAATAGCAAAACGGCATATAAGCGAATTCTTTCCCGGGGAAAGAAATCGCTTGGCCGCTTCTGTTACTTTTCTGTTTTCGTGACTGTAGTGATATCTCAGAGTTGGTATATTTAAGTAGGGGGGTGGAGGGCACAGCCTCCCACTTTATGCAATGCAAGGTTTTAATTTTTTTTTTTTTTTGTGGAACAGCGATTTTTTTCCAAGGGAAAAAAATCGCTGTTCTAAGCATTCAAGATTGTAAACTTTCGCTTACATGGGTTTGATAAATGATCATTCGCTTTTTTAAGCGTTTGATGATTTAACATAGACCCATATTTCATGGTATCAAATGAATGACTGCATAATGCTGTAAACATTTTTACCATTACCTAATGTCTGTCAACCACCAATTTGCAGATGTTTAAAGTTATTGAACAACATATACACATATGCATGAATATCATACTTCTGTAACTATTTACTCACTGTCCAGCTGCACGTGTTGTGAAATATCATTTCACACCCTTTGCCACTGTACAGGTAAGGGATGACACTTCAGATAAATGTGTTTCTCACTATATGTTATTTTTCTGAAATATTATGAACATACGCCATACATTAATAATAATGCTAATATCTTCACAACTGTTAGGTTATCATAAGGATATATATGGGGCGGTGCAGTGGTGCAGCAGTTAATGTTGTTGCCTCACAGCAAGAGGTTCTCCGGTTCGATTCTCAGCTGGGGTGCCTTCTGTGTGGAGTCTGCATGTCCTGCCTGCGTTCGAGTGGGTTTCCTCCCACATTCCAAAGACATGAGTCTGGAGTGTTTCTCCCCAGGCCTCTGTTGAAAACAGGCTCTGTTCTAGTCGGACTTTCCAAGTCAACAAATGTTAAATAAATAATAAAAATACTTCATGGTATGAAATGAAGCTATATACCACAATGAAAAATCTTTGTACTGCTAGTTAGTGTCTAACTAGCACTGCTTTACAGATATGTATTGTTGTTTAGCAATATGTATACAGATTTCCATATTTTGTACAAAATATCTCAGGCAATGTCCACACAGTAGCAAGGGGGACACTGATTAAAAACATCTGATGACCCACTGCCATGGACAGAAAGTGAGATTTATTTTTACATCAAATTATGAATATTTACCTTATTAACATTACTGTTAATAACCTGACCCGGATAAAGTGTATATTGTATTTCATGGTTTCACATGAAAGCTTAGAAAATATGCTTCAAATGTCACTGATTCCTGCCATCGACCAACTACCAATTTGCAGATGTTTATACTTGCTGAATAATATATGCATGTATGCATAAATATCACATTTCTGTAAATATCACAAGCAATATCACCAAGATCAGCTGTGGAACAGTATTTCACATGTCCAGTTACCAGAGAGGTTAAAATGGCTCCTGAGATGAGTGGAGTTATGCAACTATTTACATTTATGTCTTAAGTAACAAACAGGCATACATGCAAAATTATAATTGCCTGCAGATATCCCAGGAAGATGGTACTTCATGATATAAATGAAAGCTTACATAGTGCTGCAAGGAAGATGGAAGTTCTGATTAATAAAATCTGTCTATGTGCTGCCACTCAGAGTTGCTCAGAAATAAAATATGCATACTAGCATAATTATCATACTTCTGCACTTATCTCTGGCACTTTGCACTTGGACCGACTGTGATTAAGAATTTTGGGTTCCTATCATGTCATCAAACATTTAGATTGTCAAATGCCTAAACATCGACACCTAAATGTCGAATGCTGAAAACCACGAATGGCCAATTACGCAAACTTCTTCCCAGGGAAAAAATTTGCTTGGCTGTCACTGGGAATTTGCCCTTTTCCCCGATGTACAGTGATCTCGGAGTTGGTGTATTTACTTAGGGGGGTGTGGGGAGATAGGGTTTTAAAGTTTTTTTTTTTTTTGGCCAAGTGAATTTTTTCACAGGGAAAACATTTGCATAATTGGCCATTTGCAATTTTAAGCATTCAACAATTAGGTGTTGATGTTTAAGCATTCGACAACGTAAATGTTCGACGTTGTAATATAGATGCAAAATTTAACATGCCCAGTCATCACAGAGGACATGAATAGCTTCTCAGCTGAGTGAGGTACTTAGTAATACAAAAATTCTGATTTACTTTAAATATTATGAAGGCATGACATATGTTCGTAACTACATTAATGATTTCAAAGAGAGGGTATTTACATGGGACTCCATGGTATTAACTGACAGTTTACACAATGCCTAAAAAATCTGCACGGCTAGCTGCTGTCTAGCTAGCACTGTATGACAGATATTTAGATTTATTTAGCCAATAAATATTCAGATATGCATAGTATGCATAGTTATGCAAGCGTTTATCAAGTAATGCATTTAAGTGTTGTAGTAGTAAAGGTCTGCACATGAACAGAAGCAGGCAATCGCCACCTGCTGGCACTGCTGGAGTCCGGACTGCCACACAATAAACAGAAGTTATGTAATTACCTTAACTACAGATATGCAAGACCAGGCCTAACTTCCACCTACAGGACAAGTTTTTCAAGCCACCTAATTTCCCCCTTCTCACAACCATGTATTTGGAATGAACCCTCTTCAGACCAATGTTGGCTGCAGATGGCAGAGGACAAGAAAAAGAAACCTTGAAGGATACAAAGCTCTTGGCAGAAACATCCAAATCCTAGCAAAAGGGAAGGTAATGAAGGGTGTGACTCCACAGCAAGACAGGCATGGTCCTACACATCTAACATTATGGTAAATACATAACTTTAGAACTGACCTCTCTTCTTCTACCTGTAGTACATAGCCCTGAACATTACTTACTGAGTGGGATCATTTCAAAGTCTGTCTGGCAGAAAGCATCTCCAGAAGAATCTGGGCTGGTAATATGTGACCTAAAATGTCTCACAAGGAAAAAGGAAACTAATTCCAAGACCAGTTCAAAAGAGTATGGGAGTCAAGTCCAAATATCAAGATCCAGTTACATTACACAGTCAGAATGAGATAATGTGGTTATCAGAGAAAAAACATATTCCAAAATAAAGGGTGGGAACTATTAAGGCAAAGTCTTCTTTTTTGGGGATGGAGAACATACATAAGTACTGGGTCAACTGTCCTTGTGGGCCAATTTAAGCCTACCCAATTTCCCATTCCGAGCTCGAAATAACCTATCCCATTCGGTTATAGACTGGCCTTACCCATTCCATGGTCGATAATTATATATTAACCCTAATGAGAATAACTTGCATCAAATCATAGATAATTTGAGGGGACCCAGGCATGGGATAAAGTATCTAGGAGCTACATTTGTCCATTAGTAGTACAGGGTGTAGTCCTGGGGTACACTTTCTGTTTTCCATCCATAGATCTAAGTTGCACTTGAAAATGGATAGGAATGAACTTTGTTTTATGTGAATAGGGAGTCTGCTCCATAACAGTTGTAGCCTCTGTGAAACATACCCTGTCCCTTCAAACTACTCTGTTGATGTTGCAGAAGAGGTTTAGATCCTTAGGCCAAGTATCTGTGATGCCATTTGACTTGTGGATCAGTCTCTTCCTCTTATGGTATCCTCTGTTACGATATATTCATTTCAACAGTTACAATACAGTCTGACATACAAGTGCATTTCTTTTCTGTCCATCAGTACCCACTGTTGATACATTTTTAATACAAGCAGCATTACAAATATATTTTCAACACAAGCAACTGTACAAATCAGTTTGATATACAAATGACATATACTTCTTCACAAAACTTGAGCTAGCTATGCTGGCATATGTTACACATCCACTGCCCTACTTTTCCTGGCATAGCTGGCAATACTTCACATCATCACAACTTGTATGCCGGACATAGGTTACTTCTTAGCAATCTATATGATACTGAGTACAGTGATAGGGCTTTGAGTCTGTCAATGTAGTACATGTTTAGGCCTTGTATTCTTTTAGCAAGGTATTTCTGTGGGTGTTCCAGTTGCTGCATGTGTCTGGACAGATAAACGTCAAAGGGGCATTATATTCAATGAGTGGCGTCATGAGGGCTGAGTAAAGATGGAAAATGGCATCCCTAGATCAAGATACAATCCCTTTATTTATAAGCTGGGAAATATAGAAGGACTTTTTTACAATAGAGACATGTTAGTAAAAAGTTAGGTCACTGCCCACATAAGTTCACAAATCCTGGACAGCTGGGTCAATTCTTAGGCATATATGGTCAATGTGGTAGCTTCCTGGGGTAAAGGACTTCCCAAAGGATACAATAATGTATTTTTTGGAATTTAGTCCAGACAATGATTATGACACCAGTTATTTATTTGAGACAAACCTTCTTGCAGGATGGCCAAATAATTTTGGGATTCAGTGACTGTTCCTAGCTTGCAGTCATCTGCAAAGTCAGCCAGAGCCCTGTGGTATTGGCTTTTACTTCAGAAAAGTAAATACCAAACATACAAATAGTGCTCAGCTTAAAGGTGGTATGTTATCAAGACACTAGAAGACAAAGCCTAAACAGACGGAAGTTACAACAGCAACATGCTGAATCCTCATGAAGGAAGAGGCATGTAGTAAAGTCAAGAGAAACATAAAGAGGCATCATCAATAACCTCTCGGAGAGCTTGACAAAGAAAGAATCAGCCTGAGGTCTAATCCAAGGAAAAATACTAGGTTGACAACAGTAGTCTTCAATAACAGAGGCATCTGGAAATTAAGCACAGAATGACTAAGAAGCACCAGAGTAACAGTAATTCATTGGAAGATCAGCAACTGAGCCAGTATGGGCCCAAAAGCAATGCAACGTGCAAGGGCAGCATGAAAAAATCGCTTCAGTGAACAGGAATCAGTCAGGCCAACAGAGGGATATCTGAAAGGTATTGGGTAATACTCAAACTTACAACCTGACAAAAGCATAATCATTCTGGGGGTCGTTATTTTAAACCAGAAGAATACACACTATGAGAAAGACAAAGAAATGAGGACATCAAAGTGAAAGCCAAAGCTACAAACCTGTAGAGAAGGTCAAGGAGAACAGAATATGGTGGATAGGGCATGTGACAAGCAAAGTAAAAGATGTCCTGGCAAAGCAGATTTGGGAGAGACAGGAAGAAGGCAAGAGAACAAAAGTATGTGCAGACAACAGATGAAAGGATTGCCTAAGAGAAGTCCTGTGAAGTGTTAGCTATTAAACCTAGGGCACTATTACATAAACTATATTTTTTCTGAAATTCTTTGCAATCAGGAATGAATGCTGAAGGAAGAAAGAGAAGTTAGCAGTTCTGAGATGTCTTGATAGCTGAGGAGACATGACAGCTTCCTGTAAAATGGAAAAAAGGTTGATGATGATGATAGCAAGAAAAAAGGAAGGGTTAAGAGATTTATAAAGGAAGAGAAGTAGAGATGATTTATAAAGGGATACAAGTGCAACATTCATAAATGGAAACCTTTGTAAAAAGGGCCCAGTAGGCAGGTAACAACATTAAATGTAACACTTCAGGAAGAAATACTGAGGATACTTCCCCCATCTAGAAAGAAAAAAAATGAACTGTGAAATGATTTTGTGGGAGAATTAAAAAGGTTATGTAGACAAGAAGAAAAAAAAGTGAAATCATGCAAGAACCTGCAGTTGATTCATCTCTTTATTCAATCATTTGGTAACTAGGACCCTTTCTGAAAAGAACAGTAAAAAGCATTAGTCAAATAAACCTAAGGCAATACTGCACAAACTGTAATTTTTCTGAAACTCTCTCCAACTGATTACGAGTTATTTACATTCAAATGTGCCTAAACAACATGCGCATAAAGGATGCTTTTTCTAAAACTTGTGCCAGTGGATTATTAAAAGCTATTTAAGTGTGGCTACAGCCCTCCATTAATATGTATGAAGTATAGGGCATCACCTAAAGATATTCTGACTGAATTATGGGCTACGGAAAACCTGCCTGCTATACAAGTTCATCGCAAACAAAAAACTACTCAACATTTGTTGAGAGTATAATTGGTTAATGTGGTCTTAAAGATATTGTGCTTGAACTTCCATGGAGACAGAAGCTAAAAATAAGTTATGTACTTACCATAACGTTCCATGTGTGTTGTCCATCTCAACCTTTATTCTTACTGGCGGGTCGGATCCGATCCATCGGATTCGTCTCAGCCATTGCAAAAGCTCGAGGCCTTCAGCTAAGCTCATGGGCATTTTCCCTACCCATAATGCAACTACCTTGCTACCTCAGATCTTGTTTGCCCTAGAGCAGTCATACGGTGAACAGCTGTGTGTGTGTGTGTGTGTGTGTGTGTGTGTGTGTGTGTGTGTGTGTGTCTGTGTGTATGTAAACAAAAATCAAACCACACATTTCTGAGACCACAGAGTCCTATAAAAATCCAATAAGAACTACTCGGTCTCCCAGGAGTATAGGCAGGGGGTATGGTGGGTGGGTTGTGAGAATAAAGGCTGAGATGAACAACACACACACAGAATGTAATGGTAAGTATATAACTTCTTTATGGGATGTTGTCAATCTCGTCTTTATTCTCACTGATAGGACAGTGTCCCTAGCTACCTGATTCTTGGGTGACTCATGGGAGAATATTCCTCAGAAACATAGAACCAAGAGATACTCTGCTCCTACAGGCCAAATCCAATTTGTAATGAGTAATAAAGGGATGTGGTTTTGCCCATGTCACTGCAGCACAGATATTATCCAAAGGTAATCTAGCTTGAAAGGCTGCAGAAGTGGCTACCGATCTAGCTGAATGAGCTCTAACAGGGTTAGAAATAGTGTTGTCATTAGAAAGTACAGTTGTATACACTTACCATAAATGTAGATGCTCGAGTATATTCACTGTTTTAGTCCTTACAAAATGGGTTACCCCGGCTCCCGGTAGCCCTCAGTCTGCCAGCATACTAAAGTCCTTGGTATATGACATCGGCTGTCTTCGGTTTACGCCTGACGTTAGGTACAAAAGAAGGCAGCCGACGCAATTTCCTCAGTTTTTCTTGCCTTAACTGTCAGGAGCCCCCAAAAAAAGGTTAGACCAGGAAAATAAAAATCCATTCTGTGCCCTAGGAAAAAGGGGGATGGAAGAGGGGGGACCAGGACTGCAGCAGTGAATACACTCGAACATCCACATTTATGTTAAGTGTACACAACTGTACTATGCTCAGCATGTTTCACTGTTGCAGTCCTTACAAAATGAGTTGATTCCCAAACACAGGAAAAAAACAAAAGGAAGGAGGAACACCCATTGTTTAAGGGTTGGTAAGGATGCCCTGCAAGACTGCAGTGGCAAAACCAGCCCTGGACTTAGAAAACAAGGGTAAATTGTAATGTTTAGTGAAAGTGTGGACAGAAGTCCAGGTAGCTGTTTCCAGGATGTCCCTAGTAGGTACACCTCTTAAAAAAGCTGCTGAGGTAGAGGTTGCTCTAGTAGAATGGCTCCTAATACTCTGAGGAGGAACCTTGCCATGCTGTAAGTAACAAAAGTGAATACAATGAGCAATCCACTTAGAAATGGTCTGCTTTGAAATAGCTTTGCCCTGAGCTCCAGCAGCAAAACTGACCAACAACTGATCTGACTTTTGAAAAGGTTTAGTCCTGTCCAGGTACAATCTAAGCTGTCTATGCACATCCAGGGAATGCAGCAACCTTTCTCCTTTATTCTGAGGATTAAGAAAGAAGGTAGGCAGGTGGACAGACTGGTTAAGAGTCAGACTAGAAACCACTTTAGGCATAAAAAAGAGGGATTAGTTCTAAGAGAAACCCGATCCACATGAAAGATAAAAGGCTCTACTGCCATTAAGGCCTGCAGCTCAGAAACTCTTCTAGCTGAAGTAATAGCCAAGAGAAAGGCAGTTTTCCAGGAGAGAAACTTCAAATCTGCTGAGGCAGCTGGTTCAAAAGGAGGCAGAGTAAGTTTCTCAGGCACAAAATTAAGATCCCAAGCAGGAGTAGGTGCCCTTCTGGGAGGCTTTAAATTGTTAGCTCCCCTGAGGAATGTTTCATCAAGGGATGACAGAAAATGTGTTGCTCAAAGGAACAATGAGAAGAAATAGCTGAAGCATGGATTTTGATAGAAGAAAAGGAAAGTCCACCATTAAGCAAGCCTGCCAGATAGTCAAGAATAAGAGGAAGAGTAGGTTGAGAGGGGTCTTCCCCTCTAGACTGCATCCAAATGGAGAATCTTTTCCACTTATCTGCGTAAGACTTCCTAGTGCTAGGTCTCCTGGCTTCACGAAGGACCTCAACCACCTATTGGGAAAGGTTTACATTATGAGCAAGGCTGCCAAATGCAGAGTCTGAAGATAAGGGTGCAGAATTTTTCCCCCCTCCTGAACCAAGTGATCTGGTATCTGGGGAAGATGCCAAGACTGAGACTGGGAGAGACTGCGAAGTAGTGGATACCAATGTTGCCTGGGCCAGTCTGGAGCTATGAGGATGGCCCTTGGTTTTTCGTCCCTTATCTTTAACAGCACTTTGGTAAGAAGAGGCAGAGGAGGGAATGCATAGATCGAAAGCTGTGTCCAGGGGAAGGACAGAGCATCCACTTTCCATGCTTTGTCGTGATGATCCCTGGTGCAAAAGGTTGGAAGAAGGTGGTTGGTCGAGATGAGAAGAGATCCACCTGGGGAGTGCTCCAATGCTGAATGATTCGATAGAAGATGGTCTTGTTTATTTGCCACTCATGAGGATCCAGGACATGCCTGCTCAACCGGTCTGCCAAGGTGTTGAGCCTTCCTGGTAGAAACTGAGCTATCAGATGAATGCCCGTGGAAGCTGCCATGGACCAAAGTGTCATGCTTTGTCTACACAGGGGAGTAAGAGTGAGTCCCTCCCTGCTTGATGATGTACCACATGATTGTGGTATTGTCTGTCCTGACTAGAAGAGTACAAGGAGAGAGGAGATGCTTGAAAGCCATCAAGGCCTGCTGGACTGCCATCAATTCCTTCAGATTTATGTGCAAATGAACCTGTTGATAGTTCCAAGTCCCCTGAATGCATCTGCCCTCTAGATGAGCTCCTCAGGTGTAGTCCAAGGCCTCTGTGGTGGGAGTTTGGCTGGCAGGAGGTGGACAGAAAGGCAGACCTTTGTTTTGCGCACAGGCCGTTGCCCACCAAAGGAACTCCGTCTGCAGGCAGGGAATCAGAAGAAGAATCAAGTCTAAATCCTGAGTGTGTTGACACCAAAGGTTTTTGAGGTACCATTGAATTTTCCTCATATGCAGTCTGGCATATGGGATCATCAGAATACATGAAGCCATGAATCCCAGGGCTTGCAGAGAGCTAGGTCATGCTTGCCAAATTCTCGAAGTAATTTGAAAGATCCATTTGTTTCTCTTAAGGGAGTGATACCATCTGGGCGGCTGTGTTCAGACTTGCTCCCGGGAATACAATCTCCCTGGTGGGTACCAATTTTGACTTCTTTTCATTGATAGTGTAGTCCAAAGAGGTGAGAAGGTTCCTCACAAAGTCCAAATCCTTTAGAAATTGCTCTGGAGAGTTTGCCTGAATAAGACAATCGTCCAAGTAAGGGTAAATTTGAATGTTTCTTTGCAAAAAGCAATGACTGGAGCCAGGCATTTTGTAAAACCTCTGGGAGCAGCAGATAAGCCAAAGGGCAGTGCAGAGAACTGGAAGTGCCTGTTCCCTGTCCTGAAGTGAAGGAACTGCCTGCAGCGAAGGAACTACCTGCAGCGAAGGAACTGCCTGCAGCGAAGGAACTGCCTGCAGCTGTCCCTTATTGGGTTGTGCAGATAAGCTTCTTTGAGATCCAAAGTCACCAGCCAGGAATCCTTGGTCAGCATTGGCAGCATCTGCTGAAGGGTGAGCATTTTGAACTTGGGAATCACCAGAAAAGTGTTTAGAATGGACAAATCCAGAATAAGACGTCAGGTGCCCCTTTTTTTAGGAACCAGGAAAAGTCTTGAGTAGAAACCCTGGCCTATCTGTAGTGTAGGAACTGGCTCTATCGCTCCCAGGTTTGGCAAAGAAGAAACTTGTTTTTCTGCTTCTGCCCTTTGAAGAGGGGGGGATATCTGGGTATCCTTGGTGAACCAGGAAGGTGTGAAAGGAGAACTTGTAGCCTTGGGATACTATTTTGAGCACCCATTTGTCATCTGTGATGGTGTACCAGACATCTGCAAAAATGGCTAGCCTTCCCCCAAAAGGAAACCCTGGGCCCACAGAGGCAGGCAGAGGAAGGCCGGCGTCACTGGGAATGCTTGCTTTGAGAAGTTTGCTTAGAACTCCCCGATTTTGAAGAGGAAGACTGTCAGTGCTTAGCCTTTTGAGGGGTGGAAGTCTGTCCCCTAGAAGACCTGTAACTCCTAGGCCTAGTGCGACCCTGTTTACTAGGGTCAGGAAAAGTCCAATTCTTAGAAGGGTAATGCCTACTAAAACGAGGAGGCTGAACTTGCAAAAAATCCTTAACAGTTTGCATAGATTTGGCCTTATCCTCCAACGTTTTCAACACATCTTCTGCTCTGTTACCAAAAAGATTGTCCTTGTGCAAAGGTACATCCAGTAATTTAGAATTGACAGGTTCAGAAAGAGGCTGTTCCCTGAGCCAAGCATGTCTTCTAATAACAGAACCAGTGGCTGCTGCCCTGCAAGAAGCCTCCAAAGTGTCAAAACCACAATGTAGAGAATATTCTGTGACAAGAGTGGCAGAATTCAATAAATTTTGCATGTCCTTACTCTCCATCAGGGAAGGAACACCAGCAATTTTAGCCTTAAAAAGTATGCTGCTGATACTTAAGCATATGAAAAAGACAATTAACAGACCTAATAGCCAGGGTGGAAGAAGTATAAACCTTTTTACCCCACCTATCCAAGGCCTTAGATTCCCTGTCAGAAGGAACAGGTTTTTTTAGCAACCTTGGCTTTAACACCTTTAGGGCCCTGAGAAATAATCTCTGGATCAGCAGTAGGATTCTTGAAAAGGAACTGATGAGAATCAGGAACAATACAATACCGGTCAGGCTTTCTGGGAGCAGGAGCGACAGAATTAGGAGTCAAAGAATTCTCCACGAAAACATCATCAACAACTTCCAAAACCGGAGGAATGGCCAAAGGCTGAGGCAAATCCAAGAATTCCCTAATCCGTTTCTTAGACTGAGGGTAGTCCTGACTTTCCCATTTGAAATGCTCCCTAAGAGTATTCAGAGAATCTCCAAAAGTGAAATCTTCTGGAGGGGAGGAAGAAGGGATGAAGTTTTCTGCATCAAAATCCTCAAAACCAGAAAAAAGTTGAGAGTTTCTTCATCATCAGAAGTGCTGGAAACCTCAGAGTCTGAGGCAGACAAAACTTCTGGGGACAATTAGCCCTCTTAGAAGGAGGTGGCCGAGAGTCCCTGATAAGGCTCAAGAGATCACTAGCCATCTTAATCATCTGAGATTGAGGCATTTGAGGGGAGGCCGGCACCTGCTTTGGAGTAGATTTTCGGCTGGAAGGCCTGCTAGAAAGCCGGAGGGACTCAGGAGGCCTAGCCACCGCAGAAGTCTGAGCCAAGGTCATCAGTCTGGATCTGGTCTCCGGGCGGAGAAAAAAGGCCTCAGCAGCCGGCGCCTGCTTAGCGATTCTGGATCCATCAGAGGTGGTGAATGGTGGAGGGTCCGAAGACGAAGTGGAAGCCTACGGAATGGAGGACTCAGAAAAGGTCTCCGCAGACACCTGTTGCTGAACATCCGCAGACTGTAGGGGCAATGAAAGTGCCTCACTGACTACCGCTGGGCCAACAACCAACTTAACAGGGACGTCGTCAGCTAATTTGACCCTAAGCCTGTCGCGGTCCTCATCCTTGCGCTTCTTAGGCACATCTGAAGTCGGGAGACCAGAAGATGCCATACCGACAAACTTAGGCCAAACACCGAAATGCTTGAACAAGATCCTAGCTCTACTGCGAATGGTACTTGGGTTGAAAGAAGCACAAAGAACACAATTAGAGATGTCATGCTCAATGCCCAAACAAGTGATACAATAGGAGTGAAAATCACGGTGCAGAATCTGTTTTCCACAGGCAAGACAGTTATTAACTTTCTCTGACATTCGTTAAAGCAAGAAGAGGGGGTCCCCAATGGGGTACTTATCTGAGGATGTCTTCAAATGAGCAGTCGGAATACAAAAAGAAGGTACTCGGCCGACCGGCACTCATGCAAAAAGCTTCTGCTTTGGGCTCCGTGGCAAGAAAGACTGAGGAAATGGCATCAGCTGCCTTCTTTTGTACCTGACGTCAGGCTTAAACCGAAGGCAGCCGACGTCATATACCAAGGACTTTGGTATTCTGGCCGACTGAGTGCTACCGTGAGCCAGATAGCCCATTTTGTACGGACTGCAACAGTGAAACACGATGAACATCTGTAAAAGAAGGATATACACTGCGAAAGCCATTTGGATAAGGTAACTTTGGAGACTGGTTGACCTTTTTTAATATCAGAATAAGAAATAAAAAATTGATCTGACTTTCAGATTTCTGAAGTCCTGTGCAAGTAGAAACGTAATTGTCTACAAATGCCCAGAAGAAACAAAATTTAAGTCCCAAGGTGGTGACGGGTCTTTGTATGGAAGTCTTATCACTGTAGTTCCCTTTAAGAATGCTTTACAAAGTCTGATTGACATGATTCCAGCACCATTCTCTCCTATATGAAAATTTGAAATTGCTGCTAATTGAACTCCAATTGTAGCTGCAGCAGCTCCTTCATTGAAAAGCTCTGCCAAAAATTCCAGAATGGAATGTATGGGGGCAATAAAGAAATCTATGCTATTAATGCTGGTCCATGCCACAAAACCCTTCCACTTTTCTATAATTTTCATGTAGATGATTTATGGAAGGATAACAAAATATGTTTAACTGTAGAGGAAACCTGGCAATCAAGGAAACTGGAGCAGCCAAGCTGTTAGTTTGAAACTGTTCAGACTGGGATGAACCATGCCTGATGGGTGAGTCAGAAGGTCGGGATCAGGGTCCAGAATCCATGGTCCATCCCATATGTGAGGTTGAAAGGGAACCCAGGTTTGGTGAGGCCAATAACGGGCAATTAGGATTATTGTCATCTCCAACAAACTTGCTTTTTACAAAAATGTGGGAACTAGAGGTACTGGTAGAAAAGCATAAAGAAGTCCCAGGGGCCAATCGTGAACAAGTACATCCCTAGGTGACTCCCCCTTAGAAGGAGTCAGAGCAAAGTAGCTGAGGCATTTGGCATTGGTGGGTGAAGTAAAGAGAGTGGAGCAAGGCTAGCCCCATTTTCTGAAAATGTTTTCTGCAAGTTTCTGAGTGAGGGACCACATCTGTGGCCATAAAATGTCTCTGCTCAACTTGTCTGGAATTACACTGGACTTCCCTGGGATGTCCGTTGCTAAGAGAAAGTGGCTGGAGGTCGTTGCCCATAGCCAGACCCTCAGGGCTTCTTGACAAAGAGGGGGGGCAAGATCTGGTTACTCCTTGTTTATGTACCAGACTACGGACATGTTTTCTTTCTGTATTGCTATCGTCCTAGAGGGACAGCATCTTGAAATGCTTGCAACACTAAAAACACCACCCTCATCTCCAGGATGTTTATGTGCAAGTGCACTTCGTGTTCTTACTAGATGCCGTGAACTGTCTTCCCCAGATAATGCCCCCTCCACCATTGTATCTGGGAAGCATCTGTGGTCACCGTGGCTTGGGATTGTGGGTGAATAAAGTGACAGCCCTGAGAGAAAGAGGAGAATGGATCCTCCACTGTAGGTCCTTTTTGCATGAATTGGTTATCATGATTTTGTGTGTCATTGGAAGATCTAGACTTGACTGTGCCAAAAGTAACCATTGAAGGATTCTCATGTGGAGTCGAGCTAGAGGAATTAGAACAACTGAAGCTGCCATTTTTCCCAGTACTTGGAGGACTAGTTTGGTAGAAGCTTGTTTCTTCCTGATCGACATTCTTACATAATATCGAAGGCCATGTAATCTGTCTTGTGAAAGTTTTGCTGTCATAGTTGTGTCTATTTGTGCTTCTATGAAGACCAAGGAATGACATGGCTCTAGAGCAGATTTTTTGTAACTTATGGTCCTAGGGAGGAACAGAGTTGTAGAGTATCATCCCAGGTTAGCAGCAGAAGATGCCTGGTCACAGCGGTGATGAACCAGTCGTCCAGCTATGGAAACACACAGAATCCTCTGCGGCTCAGATGAGCTGCCACTACTGCCATACACTTGGTGAACACTCTAGGTGCTGTAATGAGACCAAAGGGCAGAGCTCAAAACTGGAAGTAACTGACTGCTAGCCAGAAGCCTAAGTACCTTCTGGATCACCTGTCCATCCGTATGTGGTAGTACATGTCCTGAAGGTCTACAGAGCACATCCAATTGTCTTTTTCCAAAAATGAAAGTATCAACTGTGGTGTCACCATCCGGAACTTGGTCTTTTTGACAGATTTGCTCAAACTGCTGACATCCAAGATGGGTCTCCAGCCCCATTTTCTCTGGAACTAAAGAATCTTGAATAGGTTCGGAATCCTCTCTGGTCTGCAGGCGCATCTTGGATGACTCTTTTTCTTAGCAACTTTTGAATTTCTAAAGTTGCTTGATCCTTTTGACAGGGTGGAATGTCTGGAATTGACTTGTTTATGGGTACGGGGTAAGAGAATGAATGACATATCCCCTGGATATTATGTTTTGCACTCATTTGTCAATAAGTTTCTTGGTGCAGAGACAATCGCCCACCATCCCATCAAGTACAAATATATGTGAGAGATGCAACCATATAGCCAAACTGGAGGCTGAGCTCTCTCGACCCAGTACTGGCATAACCAGTCAGGAGGAGAAGGAAACCACACACACCATAAATCCAGTCTCACATAGACCTACCACAACTGCAAACCAAACACAAACACACAAAAACATACTCAGAGGCTCTAAATAAAAATCTGCCAAAGCAGCAGAGACCTCCAAAGCAGACATCCAAGCAACCACTACCCCAAAACAAATCACATGCAACACATAGTTCACAAAGTCAGTGTGCCAAACAGTCACAGCCCTTAAAGCCTAACAACATACCTGATACACTTGTAATAGGTGACTCTATAGTCAGACACACTGACATCCCGCTCACCAGGCTGAACAAGGAAAAAGTCACAGTGAGCTGCCTGTCGGGCGCTAGAATCCGCCACACAACACAAGCACTCAGGTCACTCCAAAGCAGGTACAAATATGACTCAGTCATTGTCCATGCTGGTGTGAATGACCTGAGACGTATCTCCCTGGACTACATGAAAAGAGACATAGAGGAGCTCTCTGATTATGTAGCCCAGGCCGGTATGACACTGACCTTGAGCAGCATCTTACCCTCACCAAGAATGATGCCACAGTATAAAGACAAAATGATCAATTTCAACAATTGGCTTACGTATTGGTGTCATTCAAAGGGGATCCAGTGTCTGTCTGCTTGGGATGACATGCTCGACAAGCCACGCTGCTTCGCAAGGGACGGCTTGCACCTGTCACCCCTGGGCTTTCGGATACTGGCAAAGGCTCTTGCCACCCCCATAATGGCTTTTTTAGGCAAGGCTCAAAAGACAAACCCACCTCCTTAGACAACGCAAGTAGAAAAAAACTAAGGGTAATGCTGCTCAACGCCAGAAGTCTAAACCTCAAGATGCACGCTCTTGAAGCCCTCCTCAGTGTGGAGAACATCGATGTCTGTGCAGTGACAGAAACCTGGTTTAAGGCTCCTGAGAGCACCCCAGCACTACCAGGTTATACCTCACATATCATGCTTTTCGGCCCCAAAACTTGGACCGAACCACAAAAAGGAGGGGGAGTATCCATATTCATCAAGGATACCCACACCTCCAGGTTAGTGGCATTGCACAAAGCATCGGAGACCATCCATGTGCAACTAACAGTGGGCAAAACTGCCTTCCAGTTTGTAGCATGCTACAGACCACCCTCTCAAACTCAGGAACCCCACTCGGCCTTCCTGAAGGCATTGGACAATATGAAGGTCTCTCCAAACACCATCATATTGGGGGACTTCAACTATCCAAACATAGACTGGGAGCATTACTCAAGCCCCAACACCCTAGCCCAAAGGTTCCTAGAATTCATAAACTCAAATGCTATGGAACAACTGGTCACCACTCCCACAAGAGGGGAAAACATACTAGACCTGATCATCACAAACATGGGGACACAATGTTGCATACCAGAAGTATACCCCTCTTTGGTAAGATCAGACCATAAATTAATCTCACTGGAAATTCACATCCCACCCCTACCCCCAGCACAGAAGACCACAGTGAAGAACTTCTCAAAAGCTGACATCACACTTCTTAAATCCGAAGTGGAATCCTTCAAGGCCCCCGGGCCAGTGGAAACTACAGCCCAATCTGCTGAATCCTTTATAAACGCATTCTATGGACACCTTCAGAAATGCATGGATCATGCAATCTCAAATAAAACCAAGACCCATTTCCCCAAAGGCAGGTGTCCTGTCTGATGGACCCCAGCCATAAATAAGCTATACAATAGAAGGAGGAAGCTACTACATGACAAAGCAAAATCCCTAAAAGGGAATGCATCTCTGATCAGTACTAGCAAAAAACTACGTTCCCTCATAAAATCATCCAAGGCCAGCTTTGAGAGAAAAATTACACAAGACACTAAAGATAATCATAAGGCCTTCTTTAGTTAAGTTAGAAACCTGGGTGGCCACTCCCAGATATGCTCAGAGCTAGTCCATAATGACAAAAAATACACTGAACCCACAGACATTGCCAACATTCTGGCAGACAGGTTCAGTGCAAACTTCTCTCCCCCCTCCCCTCCAAAAGGACAAATATCTATCCCAGCAGAGTGTTGCCTCCCTGACATCTCAGATGCCCAGGTGAGAGCTGCCCTCTCCAAAGTAAAAAACACAGCATCAATGGGACCAAACGGTGTTCCAGGCTGCGTGCTACATGAACTCCAAGAAGAGCTGAACCCACACATAAGGCTGCTGTTCAATCTCAGCCTTACTACAGGATATGTACCCAAAGAATGGCGTACAGCAATAGTGGTCCCACTCCACAAAGGAGGTGCTTCTATAGACCCTGGAAACTACCGCCCCATAAGCCTGACTAGCCTGGTTTGCAAAGCTATGGAAAGGATCATTATGGAACTCATAAACAAAGATATTGGGGACCTACAGACACTGGATCCTACCCAATTCGGCTTTGTTAAGGGCAGATCCTGCCTCTTGTACCTGGTCGACTTCTTTGAAACAGTCACCAAGGCCATTGAAGAGGGTAAGGTGGTTCACACAGCCTACCTGGACGTCGCAAAGGCCTTCGACACAATACCACACTCGGGCATCATAGACAAGCTCTCCAGCTTAAATATAAACCCCTATGTCATAAGATGGGTTGCAGACTGGCTCAGGGACAGAACCCACATGGTCAGAATTGATGGAGCCATGTCAGACTCTAAACCAGTCACAAGTGGCGTCCCACAGGGCTCGGTCCTGGGACCTCTCTTATTCGGTATATATTTTTCTGAGTTACAGGCTAACATGGGAGGACTGTGGCTGACCAAGTTCGCAGATGACTGCAAACTGGACGCCATAATTGATTCTCCAGCTGACACAAGCATCCTCCAAAAGGGACTCATAGAAACGGATAACTGGTGCCAGAGCCATGGCCTTAAACTAAACGCCAAAAAGTCTATAGTCATACCCTTTGGGAAAAACAAAGTGCCCACAAATTACCACATAGGTGGTAATCCATTAAGTACGGAAGAAGTAATTAGGGACATAGGGACCCAAGTTGATAGTAATCTCTCCTTTGACAATTACATTGCCAAAGTGGTTAGAAAGACCTTCTATATAGCCCATCTTATTATGAAAGGATTCACATCTAGATCAAGGGAGGTCATTGTGCCCCTGTACTCTTCCCTCATCAGGCCCATAATTGAGTACAATGCCCCATTTGGGATGTACCTTACCAGACACCTGCAGCAACTAGAAAGACCCCAAAAGTACCTCACAAGGAGGATCAAGGGACTCAAAGAAATGCCATATACTACTCGGCTAAAGAAACTCCAGCTCTACTCAGTTGCATACCGCCTACTCAGAGGCGATCTATGCCTGACGTACAAAGCCATGTCCAACCCAGAATTAATGGACATGCTCCACCTCAGAAAATCCTTTAGAGCTACGCGATCGAGAGAACTGAACCTCAGCACAGAAATAAATAGGACATGCTGGAGGGACAGATTCATAACCCAGAGGCTCCCTTCACTCTGGAATAAAATCCCAGTCCCTGTTAGGCAGAGCCCCTCACTGACTCTCTTCAAGAGGAATCTTGACGAGTGGATGGGAAATCGTAGGTTCGCCCCGGGGGTCACTTCTGTGTCACTGCTAGACAGAGACACAGTAAACTAACCTTAAAAAGGGCACAGTAAACTCATTCCAAGGGGTGGCGAAATCCAAACACACTCTGGCTAGGCTTGTAAATGCCCTAGGGCAGACAGCCTAGTATGAACCTATGAACTGCCTCCAGAGGCTAGCAATCGGGCACTCCTTCAGGAGCAATGAAAGGGTGTACCAAATTTAGATTCCCTGGAGCCCTGATTTTGCAGGTCTTCCCTGCTGTGTGGGCAGTGTCTTCCATTACTGTTCCCCCCTCTGCCTCTGGGGGAACTTTCACCCTATGTATCCTGGAAAGACCTCAGAGTTTTTCTGAACCACATCTTTCCACTACTTCCCTGGACTTTGGGAAAGGGTCTGGTAGGTGTGGAAAAATGTACTCTAATGTCAGGCAAGGTCTTGCCCTCCTTTTTACACCTTTTGAGCATTTCTTTTACTTTAGGCCCAAAAAGAGAAAAGCCATCAAAAGGGGTGTTAATGAAGGAAAACTTGAAGGGCGCCATGAAATCACAAAGGCGCAACCAGGCCTGCCTTCTAAGACTAATAGCTGAACTCACAGCCTTATTCATCCCATCTGCTGCATAAGATATGAGCCTCATGGAAGAGTTTACAACCAAATTGAGGGTGGTGAGCTGGGCTTTGACTTTATCTGTTGCTGCATCAGCTACAGCTTCTTGGAGGGAGTCTGTAAGTACCTTTAACGGGCCCTTCTGTAATCTGGTAAAATGGGTAATGTAGCTCAAAGACCGAAAGGCAAAGGTTGTTTCCCATACCTATCCATGGTCCTAGAATCCTTATTCAGAAGATGGAGAGAGGAGTTGGTCTCAGATAGCTCCTTTTTAAGGCTACTGACAGGAACATGACATCAGCTGCTACACCTTTTGTTAAAAATGCCTTGTCTTTTGGGGCAGTAATGTACTTATTTGGCCTCCTAGGAGTAGGCTGTATGGAATCTGGGGTCTCCCAAGCACTCTGACAGATTAAATCCATAAGCTCATCAGAAGGAGGGGGTGACCCAAGAGGTCGAAGGGTGAGACCCAAAAGCCTTCAGGTAAACTAATTCCTCAGCTGAAGGGGATGTGGACTGCTAGTCACGTATCTGCTTCAAAATTTCCAGGACGTCTCCAAAGGAGACATCTTCAGGAGGTGACTGTAGGGACCCTTCTGCATCAGTGAAGTCAGTCTCAGACATGAC
The DNA here is from genome assembly GCF_019279795.1 of Protopterus annectens. Classification (NCBI taxonomy): domain Eukaryota; kingdom Metazoa; phylum Chordata; order Ceratodontiformes; family Protopteridae; genus Protopterus; species Protopterus annectens. The sequence continues at coordinate 231,899,892 of NC_056750.1, forward strand.
AGACCCCTCCAGGGAGTCAAGATGCTTCCCCTTGCAGGGCCTCTTCCAAGGGACCTCCTCAGTGGGGTATTCTGGGGAGGTTTCAGAAGGGGGGGGGTCCCTTGATGGACATCCTGAGGCCTGGGGTCTCTGGGATCCTGTGGAAAGGGTACATGAGAGGACAAAGACAGCTGTTCGGAACTGGGAGAAAGATCCGATAAAGTCTGTGCCTTAGACTGAGATGGTGCCAAAGCCCTCCTAATAACCTCGAATGCAGTCTGCCCCTGCTCCGAAGAACTCCCGGGATCTGACAAAAAGGTTGTCGGAACCAAAGGCACCTCCGGTGAAAGACAGAAGCTCCAAAGTAGTGGTAGAAAAAGAAGTTATGTACTCACCATAATGTTCCATCTGAGTAGTTGCACTTCATTTGTCTTCAACCTGTGGGAATACAGGTCCGTATCAGATCCGAGCCGACAAAGATTACTAGCATCAACTCTGAGCTCCAGACTCCTCCCCTTACCCATAATACACCTCCACTGCCTTCCATCCCCAGATCGAGTTTGCTGAACTTACTCTTATAACCCGACCTGATAACATACTTGTGACCTATACTGCAGCCGGTAGGCTGAACATGCACCCAAAGTCCAGGGGAAGGAGGGAGGGACTGTTGAAGACAAATGAATGGAACGTTATGGTGAGTACATAACTCCTTTATCTGAAGTAGTTTACTTCATTTGATCTTCAACCTGTGGGACAGAGTCCCCAGCTACTAAATTCCTGGGAGGCCCTCATGGAAGGATATTCCGGAGCAGCGCGGAGCCAAAGGATGCTCTCCTTCTACATGTCAAGTCCAATTTGTAATGGGAAATAAATGTATGAGATGAGGACCAGGTAGCTGCAGAGCAAATGTCATCCAAAGACACCCTAGACCAGAAAGCTGCAGATGTAGCCATGGACCTAGTGGAATGAGCTTTAACCTGACCTGGAAAAGACATGCCTTTGTCCTTATAGACTTGCAGGATGCATGAAGAAATTCATCTAGCTATAGATAGGAAATAGATTTGCCCAAAAAGGGTCTATAGTATGAAACAAACTATCAGATTTACGAAAAGATTTTGTCCTGTGTAAATAGAATCGTAACTGTGAACATCCAACATGTGTAGTTTGCATTCCATCCTGTTGGTAAAATTGAGAAAGAACACAGGCAAATTTATAGTCTGACTGATATTGACTGGTGATGCCACCTTAGGAAGAAAAGATAGGTTGGTTCGAAGGGAAACTCTACCTTTATGAAAAATGATGTACGGGGAATTTTATGGACAAGGCCTGTAATTCCGAAACCCTTCTAGCTGAGGTAATAGCGACCAGAGAAGCTGTTTTCCAAGACAGAAATTTTAGATCTGCAGTAGCGGCCGGCTCGAAAGGCGGAGCAACCAGAGCTTCCAGAACCACAGTAAGGTCCCATGGGGGGACAGGATCTTGGACCGGGGGAGTAATAAAAAAGTGCCTTTAATAAAGGCTTTACACAGTCTAGAAGATGCAAGGATGCAGGATTCTCACCCACATGAAAATGAGAAATGGCAGCCTAACTGAACTTCGACAGTAGAAGAATTAGCACCATACTGGAAAATATCAGCTAGAAAATCAAGAATGGTGGAAATAGGAGCCATGAAAAGATCTAAATTCCTCTGAGAGGCCCAGAAAGAAAAACTTTTCCACTTGCTGAGATAAACCTTTCTAGTTGAAGACTTATGAGCAGCCACCAAAATAGACTTAACTGAAGAGGAAAGTCCAAGAGTCCTAGCAATCATGGTAACTGGAGCAGCTAAGCTGTGAACTTCATGCTGTCCAGACTCGGATGAGGCACCACCAATGCGTGTGAGATCAGATCCTGAATGGAATCTAGGATCCAAAGGTGGAGCCAGAAGGTGAGACCAAAGGAAGGGAAACCAAACCTGGTGAGGCCAGAATGGGGCAATGAGGATCACCTTGCTCCCCAGCTGACAGGCTTTCTGCAGAAACCTCGAGATGAGAGGAACTGGCGAGTAAGCATTCAGAAGACCGGGCGGCAAAGCATGAACTAGAGCGTCTCTGGGGGACTCCCCCAGCAGGGGGTTCAGAGCGAAAAACCTGCTGCACTTCACGTTGGAAGGAGATGCGAAGAGTTTGCAGCAAGGTTGACCCCACTTGCTGAAGATCTGTTCCACTACTGATAGGTCCGACTTAGTCTGTCCTCTAGAATGTTGGACCATCCCAGAATATGCATTGTGATGAGAGAGCGATCGGTGGAGCTTGCCCATTCCCACACTCTCATGGCCTCACGACAAAGGGGATAAGATCTGGTCCCTCCCCGTTTGTTGATATACCAGACTACTGACATGTTGTCTGATTGAACTGCATTTGTACCCAGAGGAAGAAAGGCATGAAGGGCTTGCAACGCTAGAAGGACTGCCCTCATCTCTAGGACACTGATATGCAAGCTGGTCTCTATGGGGGATCACAGGCCTTGGACTGTCCTGCCCGAACAATGCGCCCCCCACCCAAGTTGGGAGGCATCCGTGGTCACTGTGGTTTGGGCCGGAGCTGGAACAAAGGGTCGTCCCTCCAAAATGTCCGCAGAGCTCATCCACCATATGAGGGATGACCGACACACTTGACTTAGGTGGATAGGACAGGATAGTGGTAAATCCAACAGGGACCACTGAACAGCTAGAGTCCATGAAGAGTCCGCATGTGTAGCTGAGCACATGGAAGAAGAGTTATGGTCGCCGCCATTGAGCCTAGGGCCCTCAGAACTGATTCCACTGTCGGGAGGCGAGAATGGTAAATTAGGGAGACATGCATCCTGAGGTTTTGACCTCTCTCCGAGGTCAGGAACACTTTGCCCTGATGTGTGTCTATCCTGGCACCAATGTAGTCTATTACCTGTACGGGCTCTAGTAGAGATTTGGATGTGTCGATTGTGATACCCAAACTCAGGGTAAGTGTCAGAAAGTAGTCCCTGGTTTGGGAAAATAGATGCCTGGTGGGAGCAGTGAGGAGCCAATCGTCCAGGTACGGATAGACCTGAATCCCCTGAAGCCACAGGTGAGCCGCTACAAACGCCATCACTTTGGTAAGCACCCTGGGGGCTGTGGTGAGACCAAAGGGTAGGGCTCGAAACTGATAATGATTGGCCCCTAGCCGGAAGCGGAGGAACCTCCTGGAGCTTCTGTGCATTTTTATGTGGTAGTAAGCATTCTGGAGATCTAAGAAGCACATCCAGTCGCTCTCTTTCAGGTACGGCATGATTGACTGTAGTGTGACCATCCAGAACTTTTCTTTGACAACTGACAGGTTCAGGGTAGAGAGGTCCAGAATGGGTCTTAAGTCCCCTGTTTTCTTTGACACCAAAAAGAACCTGGAGTAGAAGCCCGATCCAGGCTGATCTGGGGGGACGGTTTTGATGGCTCATTTTCCTAGCAGCTTGGAAATTTCCTGTACTGCTGCCTCCCTTTGGTGGGTGGAACGTCCAGGAGGTGTTTGGGAGATATGGAGGAACCCAATAAGGGGATAGAATATCCTCTGGATATGATTTGAAGCACTCAGTGGTCCGTTGTTATGGACTCCCATGCCGCTGGGTGCAAAGACAATCATCCCCCGACTGCCCCCAGAGTAGAGCAGCCGGGCAACCCCTCAGGGTCGCTGCCTGGGTCTGTCCGGGAATGGTTCTCAAGACCCGAAGTTTCGCGAAACCTCTCGGCTGGCATTCATTCTGTCCCCCTCTGCCTCTAGGGGAAGAAGGGCCCCAAGTGTCCCGGGAATACTGAGACTTCCAAAACCACATCTTATTTTGCCCTCTCTGGTTCAGAGAAAAGGATCTTTGAGGGTTAGAGAACCGGATCCCGACGGCAGACAGTGTCTTCCCGTCCTTCTCACTCTGGACTACTGTCTCCTTGATGGTCTTACCGAAAAAAGTAGAGCCGTCATAAGGGGCACTGGCAAAAGATGCCTTAAAGGATTCGGTAAATTGGCACAACCTGAGCCAGGCGTTACGCCTCATGGGCAGGCCAGACCCAGCCGCCCTAGCCGCTCCTTCTGTAGCATGGGAGAGAAGTCGCACGGACATATTTGATACTGCTCTCAGAGTGGCCATTTTCGTGGAGAACGAAGCCTTGTCCTACTGTGACATGGACTTGGGTGGAGACTCCTCCAGCTCCTTCACTAGGTCACGTTGAAGTCTCGTGACATGGGCCAAGTAGTTCAACACCCTTATTGAAAAGGTAGCTGAAGCATACACCCACTTCTCTAGGCAGTCCATCATCCCTGACTCTTGGTCAGGAGGGTGAACCGAGGAACTTTCTTGAGATAGTTCCCTCTTCGTGGCTGCTGCTACCACCATGGTGTCCACTGGGGAGCCCTTGTTCCAGGAAGGCCTGTCAACAGGGGGACTTAAAACCTTATCGGCGTGCTTGGGGATTGCCTCTATGGTATCTGGTTCCTTCCACACCTGTGAGGTGATCAAATCCACTAAAGGATCTGTGGGAGGGGACACCCAAGACATAGACGGGCCTATGCCGAAAGCCTCCAGAAACACAGACTCATCAGATGAGGGCTTGGGGCAGACCAACCTCCCCACTGGCACAGGATCTCCATGATGTCTCCAAAGGAGACATTGTCAGGAGGTGATCTTGTGGAGCCCTCCCCATCATCTAAATCTGTATCCTCGGTTAGGGACTCGGGGGAGTCCAAGTGCCTCCTCACGCACATATGCTTGAGAGGCACATCTCCCATGGGGCTCACCGGGGAGTGCTCGCAAACCATCTGTTCCTCTGGGGAACCATCTGGGGCTCTTCGGACATGAGCTGTCCCTTTGGTAAGACAATGGGGATGATAGACAGAGCCGAGGGGGTGGGCAGGGGCCTCAATCCGATGGAGAAGACCCGTTCTACCACATCGAACACTGAAGGAGAGCAGACCTCCTGGGAAGCTAATAAGAAGGCCAGTCTCCCTGGGTCCGATGTGAGAATCGGAGCCGGACCCGAAGTGGACGGAGCTCCGAGGGAGGGAACCTGGACCGACAACATCGGAGCCACTGGAAAAGGTTCCACTCCCTCGGATCAAGACATCCACCTCCGAGAGTGGCTCAGATCCAAACTGGTCAGATCCGAGATGCTCCAGGCAGCTGTTGGCGTCGAGGACGCAAGGACAGTCAGCGCCGACCCCCTGACCAAGGCCAACCTCGGATCCGAGAAGTCCGAAGCCGATGGTCAGATCAGGGAAGGAGAAATGGGCTGAAAAAAGGGAAGAGAACTCCCCCCTTCTGAGAGTGGGGGGGACTGGCAAGACCCCCATCTGGATCGGTGTACGGATAAAGCATCTCATCTTATCCAGATCCATGTCCGATAAAGAACGGGTCGACTGTGACTGACCTGGCCAGTCGTGGAGCTGAGGCCCGGAAGACTGGAGCCGAGGGGAGTCTTGGATCTGTGTAGACTTGCTCGGGGACGAGAGGTCGGAGGACCTCTTCCTCTTTTCCTTTGTCTTCGACTCTCTCTCCCACTATCTACATCTTCTCTGCTCCGCTACCACAGGCTTAGATGCAGGAGTTTGAGTCCCAGCCTGGGAGGGATGGGAGGCCAGAGGAAGAGAAGCAGAAGAGGCAGTCACAGAAGCTGCTGTGACTGAAGCCAAATATAAGGAAGGAGGTTCAGAGGCAGGCAGGAGACCTTTGAGGGCCAGCTTGGCCTTTCTATCCTTCAAGGCTTGGGGATTGAACCCCACTCAGATGGAGCAATCCACATTAAAGTGGGCCACACCTAAGCACAATATACACAGAGTGTGGCCATCCGCTGGGGAGAGCTTATTTATGGCCACACTCTGTGCAGCGCTTAAAGATAAGCTTTTCAGCCATATTACAAAGAAAGAAGCTTTAAAAAAAAAGAAGTAAACAGGCAAAAACTTTCTTTTTTTAGACTAACAACAGACACCCACTCACCACACTAGACAGACTAAGGGGGGAGGGGCACCACAGCCAAAATACGCTAAACTAACTACAACTACAAACCTACACTCAACGCCAAAATGATGGGAGGGGAGAAAGGGTACCTATGCTAACCTGAAACGGCTAAAAATAACAGAAATTCTAGGAAAACTTACAGTCAGAATCACCCTGCTAGCCGAAGCTCTAGAGACACTATGTTTTAAAAATCGCAGCAAACGAGATCTGGGGATGGAAGGCAGTGGAGGTGTATTATGGGTAAGGGAGGAGTCTGGACGTTGGAGCTGATGCTAGTAATCTTTGCTGGCTTGGATCTGATACGGATCCATATTCCCACAGATTGAAGATCAAATTAATTAAACTACTTTAGATGCTGAACTCACCCACCCTGAAGCCCCCAGAGGCAGGGTTGGTCAGGAGAGATCCAAACCAGCTCCAAGGACCTGAATGGAGAGTGTTGGCTTCTAGAAGTCTCCTGCTCTGACTGAAGGGAAATGCTCGGGGCAGATATCAGATTTGAGGAAGCTATGGGTCCCGGACAAGATACAGACACAAGCTGGACGTTGGAGTCTTTCAGGTCCAAAACCAAGGGACGCAAAGCAGGAGGAACAGGTATCAAAGGGAAGGAATGTGTCTGATCCAATTGCTTTGGATTCGGATCGAATGATAGCTTGGCCAGGGCCAGTGTCTTTAGTAGCCACTGCACAAACCCTATCCACATCTTCATCGAACAAACTCCTGGTGGGCCGAGTAGGCAGGGTAGGAGACCTAGATTTTATCAAAAGAGAAGATAGCAGCCGAGAAGTTATCAGTTCCAACTAGGTTGAATGGCTCCTGTATCTTAGATTTGTAGGCGTCGAAGTCGAGTTGAGGGTTCTAATGGCTTCGAAACGGCCTTGGATCCAGTAATGACTGTCTGATCCGAAGGTTCTGTTGGATCAGACAGTCTAGGATATTTTCGGCTTGGCTCTGTGGAGGATTTTGGAGCCGAAGAAGCACGTATCAAGGATTTTTCAGATTTGGAAGTGGACTCCAGTGATACTGCCTCAGACAAAGGGTTTTTTTTGTTTTTGTGCTCCAAAAGTGCTCTCTGGTTAAAGCTGTGGCATATGGAGCATGACTCTTAAAGGTGAAGAGGCCCCAAGCAATGCACACACAAAGTGTGTGAATCACTGAGGGGCATCTTTTTTGCACATTTTTTGAAATAAAGAGGTTTCCCTTCCTGTTTTGTGACATTGTGACCTACCAAAAAATAAATACGTACACACACAAGCACGCCAGGAGTGAGAAGAAACAGTAAAGATAAGGCAACAAGGACAAAGCTGTGTTTTCTTTTTTAAGTCGTCCTCTAACTAAAACGGATGATAAAATAGGAAAGGGAGAGATAAACGTCCTCTAACTTAAATGGATGTAAGTTATACTCCCTCTAACTTAAATGGGCGATAACAGTTAAGGGAACTGACAGAAAACAGGGTAAGGAAACTTTACTATATCTAACAGACTAACGGAAAAACTATCGTAAGGTACAACTAACTATAGAAAACACACAAAAGAAAATATGAGTATAAAACAGAAAGCACTTATCCCAGAGCTAGCTTCAGAACCTCCTTCGCTGAGTGGCAAATGAGATCTGAGGTAGCTAGGGAGTTGCATTATGGGTAGGGAAAAATGTCCACAAGCTGAACTGAAGGCCTCGAGCTTTTGCAATGGCTGAGATGGATCCGATGGATCGGATCCGACCCATCAGTGAGAATAAAGGCGAGTTTGACAACATCACGTCTATCTTTTTTAAGTCTGGTATCACCTTGTAGAGATAATATGAAAATTATATGTTGTACATATTTCAGTAAGGGATTATTTTTTATGCCTTGACACTTCAATTATAAGAAAAGTAAATGCAACAACCTGTTAAATAATCTAAAACATTAACACTGTTTTACTATAAGCTGTGCTTACCTGAAGCACAGGACAACACTAATGAACTAGACTGATTCTGGCATTAGATGGTCAAGTGCTCCTTTGAAATCTATCCACCATGATACAACGAAATACATTCTCATATGTAGGTGGCTACCATACCTTACTACCCATTATCCCCAAGCCATCTGACAATGACAGACGTATCACTACTGGTGACTTGCTTTTAAAGGATAAAAATATGAGAAAAAATGGCATAAACTGTCAAAATACAGAAATGGTACACACCATCATTTTTAAGTACACTGACATTAGTGTTAAAACCACTCTTCAGTAATTAAAAATGATAGCCAAAACATCTCTCCAAGAAATCTCATTCCTAAAGAAACTTTCATAAGTGTATACTACCGTAACCACCACAAAGGCCATTTTTAGCCTAGCCATGCATCCAAAATCTCATCTGTGACAAATTCTGATACCTTTGATAAGTGTAAGCTGGGGCTTGAGGATGAACCATTTACAGGCTGCCTGTCTCCAATGGACAAAGAGTTACCAACCACGGATAAATTTATTGTTCCCCATCCAACTGTCCAAGTTACACGAGTTGGGTTACGGAAGAACTCTGCTTCACATGGATGGGGAGCCTAGTCCTGAGATGGGGTAGTCTCTGGGATGCATTCCTGTCTCTCCACCAGGTCCTACTTATACCACACCAGGTTAAGTCTTTAGAATGGATAATTCTGGTGCTGTTTGTATTGTGGATATGCAGGAGATCCATCAGGGCAGGGTCTGACAATGGCTTGTATGCCAGGCACAGATCTCCCCTCAACAGCCTGTACGAGACAGAATACAGGAATAGGATTTTTTAAGAGGTTTGCACAGGACATGTTACTTACTGCCTTGTTTTCCTTTAGTGAGGAACCTCTATGCATGTTCTAACTATTGGATGTGCCTGGTCAGGTACATACCAAAGGGGGGCATTGTACTCAATGATAGGTCTGATGAATGCCGAGTACTGTGGAACAACAGCCTCCTTAGATGTAGATGCCATACCTTTGTTTATAAGTTGCACAACATAGAATGATTTCCTCATTACTGTACACATGCGATGGTTAAAGGCTAGATTACCATCTTTGTGTGTCCCAAAGTCCCTGACTACTGGGTCGACTTGTTGTCAATATGACAGTAGGGGAGGATGACTTCCCAAAGGAAACTATTATACATTCCTTGGCATTTAGTTTTAATCCATGGCTCTGATACCAGTTATCTGTCTGTGTCAGACCTTCCTAGAGAACATGTGTGTGAATGGGGGGATTCTATGAAATTTGCAAACATTTGGAAATTTAGTCAACCAGAGGCCACTGACACTGGCCCTGACTTCAGAGAAGTTAATGTAAAAAAGGAGCTGTCCCAGAACCATTCCCTGAAGGATTCTGCTTGTGACTGGCCTCTTTGTAGAGGTAGACTCCCCAATTTTAACTCCCTGGGTCCTGTCTGTCAGCTAGTTGGCTATCCACTGGGTGACATAAAGGTTTTTACCTAGACTCTTGAATCTGTCAACAATGCCTGAGTGATGTACTGTATCAAATGACTTGGCCAGGTCAAGATATGCAGTGTCAACCACTTTAACCTCATCCATTGCTTTCATGACCTTCTCAAAGAAGTTCACCAAGTTGAGTGGGCATGATCTGCCCTTGACAAAAACAAATTGCATTGGATCCAGTGTTTGGAGGTTTCCCATGTCAATATTGATCATTTCCATGATAATTCTTTCCATGGCTTTGCATATCACACTAATGAGAGTTATGGGTCTGTAGTTTCCAGGGTCTGTAGATGGCCCATCTTTGATCAGAGGGATGACTGCTGCTATTATCTATTTGTGAGGCACAAAGCCTGTTTGGGGCTACAGTTAAATAGCAATTCAAGATGGCTTAATAGGTCATGTTTTATGCTATTTAGAAGGCATCCTGGGATATTGTCTGGGGCCACTGATGCAGTGTTCCTGGCCTTAGAAACAGCATTAAGGTCCTGTTCCCTAGTGATATCTGGGGGAATTACACTTAAGGGGAAGAGAGGGGTAAAGCTGGAGCTAAATTTGTCGACCAGGTTTGCTATATCTTCTGACTCTGTATAGGTGGCTCCATTATGAATGAGCCCTGCCCATAATTGTGTAATGTCTTTGAAGTGGTTTACATAGCTGAAGAATGCCTTGTGGTCATAGTTCGCCTGGGAGGCCACATTTACCTAAAATGTGGCTTTGGTAGACTTTATTTGTCCTCAGAGCTCTTTGTTTAGTTTGATGAGTATGCTTTTATCCTGTTGGGTGCTACACCTACTAAATTTTGCCAGGATTTTCTCCTTCAGTATACAGCCTATTGATGCTGTGATTCCAACAGGGTGGCTTGTTTTTTGAGTTGGTTCTGTACTTCTGCCTGGTGGGTGCAGTTGCCTCTATGCAGCTATTGACGTGCTTTTATAGGGTTTATGCAAACAGTTCAATGTAGGCAACAGTGTTTTGAGGGTTAACTGGGGCTTGACATTTTACCAGGTTATCACTTAATAGTGGGAAGTTAGCCTTAAAATAGCTCCTGAACATTCTTTGGTTGGCTGGGGTTCCAGGTTTCATTTTTACTTCAAAGGAGACCGTTTTGTGGCCTGACCTTACCAGTGAAGACATTACACTAGATGGTATGGAGCACTCTCCCACATTAGTGAAGATCAGATCCACTATGTTTACACCCCTGGTGAGTGTATTAATATGGTGCAGGGAGATTGTGTTTACAAAATCCAGGAATCTCTGTGCCTGCACTTTTTGGTGTCATATATGATTCCCAATTAATAGTGAGGTAATTAAAGTCGCCCATGAATATGGTATTGGATTGAATGGTGAGTGTCTCCAATAGGTTTACATACATGTTATGGGTTTCCTGGGTCATAGAAGGGGATCTACAGCTTGCAAGGAAGTGGTATAGGATTTTGGCTATGGTGATTTATATAGAGAGAAGCTCAACTGCATTTTTCTGTTTGACCAGCCTTGAGGTATATCTACATTTTGATGTAAATTGACACCTCAACCTTTATTCCTTCTTTGTGTAGTAGCTGGTATAACTGTGTGCAAGGCATTACAGTCTTGCACTGGTGAGGTGGTCTCAATGGCTTTAAACCATGTCTCAGTGACTGTGCAGACATCAGCATTCTCTAGGGTGAGGACAGCTTGTAGATAGTGGAGTTTTTTTTTTTTTGTTTAGAGGCCTGGCACTGAGCAGTAACACCTCAAGATTTTCTTGGTTTTGATTTGCTATGTCAGACGTACTTTCAATTTGGCATTGCCTAAAAAAAGGAACTATGGGAGAGGACAGTGTTTTAACTAATATTTGAAAGCCTAGAAGGGACAGGTGCAGACCATCTCTAGCAAAGTAGTGTGTTCTGCTGACCATCTCCTTGTATGCCGACAAACACTGCACCCACCCACCTTAGAATGACACCAGAAACTAAGTCAATTATTAAAGTCAGTCATCTTCTGTGTTGTGGCATCATCCTTGAAGAAGGCAAAATGCTGATCAATGCTATGCTCATACCAGCCTGGGAAACATATTCCAAGAGCTCCATGATGCCTCTCTTCATACAGTCTGCAGAGGTACATAGGTCAGTTACACTCATATGGATCACAACTGAGTTACACTTGTACTTGTGGTCCAATGACCTGACTGCATGTGTAATGTGGCAAATCCTGGCCCTTGATAAGCAACTGACTACAACTTTCTCATTACTCAGCCTGGTGAGAGGGATACCAAAGTGTCTCAGAATGGAGTCTCCAATGACCAGAATGTTGGATTGTGTGGTGGCTTGCCTTACAGGCTGAGAATTACAGGCTCCATGAGTTGTGAATGTATGTGTTGAGGTGGGTGCCGTTTTGAAAGAGTGCATTTAGGGATGTTGAGGGTATTTGTTATGTGTACTTCGTCTAGGAGGACTCTGGAGTTTAGGAAGGTTATATTTACGAACCTCAGCATATAATGGTCTATGTGTCTGCTTTAAACTGTGCATGATGGATGCAGCATGTGTACTACTGACAACCTGATTGACAAATACTGCTTTTATGTGAGAGTTTTGTCTCCAGTGACATTGTGTACATACATGTCTCACATATCCATATCAGTTTGTTTGAGAATTACCTAGTTGTCAGTCAACATGAGGCAATTTCTACATTGCTTCAGGGTGCCTATATCCACCAAGCTAGTAAAGGAGATAGTGGGACAGTTCATACTCATGGCAACAGGCCCTTTTTTATTAGATGACTGCAGTGAGAATATAAAGTAATTTCAGGTGTATGTAGGCTGAAATTGAAGGGGGGGCAGTGCTTGTCACTGCAAACTAGTTGCCCTATGTGCAGCTAGGTATTGGTGAAATTTCAAAGGTGCTTTTACAGGACAAATGTCAACTCATGGTGTCCGTGTCTATACTAGACACTGTCAAACACTTGAGGGGAAACTAATAGACCTTGATGATTTATGGATGAAGTATATAGGGAAATATTCTGAAGTTAGGTTAAACCCCAGCTATTCAAGCAGAACTTACTGAAAAGAAAGAATTAGCTCATCAAGAATGATGAAAAGAGGGGACTCGCCTGATTGGCTGCTGCTCATCTACTACTAGTGCTGGTCTCACCACAGTTTCACGCTGCTGGGAGACCATGCTCCTTTGCTTTGTCTCTCACCAGAACCAAAAATGTAGCACCAATCCCAAGATGATAAGCAGGAGACAGGCTCTTTGGTGATCAACAGTCTTGTCCCAGATTATGTAAGGGTCTGTAGGCCTGTTGTAACCTTTTTCCTGGTAGATGCCTTGAATAGAAACAAAACCGATCAGAAAGGTCCAGCAAAGACACTCACTGCCCAATACAAAACCGGCAGGAATCAATGCTCTCTTGCTCCTTCTCCCCCCAAGAGCAAAATGTAAGCACAAATTCTAAGCTGTCACCTAGGAAGCAGTTATCAGGCTTTCTGGTGATCAACATTACCCAGGAAATAAAGTCTCTCTACTCTTTTGCTCAACTGGAACAAAACAGAATCACTAATCCAAAGATGACTACTGAGAGGCAGAATGTGGGCTCTCCAATAATTGGTGTCTTAGACTAGAAGTTGCAGATTTTAAAAGTAACATAGAAAAATGGGTTAATATCCTAAGAGTTGCAGAGTGCACTAAGCAGTCAGATAATTAAAGGGGGGGTAAACTTATGTTTTAGTTATCTAAGTGGACATCCACTAGTTTTAAAAGAGCAAGATGGATTGGAAGGGGTGGGCACTTTGTAATCTGGCTCTATGGCATGCAGTGAGATGGCCAATAAATTTAAATAGCTGAAGTGGGGTGATTTCACAAAATGATAATTTTGTGCTTACTCACAATAATCAATGAAACAGGACGGAAGGAAATATGTACTCAAATTAACATAAGGGGGAAACAACTAGAAATACAGTTGAGTTTAAAAACACAACAGCACCAAACTGGGTAAGGTGGGGGGACATTTCATTTGTGTGCGACTCACAAGACACAAAGCTGTAGTTTATTTCCTAGTTTAAACCACAATAAGCACAATAGAAGATGGCAATGAAGCAATATTAAATACAAGAAAGCAAGCAATCTATGGCATCACAAAGTCATGGTCTTAACAATGTAAACCAGACATTCAAAGTTTCCCAATGCACAACTACACATTTCACTCAAACAGGAAAAAGGACATTACTTTGTTTTTACTTTACTTTACTTACTTATTTTACTTTTTATTTGGCAGCTCTGAGCCCTTTCTTGTTTGTAATGGTGATGGACAGGTTGACAGACGAGATCAGACAGGAGTCCCCATGGACTATGATGTTTGCAAATGACATTGTGATCTGTAGTGAGAGTAGGGAACAGGTGGAGGAGACCCTGGAGAGGTGGAGATATGCTCTAGAGAGAAGAGGAATGAAGGTCAGCAGGACTAAGACAGAATATATGTGTGTGAATGAGAGGGAGGATACAGGAATGGTGAGGATGCAGGGAGTAGAGGTGGCGAAGGTGGATGAGTTTAAATACTTGGGATCTACAGTTCAGAGTAATGGTGAGTGTGGAAGAGAGGTGAAGAAAAGAGTACAGGCAGGATGGAGTGGGTGGAGAAGAGTGTCAGGAGTGATTTGTGACAGACAAGTACCAGTAAGAGTGAAAGGGAAGGTCTACAAGAGGGTAGTGAGACCAGCTATGTTATATGGGTTGGAGACAGTGGCATTGACAAAAAGGCAGGAGTCAGAGCTTGACGTGGCAGAGTTGAAGATGTTAAGGTTTGCACTGGGTGTGACGAGGATGGATAGGATTAGGAATAAGTATATTAGAGGGTCAGCCCAGGTTGGAAGGTTTGGAGACAAAGCCAGAGAGGCAAGATTACATTGGTTTGGACATGTGCTGAGGAGGGATGCAGAGTATATTGGGAAAAAGATGCTAAGGATGAAACTGTCAGGTAACAGGAAAAGAAGAAGGCCTAAGATAAGGTTTATGGATGTGGTGAGAGAGGACATGCAGGTGGTTGGTGTGACAGAGCAAGATGCAGAGGACAGGAAGAAATGTAAACAGTTGATCTGCTATGGCGACCCCTGATGGGAGCAGCCGAAAGAAGAAGAAGATTTGACTTTATTTTATTTACGCTCTACTAACAAAGTTTTGCTAAAATCCACCAAAAAATTAATTAATAATTATCATTTAAAAATGTAATTTTTTATTTTAGTTTTTTATTTTATTTACGCTCTAGTAAAAAGAAGTTATATCTTACCATAACGTTCCATCTTTGTTGTAGATCTTTGTTCATTCATTACTAATAGGTCCTCGGTTCCGTCCTCGGAACCGATACGGCCGTTTCCAAGCTCGCGCCAGCCAAAAACTCTCAGCTAAGACCTACCCATAATGCCCCTCTCCTAGTTACTCCAGATCGAGTTTGCCCGCCCCTAGATAATAGACGTAGTAATAGAAAAAATAGTAGAAGGATCTGTCTGAGCAAATACCCTAACCAGGAGTTTCTGAAGTCCACCAGGAGTCTAGGGCGAGAAGTAATGAATGAACAAAGATCTACAACACAGATGGAATGTTATGGTAAGACAAAACTTCTTTATCTGATGTTGTAAATCTTTGTTCATTAATTACTAATAGGACCGAGTCCCCAGCTACTTGAGTTCTGGGTGGCCCTAAGAAAGGATATTCCTGAGCACCATAGAACCAAAAGATGCTCGTCCCCTGGAGGCCAAATCCAATTTGTAATGAGAGATAAAGGTATGAGGTCTTGCCCAAGTGGCTGCTGCGCAGATATCATCCATAGAGGCTCTGGAATTAAATGCTACAGAAGTAGCCATAAATCTGTTAGAATGAGCCTTTATTCTGGGAGGTAAGGATAGCTTACTCTGTTGGTAGATAAAGGTAATGACGTTTCTAAGCCAGGAGGATAAAGTCACTTTGGAAACAGGTTTACCCAATCTGGGTCCTGCAAAGGCCACAAACAATTGATCTGTTTTCCTGAAAGATTTAGTCCTGTCCAAATAACAACGAGGCTGCCTATGCACATCAAGGGTGTGCAAAAGGTACTCCCCTCTACTAGAATGCTGAGGGAAGAAAACTGGCAGGTCAACAGATTGGTTAATGGAAAAACCAGAAATGACCTTGGGCAAGAAAGAAGGGTCAGTACGAAGGGACACCCTATCAGTGTGGAAGATCAAGTTAGGACTCTTGACACTCAAGGCCTGCAGCTCAGATATTCTTCTCGATGAGGTAAGTGCTACTAGAAGTAAGGTTTTCCATGACAAAAACTTTAAATCACATGAATCAAAGGGCTCAAAAGGAGGACCTGTGAGAGACTGAAGTATCAAAGTCAAGTCCCAGGGTTCTAAGGGAGGCTTGACCAGAGGTTTAACATGTAATACACTTCTTTCAAAAAGGTCTTGCATAGGTGGTGTGACATAATTGAAGAATTATCAAGTCCATTATGAAAATTGGTGATAGCTACTAAATGTACAGTGATCATCGATGCTGAGGCTCCTGCATGTAAAAGAGTACTCAGGTATTGTAGGATCTTTTGAATAGGCATGGAGAAAGGGTCAAGTTCTGACCTTTAGCCCAAACAGAGAACCTAGTCCATTTACTAGAATAAACTTTACTGGTGGAAGGTTTGTGTGAAGCCAGAAGGATTTCACGAACAGGAGATGGGATGTCAGGCAACCTGGCAATCACTGGAAGTGGAGGAACCAAGCTGTGAGTTTGAGACTGTGCAGGTTCGGATGAATCAGTCCCTGAGGAGGATATAACAAGTCTTGGGAATGATCCAGGATCCACGGGCTGTGAATCATAAGAGGTCATAGAAATGGGAACCAGACTTGACGGGGCCAGTAGGGGACAATGAGGATCACTTTGCTTCTCAACCTCTGAACTTTCTGGAGAAATTTTGGGATGAGGGGAAATGGGGGAAAGGCATACAGAAGACCTGGGGGTCAATCATGCGTTAGAGCACCCCTCGGTGGTTCCCCCCAAGGGGGGATCAGGGCAAAATAGCTTCTGCATTTGTAGTTCAGGGGGGAAGCAAACAGGTTGCAGCAAGGATTGCCCCAGCATTGGAAGATCTGATCCGCTGTTACATGGTTGAGGGACCACTCCTGAAGTATCAGGATGTTCCTGCTCAGATTGTCCGCAATAAGGTTGGAACTCCAGGGAATGTGCGTTGCTATAAGAAAGTGGTTGGAAGCTATCTCCCAGTGCCAAATCCTCATGGCTTCCCAACACAGGGGGTAAGACCTGGTTCTGCCTTGCTTGTTGACATACCAGACGACTGACATGTTGTCTGACTGAACTGCAATGGTGCCAGAGGGTAGGGATGCATGGAACTCTTGCAATGCTAAGAGAACTGCCCTCAGTTCCAGGACACTTATGTGCAAATTGGTCTCCATGGGGGACCAGGTGCCATGGACAGTCTTTCCCTGGAAATGCCCCCCCCCCACCCTAACAGGGAAGTGACCGTGGTCGCTGTGGGCTGGGGAAGACAGGACGGTTGACACCAAAGATTCGATTGTGGCTTCATCCACCATAGCATTTCATCCTTGCAACGGTTTGTAAGACGTATCATGTGGTCGAGTGGGTGAGTTAGCAATGACCATTGTGCGGAAAGGAGCCACTGCAGGATTCTCATGTGCAGGCTCGCCCGTGGTACTAACGTAATGGCAGCCACCATGGAGCCTAAGAGTTGCAGTACAAGACGTGCAGGCACATAGGTCTGAGGAAGAAGGTCTTGGATTTGGTGCCTTATTTTCGAAAGCCTGTGAGGGGGGAGAAAAGCTTGACAGGATGTTGTGTCGAAGACCGCTCAAATAAATTCCAGTGTTTTTGTTGGGGACATTTGAGATTTGTCTTTGTTGATTGTAATCCCCGAGCAGAGAGATCTTGAGTGTAAGAGTGGCTGCAGACTAGGAGATTCCTGGTCAGAGTGGTAAGAAGCCAATCGTCTAGATAGGGAAACACCTGGAATCCTTGTAGTCAAAGATGAGCTACCACAACTGCTATACATTTGGCGAACACTCGGGGGGCTGCCGAGAGACCAAATGGCAGTGCCCTGAACTGGTAGTGATGGACTCCCAGCCGGAAGCAGAGAAACCTCCTGGAACGTTGATCCATCTTTATGTGGTAGTACGCATCCTGGAGGTCTATAGAGCACATCCAGTTGTCCCTCACTAGGAAGGAAAGAATGGACTGCACCATGACCAACTGGAATTTTTGAGGTTTGATAAATTTGTTCAATAGGCTGAGATCCAGGATTGGTCTCCAGTCCCCTGTCTTTTTTGGCACTAAAATGAACCTAGAGTAAAACCTGGATCCTGTCTGGTCTGGTGGGACTGGCTGGATGACTCTTTTTCTTAGCAGCTTTTCTATTTCTAAGGCTGCTAATTCCCTCTGATTGGATGGTACATCGAGGATTCATTTGACGTGTCTGGGAGTTAAATCGAATGGTATTTGGTAGCCTCTGGATATTATTCTCTGCACCCAAACATTGGTAGTAATAAGATGCCAGGCTGGTAGATGCAAAGAAAAACGACCCCCGACTGCTTCCAGAGGAAAGCAATCGGGCCACTACTCAAGAGTGCCAATAGGGTCTGCGCCAGAGAAAGAATCTCTAGCACCCTGGTTACGCGGACCCCCTCTACCCCAAAAGGGGCGTCTTCCATATGAGTTGCCCCCTCTGCCCCAGGGGGATTGTTCACCACGAGTGTCAGGAAAAGATCCTTGGGATTTCCTGAACTACATTTTTTCTCCCTTCTGGTTCCTGGAATAGGACCTCTGGGGGTTGGAAAAGCATATGCCCACAGCAGACAAGGTATTTCCATCTTTCTCACTACGTGCAAGTGTGTCTCGTACTTTGGGTCCAAAAAGTGCAGATTCATTGACAGGTGCATTGATGACGGAAGATTTAAAGGGGTCTGTGAAGTTATACAACCACATCCAAGCATTACATCTCATAACAATGCCTGATGCGGAAGCTCAAGCTGCCCCCTCGGTGGTGTGAGATATCAAATGCATCAAGGAGTTAGAGATGGATTCAAGGGTAGCTAGCTGCAAGGCGACAGTATCATGCACGTCCTCAGGCAGTACCCCCACCAAAGAGGAAGACATTTCAGAAATTAGGTCTTTTTGGGGCGATTAAAGTGTGCCAGATAGTTCAGCGACTGAATGGCGAAGGTCGCTGAAGCATAGGTCTGCTTTCTTAGTCTGCCCATGGTCCAGGTCTCCCTGTTTGGAGGATGGACAGTGGAATTATCTTCTGCCAGTTCCCTCTTGGTGGCCGCCGCCACGACCATAGAATCAACTGTCAACTGCTTGGACCAGTGTGGCTGGTCTTCAAGTGTAGATAAAATGTTGTCTGGCCTCTGGGGGACAGGTTCTACATCGTCTGGGGCCTTCCAGGCATGCCGCACAATGAGATTAACAAGGTCATCTGCCGGTGGGGTCACCCAAGAAGTAGATGGCCAGGCACGGAAGGCCTGCAAGAACACAGATTCCTCAGAAGAACTGTTAGAAGACTTCCAGTCTCCCCGCTGCTTGAGGATTTCGAGAATGTCTCCGAATGAGACGTCTGGGAGAGACCGTGGGGACCCTCCCCCTCATCACAATCAGTGTCTTCGGTGATCGATTCCTCCGGAGAATCAAGGTGCTTCCTCTTGCACTGTTTCTTCTGGGGTGGCTCCTCAGTGGGATCTTCTGAGGAGGACTCCGAAGAAGAGGTTCCCTTCAAAGGGGGTTCTTGTGACTCCCGTGCCCAGGGTCCCAAAATAGAGGGTTGGGAGAGGTGCATGCTGGGTGGTTCTGATACTGATGTCATTGGTGCTGACTGCGAGCCTTCAGAGTGAAGGACCCTCTCCATCACCTGGACAGAAAACCCACTCGAGGAGGGATGGGAGCCCAGAACTGAGAGGGACAACCTCGGAACCGGGGCCACACCCTGCCTTGAGGAGCTCTGAGAGAACTGGAAGCCGTCGGAGCCATGGACATAGATGGCACCAGAGAGAAAATAGGTGCCGGGCTAGGTACCAAGGTACAGACGGTCTAAGCACTGCTCCAAGAGAATGCAGCAAGGGTGGTCGGTGCCAACAAGGGAAACACTGCTGTTGGAGCCGAGACAGTTATGCATCGGAGTGGACATCGGTACCAAGATCTCCGGGATCTGGGTAGAGGCCAGAGGAGAATAAACAGGGGAAGATGTAGTAAAAGATTCCGAGCCAAGAGGGACGGAAAGTCTAGCTGGAATGGGCAATCCCCTAGCTGCCAGAAGCTGGTCCACAATCCGCACTAGATCTAATTCAGAAAAACTCCTAGTGGATCTAAAGGAGGCTACTGAAGGAGAATCAGGTCTTTGTAGAAAGGGGCTACACCTCTGCCACAAAAAAGGGTCGTAAGTTGGAGAGTATCTTGTCCTTGGCAGGTATTCGAGTTTTGGAGCCGAAAAAACTGTCAACACCGTGGCTGGGGATGGTGCCAAAGCAGGTACAGTCATCGGAGTCAATGTCGGATCCAAGGACCGCACCAAAGTCAGTGGTGCTGAGGTTGGAACCGAAATAGGGGTGAATATCATGGACGGCACCAAGGGAGGGGACACAGAGCCTGGTGCTGAAGACGTCTGCACCGAGAGTGCCAGCGAAGCACAGAGCCGACTCTGTTCTGTAACTGACAGAGATGCAGGAACAGAGTGAGTCCATTTTTCCTTATGTTTTTTGGTCTTTGGAGGGGGGTGAGACCTCCGACCCAGACAGAGTCTCCGAAAAAGGTGTCTTGAGTGAACCTTTTAAAATAAGTTTATTTTTATGTTCTGCTAGTGTACGATTACTAAAACTAGCACAAATGTCACAGTCCGCTTTAATATGATCCACACCCAAACAGTAGACACAACGAGCATGTGTATCTGAGTTAGGCATCTTACACCCACACCTGTCACACTGTTTAAACCCCAACTTAGCTTTGTCTGAGACAGTAATGCAACAAGGCTATCCTATAGAAAAAACAAAATAAGGGAGAGAATAGCAATGATGGTATTTAAAAAATACCACAAGGATAAGGAAGGGCCTGTTAAAGGCAGGAGAGAGGGACAGTACCAATAGTGGTAGAAATTAAAATACCAAGGTAAAGGGTAGGGAATAGGATTAAGTTATAGACGACAGTGAGAAAAGGATAACTTGACTAAAAAATAAACAATTTTGTAGAGAAACTGTCTTACAAATAACAATTTTCTACTTAGCTTTGAGAGAGATGGCTAGCACGTCTGACTTAGGAACGCGGCAAATGAGATTTGGTGTAACTAGGAGAGGGGCACTATGGGTAGGTCTTAGCTGAGAGTTTTTGGCTGGCGCAAGCTTGGAAACGGCTGTATTGGTTCCAAGCACGGAACTGAGGTGCTATTAGTAATTAATGAACAAAGATTTACAACATCAGATCAAAGTTTTGTTAAAATCCACCAAAGCTAACAACTCAGCTTATGATTCTCTCTTCTCCAATGTTATTCCTAAAATGTGGAACAAACTTCCTTCCAGTATATCCTCTAACTGTTCTTTAGGACAATTTAAAGAGCTACTAAACTCTTACTTTACAGAAAACTGGCTTTGATCTTGTTATCATCCTGGATAATTCTGAGCTCTTTATATCTATATATATTTGTCATAGTTGTTGCTATTTTTTTTTTTACTACACACCTCATTTTCTCCCCTCATTCTATTGTAACTTGCCTTCTTCTTGTCCAGATGTAAGTATTTTTTTTATTTGCTTCAACTACATGCTGTATTGCTCAGCCTTGTTCTATTGTTGAATTGGTATGCTAATTTAATTATTGTTGTACTATTTATCTTATCTACATGTTTATACTATTTTCTGGAGCTTATCTCCCCGGGCCTCCGCTGAAAAAGGACATGTGTCCAGTTGGACATTCGTGGTAAACAAATGTGAAATAATAATAATGATACTAATAATAATAATAATGATGATACTAATAATAATAATAATAATAATAATGATACTAATAATAATAATAATGATACTACTAATAATAATAATGATGATACTAATAATAATAATAATAATGATACTAATAATAATAATAATGATACTACTAATAATAATAATGATGATACTAATAATAATAATAATAATGATACTAATAATAATAATAATGATGATACTACTAATAATAATAATGATGATACTAATAATAATAATAATAATGATACTACTACTAATAATAATAATAATGATGATACTACTACTAATAATAATAATGATACTACTACTACTAATAATAATAATAATAATAATAATAATAATGATGATGATGATACTAATAATAATAATATGGGACCATCTTGCACAGTCTCTTGCGTTTCTTCATCACTTGTTAGGTCTGATGATAAAGCAATCTTCTTTGAAATAAAACTCAAACCAGAGATCCCTTCCAGCCAAGGTACCTTTACAAATTTCTTTAAGACATACTATCTATCCCTAAGTTATACATTAGCAAGCTTCAAATCCCCATCAAACCCAGTTAACACCACTGAATATGCAGAAATGTCCACCACCACACTATACTGGCATGTAAACAGATGCAGAGATGCAGCTGTTCCCAGCAGCAACAAGTGCAGGGTAAACCCCAGAAATAAATTCACATGGTGGAATCACAATATCAAGACGTTTTATAATAAAAAGAAAATAATTTTGACGAAAAGTAAGAAGAGTAATTTCCAGTATGTTGGAGAGCGCTTGTCAATGAAATAAACAAACAACTCAAGGGCTTAATAAAATTCACCAATGCCAAGTCTGGGGCTGAAATAAATACCCAAAGAGAATCAGAAAACAATTTTAGTTATGTTCATAATCTCAAAAGCACAATGCAGCAATAAACTGAGCTGATTGTGAACGATATTACCTACAGTAAGGATGAAGATATAGCTAACTTCCTGGCCAATAAATTTATCCCCCCCTTTCCACTTTGTCTGCTACTCAAGACATACATGAAATTGTCTCACGTCCAGCTATCAAAAAGCTAAAAATACTGCATCAATGCATCCGGACAATATCCCTGGATGCATCTTAAGTAACATGATTTAGCCACCTCCTAACAACACTATTCCACCTCAGCCTCCACAGAGGTTTTGTACCAAGCAACTGGAGTGCAGCTACAGTCATTCCCCTGCATGAGGGGCGACTTTTCATAGACCCAGGCAATTATAGATACACAAGTCTAACCAGCCTCACATGCAATGCCATGGAAAGACATATCATAGAATTAATCAGTCATAACACAGGGAACATACACTGGACCAATGCAGTAAGTTTATTTCAGTTTGTATTAACCTAGGGCAGGTCTTGCTTACTCAACCTAGTGGATTTTTGAAAAGGTCACTAAAGCAATGGATGAAGGCAAAACAGTACACTGCATACCATGACCTGGCCATAGCTTTTCACACAATTCCCCACTCAGGCATAATAGAAAAGCTAAATAAACTGGGAATAAAAGCCTTATGTCACCCACTGGATAGCCAACAGGCTCACAGACAGGTTGCAGATAATCAAAATAGCAGAAGTTAATTCCACGAAGAGACTATCTCCTTCTGTGTTGGAGGGAAGCCTTCTAGCGTAGCTTTTTTTCATATAATTAGCCAGTTTTCAAGTTTCAGCACTCAAATCTGTTTCTTTGAACTCAGCACTTGTTAAGAACTCATTGTAAGCACTACATAAGCTGCAAATTACTACAGCACTCAACTTTCCTCACTTGTCTAGTGGAAAGCAGTTTTTAGTACTTAATAAATAAGCACTTATCCAGGCATGTCTAAGGGTCAGCTCCCAGTGATTTCTCCTGTCTACCTGATGAATCTCGGCATCTTGGGGCAATGCAGCAATTGCCTCATGTACACAGACAACCCTCTCCTCCTACCACCCAATACTACAACCTGTGAGAGATGCACTTATATAGCCAAACTGGAAGCAAAGCTCTCTTCACCCAAGACTGGACTAGACAGTCAAGAGAAGGTAAACATTTGCACCACACCACACTCATCACATAGTCCCTCAAAACCTACACCACCAAAACACACACATAGAAACACAAAACACACACCTACATTCGCAGAGGCTCTCAATAAAAATCTGCCCAAGCATCAGGGGCATCCAAAGCATAAACACAAGCAAACTCCACCCCCCAACACAACCCAAATGACACATAACCCACAAACTCAGTGTGCCACTCAACCACAGCCCATAAGGCATAACAACGTACCCAACACTCTAGTCATAGGTGACTCTATAGTCAGGCACACTGATGTTCCACTCACTAGACTAAACAAGGAGAAATTTATTGTCAGCTGCCTGTCAGGTGCCAGAATCCGCCACATAAAGCATGCACTCAGGTCACTCCACAATAAGTACAAATATGACACTGTCATTGTCCATGTTGGTGTGAATGACCTGAGACGTACCTCCCTGGACTACATGAAAAGAGACATGGAGGAGCTCTCCGATCTTGTATCCCGGGTAGATATGACCCTAACCCTGAGTAGCATCCTGCCATCACCCAGAATGATGCTACAGTACAAGGACAAAATGATTGACTTCAACAATTGGCTAAGCTTCTGGTGTCATTCTAAGGGGACCCAGTACTTGTCTGCCTGGGACAACATGATTGACAGTCCACGATGCTTTGCCAGAGATGGCCTGCACCTGTCGCCCTTAGGATTCCGGATACTGGCTAAGGCTCTAGCCACCCCTAGAGTGCCTTTTTTAGGCAAGGTTCAAATGACAAATTCACCACCGTAACAGGTACAAGCAAGCAAAATCTGAGGGTAATGCTACTCAATGCTAGAAGTCTAAACCTCAAAATGCACTCACTCGAGGCACTCCTTAAAATGGAGAACATTGACATCTGTGCAGTGACAGAGACCTGGTTCAAAGTTCCAGAGAGCACCCCTGCATTACCAGGCTTTAATTCATACCACACCTTTCAGCCACCTAACCCAGAAAGAAGCACTAAAAGCGGAGGCGTGTCCATATTCATTAAGGATATCCACACCTCCAGGCTAGTTGCACAGCATAATGCATCCGAGATTATCCAAGTGCAACTAACTCTGGGCAAGACCGCAATCCAAATTGTAGCTTGCTACAGACCACCCACCATGCCCCAGGATTCACACTCCTCATTTCTTGATACACTGGAAAGTATTAGGGTACAACCCAACACACTAATAATGGGCGATTTCAACTACTCCACCATTAACTGGGAAAACTACTCATGTACCAACTCTTTTGCTCAACGTTTTCTAGAATTCATAAATTCCAACGCCTTGGATCAACTTATTCACACCCCCACCAGGGGCAGCAATATCCTAGACCTCATCATTACCAACATGGGAAACCGGTGTTCCACCCCAGAGGTCAATTCCTCGTTGGTCAGATCCGACCACAAGCTAATCAGCCTAGACATCCACATCACACCCTGAGCCCCAATTAGGGAAACCATTGTAAAAAACTTCTCTAAAGCCAACTTCACACTTCTTAAGACAGAAGTGGCAAACTTCATGACACCCATGCAGACGGACAATAGAGGTATGACTGCTGAATCCCTACACAAATGCACTTTATAAGCACTCACACAAGTGCATGGATCATGCTATCCCTAATAGAACCAAGATGTTATCCTCCAAAAAAGGAAGCCAATCTAGTGGTCCTCTGCCATAAACAAACTCTACAACAGAAGAAAGAAACTGTTGCAAAAAAGAGTAAAATCCCATGACTGGAGGAACTCCCTGGTCAACCTCAGTAAGAAGCTGAGATCCCTCATAAAATCCTCCAAAGCTAGTTATGAAAACAAAATTGCCAATGACTCTAAAGACAACCACAAAGCATTCTATAGCTATGTCAAGAATCTAAATGGGAACACTCAGATCTGCTCTGAGTTACAGCACAATGGCACTAAATATACAGAACCAACTGATATTGCCAACATCCTAGCAGATAGGTTCAGTGCTAACTTTAACCCCCCTCTCACCCCCTAGAGGGCCCATCTCTATACCGGAAGAATGCAAAGTTCCTATAATCACGGCTGCACAGGTAAAAAACACACTCTCCAAAGCCAAAAACACAGTATCCATGGGACCTGACAACATCCCAGGCTGCATTCTACATGAACTACAGAATAAACTGGCACCCTACCTAAGTACCATGTTCAATCATAGCCTCACCTCAGGCTTTGTACCCACTGAATGGCGCACCACAACAGTTATCCCACTCCACAAAGGGGGAGCCACGACGGACCCCGGGAACTACTGTCCCATTAGCCTGACAAGCCTGGTCTGCAAGGCCATGGAACGTATCATCGTGGAACTCATAAACAAAGACATTGGTAATCTCCAAACTCTGGACCCTACTCAGTTTGGATTTGTAAAAGGCAGATCATGTTTCCTAAACCTGATTGACTTCTTTGAAGGAGTCACCAAAGCCATAGATGACGGTAAAATGGTTCACACAGCTTATCTAGATCTCGCCAAGGCTTTAGACACCATCCCCCACTCTGGAATTATAGATAAGCTCACTAAACTAGGTATAAATCCCTATGTCACAAGATGGGTTACCAACTGGCTCACGGACAGAACCCACACTGTGAAAGTAGCGGATTCCAAATCCGACATCAGACCAGTGACAAGTGGAGTACCACAGGGTTCAGTCCTGGGTCCTCTCCTGTTTGGTATCTACTTCTCTGAAGTGCAGGCCAACACAGAAGGTCTTTGACTAACAAAGTTTGCAGATGACTGCAAACTAGGAGCCATAATCGAAACTCCTAACGATGTGGACAAACTACAAAAGGGCCTCACTGAGACAGATACCTGGTGTCAAAGCCATGGCCTGAAGCTCAATGCCAAAAAGTGTATTGTCATCCCCTTTGGTAAAAACTCTGTAGCCATGAACTACCACATAGCTGGTAGTCTACTTAATGCCGAAAATGTGATGAGACCTTGGGACACAGGTGGACAGTAGTCTCTCCTTTGATAATCACATCGCCACAGTGGTCAGGAAATCCTTCTACGTGGCTCATCTCATCACAAAAGGATTCTCATCCAGAAAAAAAGAGGTCATTGTTCCCTTCTACTCATCACTCATTAGACCCATTATAGAGTACAACGCCCCTTTTGGTATGTACCTCACAAGATATCTACAACAACTGGAAAGACCACAGAAATACCTCACAAAGAGGATTACTGGCCTCAAACAGATGCCCTATGCAGACAGTCTCAAAAAACTACGGCTTTACTCCATCACATATCGCCTACTCAGGAGCGATCTCTGCCTAACATACAAAGCTATGACAAACCCAGAGCTGTTGGACATGCTCCACTTAAAGAAATCCCAATCCCTCCAAGCTACACGCTCTAGGGACCTAAACCTTGTCACCACAATAAACAGAACATGCTGGAGGGATAGATTCCTGTCCCAGGGACTTCCCATACTCTGGAACAGACTACCTATCTATGTCAAACAGAGTTCCTCATTAGCACTCTTCAAGAAAAATCTTGATGATTGGATAGGAAATGGGAAATTCACCCCGGGGATCATTTCTGTGGCTCTGCTCGACAGGGGCACAGGAAAATAATTTTCTTGGGTGTCGAAAGC
The DNA here is from genome assembly GCF_019279795.1 of Protopterus annectens. NCBI lineage: Eukaryota > Metazoa > Chordata > Ceratodontiformes > Protopteridae > Protopterus > Protopterus annectens. The sequence goes on from NC_056750.1 coordinate 231,926,959, forward strand.
CAGGGTACATTTTTTGGCTAGGCTTGTATGGGCCCTAGGGCCGATAGCCTAGTACCTACCTATGAACCTATGAACTAGTCACTACTGGAGTCCATCAGTGTTCTATGCTGAGACTTCTCCTGTTTGGCATCTACTTTTCTGAAGTAAAAGCCAATATCAAAGGGCTCTGTCTGACTAAGTTGGCAGATGACTGCAAGCTAGGAGCAATCACTAAATCCCCAAATGACTTATCCATCCTGTAGGAAGGTTTGTCTAAAATAATAACTGCTGTCAAAAATCATAGTCTGAAACTAAATGCCAAAAAATGCATTATTGTACTCTTTGTGAAGTGATCTACTCCAAGGAACTATCACCGTGACAATACGCCCCTAACAGTTGTCTCAGTTGTTCTGGATATGGGAACTTATAGGTTTTAATAGGTGTGTACTAGGCTAATGGCCTTGGAGCCTTTACAAGCCTATCCCATAGGATTACCCTGGCATTGTGCCACCCGACCTTGGTTGCCAGTGCCTCTGTAGAGTAAAACCACTGGAGTGATCTCTGGGGTGAATTTTCTCTTTCCCATCCACTCACCAATGTTTCTCTTGAAGAGGGTCAGTGAGGTGCTCTGCTTGACATGTATGGAAAGTCTATTCCACAGCATGAGCAGTCTCTGGGTTATGAACTTGTCCCTCCAGCATGTTCTGTTGATTGTGGTAATGAGGTTGAGGTCTCTGGAGCGTGTGGTGCAGAGGGATTAGGATTTCTTTAGATATACCATTTCTAACAGAGCTGGGTCAGTCATGGCTTTGTAAGTCAAGCAGAGATCGCCTCTAAGCAGGTTCATAGGTAGGTACTAGGCTATCGGCCCTGGGGCCTTTACAAGCCCAGCCAAAAAGGTACCCTGGCTTTTGCCACCCAAGAAAATTATTTTCCTGTGCCACTGTCGAGCAGAGCCACAGAGGTGATCCACAAAGAATAGTTGGAGTTTTTTGAGACCTAACTTTTGACCAACATGTGTCTGCTGTTATAAGAAGGTCCTTGTACTGAACAGCTCAGAAACAAAGGGATTGTATCTAGATACATGGATGTCACTGTCACCCCTACACAACCCTCAATGGGCCAGTCATTGAATATAATGAATGCTTTGGCACGTTATCTGTCCAGACACATGCAACAACTGGAACTCCCACATAGATACCTTACTAAAAGGACACATGGCCTTAACAGCGTGTCCTACATGGACCAACTCAAAGCTCTGTCACTAAACTCTGTATCCTACAGACTGCTAAGATGGGACCTATGTCTGGCATACAAAGCATCCTCTGACCTATATACTGATGGATTTACTGCACATCAGCAAATCAAATGGCATCAGAAATAGTCAGTCTAGGGAACTAAACCTCTTCAGCAACATCAACAGAACAGTATGGAGGGACATAGATATATTAATAGACATAGACAGATATATTAAGATCAACAAAAGAAACAGACTGCAGAAAGTCAAAAAAAACCCAAAAGTCTGAAGTCTGATAAAACAAATGAACATAGTAATTAGGAATGTCCATAAAGATCCATGCGATATAACAGAAGTAAACGGGATGCATTACTGTACAGCTAAATTAATAACTCAAAGTTCTACCACAAGAACACAGAGTAGTGAGGAAAAGGAAAGGGAGAAATCGAATACCATCATGGAAGTATCAAACAGAGAAAACTATAAAGCAATTAAGACAAGAAGTGTCACTGTTAGAAGACTACAGAAGAGGGAATATATCAACAAAAATGCCAAGAAAGATAGATGCGATAAAAGCAATGCGCAGTATTAGAACAGACCAGGATCTATCCTGCACTATTACAAATAAACTAAAAATTTCAGCGCAGGCAGAAAAACTTAGAAGAAACACAGATAAATATAAAGGAAAAGTACAAAATAAGCAATTTATTGATGACCCAAAAAAGCTTTAGAGAGAATTGGGAAACAAGGTAAAAGGAATTGAAAGCCCACCAAAAAAAAGAATAAATAGATGTATTTTGGAGAAGTATCTATGAAGATCCTGTGGAACATAAAGATGCTAAATGGATAAAAGAGGTACAAGAAAGAATTCTTCTTCTTTCGGCTTTTCCCGGTTAGGGGTCGCCACAGCGGATCACCTGTCTGCTCATGATTGGCAGTGGCGTTTTACAGTGTCAAGTTGCCAGCCCGGCTCCCAACCTTCCACAGAAGGCACACACACAAGCACACCTCGGGCCAATTTAGAGTGTCCAGTCCACTTACAGCATGTCTTTGGGATGTGGAAGAAAACCGGAGCACCCGGAGGAAACCCACGCGACCACAGGGAGGACATGCAGACTCCGCACAGAAGGCACCCCAGCCAAGGATTGAACCGGAGAACCTTTTGCTGTGAGGCGGCAACGCTAACCGCTGCACCACCGCGGCCACCCAGGTACAAGAAAGAATAAGAAGTTTAAATGTACAGGATATGAAATGGGATGAAGTAAAAGCTAGAGAGATTGAAACAAAGTTAAGAAAAGCCTCTAACTGGAAAACCTCAGGCCCAGATGCAGTACCTAAATTTTTGTTAAAAGTACTAACATCTTTGTACAAAGATTTAGCCATGAGTAAGAACCATTTATATGCACACCCCGAACAGACACCAACCTGGCTAACAACAGGTAAAACAATGCTTCTACTTAAGAGAGAACCTGCAAGCTACCCCAAAAATTAGACCAATAACTTGCCTTCCAACGACTTATAAATTATACATGGGAATTGATGCGGACAGAGTTTATAATCATCTAGAAGAACACTCAATTATGGCAGTAGAACAAAAGGGCAATGAAAAAGTCATATGGAACAAAGGAAAATTTGTTGTTAAATAAAATCATAGTAGCGAACTGTAAAAAGGAGAAGAATCTAAGTATGGCATGGATTGGCTACAAAAAAGCATCTGATAGTATCTCACATTCATGGATAAAAGAGCGCTTAAAATGTACAAGATAGATCCTACACTGACTGACTACATTACAGTGACCATGAAACTGTGGCAGACCACTTTGCAATCAAGCCATGATAAAAGACAAATTATTATCCCCAGGGATAAAAATTCAAAGGGGGATATTCCAGGGTGACTCTGTCACCACTGTTATTCTGCCTTGCTCTTAACCCATGAAGCTGTCTACTTAACAGCTTAGGCCATGGCTATAATTTGGCTCCTAGAAAACAAATGCCCAAAGACGTCTCGTCTTCTCTTTGTCAATGATTTAAAACTGAATAGCTCATCAGATGAGGAACTGAAAGCACAGTTGCAGATTGTCAAAACTTTTTCAGATATTAGAATGTCATTGGCCTTGACAAATGTGCAAAGGCAACCTTTAAAGCAGGAAAACTATAGCACCAGGAAAACATCAGTTTGGGACAAGAATGTGATATAAAAGAACTTGAGCAAGAGAGAATGTATAAATATCTGGGAACTGATGAAGGATCAGCAATAGAACATGAACAAATGTGAATAAAACTTAGTAAGAAATACTTTAGATGACTTAAATTAATCCCGAAAACAGCACTGACATCTAGAAACAAAATCCAAGCTATAAACCAATTTGCTCTTCTGTCCTAACTTACAATTTTGGAGTAATTGATTGGCTCCCAAAATGTGTGTTGGACAGATTAGATATTAAAACAAGAAGGATGCTTCATGCTCACCAAATGATCTATAAAAATCAGTGCATACCAAGATTATATATTCCCTGTTCCAAAGGAGGGATGGGCCTCCTTGAAATTGATTACATGTACAGATCTGTAATCATGGGACTCCATACATATCTGCTGACCTCACAAGACCCAAATGTAGTGAAAGTATTGAAACATGAGGAGAATAAATCTAAGATGACTTCTTTGCTTAACCTAGCAGAAGCATATTGGCATCAAACAGGAATGGAAATCAGACCAGAAGTAGATAAAAATCAGGCAGCAACTGAATGTGCCAAAAAAAAAAAAAAAAACAAAAGAAAGAATATGAAGTGAAGGACCAGATGAAAAGGCAAGAAATGTGGAAAACACATAAATATAGTTGCAAGTATAGAAAACTTCTGGAAGAACCTCATGTTGATCAGGAATGAATGCAGGAATGGCAAAGAAGAGGTTAATTCAAACCAAGAGATGAAAGGTTAATATTGGCTGCGTAAGACAGTGGGCTACGTATACGGTGGTTTACAAAGTCCATTGAATATGTAGGAGAAACAGACAAATGTAGGTTTTGTAAAAACTGAACTGGAAACAGTCGCACACCTGGTTGTTGGTTGTTACATACTAATGGCAGAAGGACTGTATATTGAAAGGCAAAATAATGTGGCAAGACTGTTGCACTGGGGATTGTGCAGGCATTATGGTACTGAAGTGGCTGAAAAACTCTGGAAACATGAGCCACAAAGCATCATAGAAAACGATGAAGTTTACATCACATGAGATCATCCATTACCAACAATTCAAAAGATAGATGATAGAAAACTGGATATAGTAGTTCAAGAAAAAAGACAAAAGTAGCATTGATCATTGAAATCGCCACACCCAACTACTACAGTGTCCTGCATAGACAGAGATACAAAGTTATAAAATATCAGGATATGCAAGCATAAATGAGAGCAATGTGGAAGAAAGATACCCAGATAGTTCCAATAGTAGTAGAAGCAACAGGTCTTAAAAAAAAAAAAAAAAAAAAAAAAAAAAGAGTCTACAATCATATTTAGATATGTAATACATGTAACTCCGTACGAACTGCAGGAAGAGTCATTACTGGGAATGTTGCGGGTGTTGCGAAGAGCACTTTTGGCTGACATCAAAGAGTAAAACAATACTAATTTCATGAATTTTAATCTTACTTTGACTTAGGAATGGGGACCATTCCCATCATGGTATTAGAAACCCAAATGATTTGGAGAAATTAAAAAAAGGGACAGGTATATTTTGCAGAGGGCACCACTGCTCTGAAACATTTAAATATAAATCAAAGTTCATCCTTGTCTATTTTCAAGCACAACTTAGATCGATGGATGAGAAACAGAAAATATACTCTAAGACTGCCCCCTGTACTAGCAATGGACAAAGGCAGCTCCTAAATACTTTATCCCATGCATGGGTCCCCTCAAATTATCAATGGTATGATCTGTTATTCTCATTAGGGGTAATATATAATTATCAACCATGGGATGGGTATGGACAATCACAACCAAATGAGGTAGGTTATTTTGAGAGCAAAAAGGGAATTTGTCTAGGCTTAAAATGGTCCACAGGGGCAGCTAGCCTAGTACTTGCCTACAAACCTATGAGAGTTAGCAGGAGAGTTCTGCTGCTAAAGCTCGGTTTCAACTTTGTATCGCTAACTCACAATGAATGCATATTAGTCTAACTACAAATAAATTAACCTTATCTAAAAGTTTACAAAATCAGCTTTGTTGCGTCTACCCTTCCACTTGCATAAAAAAGAAAAAACTCTGCTTTCCAGTAAGACATAATTGAAAAAAAAAGATAAAAAGAAAAATAAATATCTTTCAATGTGAAACCAGAGAACACCGTAAAACTCCTTTCAAACATCAGAGCCACTGAGCAACTCCTAAATGATTCCCAAATACATAACCAAAAATGCCACTGCAGCAGATAACTCGATCAAGAACCTCCTAGTAGACCTTACAAACATTTTTTTTTGATAATTACAAGGCCATAAAAACTTTCTAAAAGAACTGCACATGTTCCCTAAAGAAATTTTACATAGAGCTTCTGGAGCCCAGGCTTAAGACAGCTGTGTCCCTCTAGAAAACATAGCAAAAAGCCAACTGGATGAAATACACAGCTATACTTTCAAAACAGTTTCTCTTCGAATGATGCCTGAAAAGAAAGTGTACTGCAGGCATAAACTCCCAAAGCATGCCCACCAGTTCAGAATCCCTTCCTACACTAAATACATCAGCACACTTAGCAGACTTTATTTTCCAAATGCCCTCTACAACTTTTCTAATCTTAAAACCTCATGTCTAAATGCACCATCACAGAACATTTTTCCTCACTTTTAATTTAACATACTGATGTTATGCACATGGATAAGCTGAGAAATCAAGGCCCTCATGGAGCAGATAGCTTACTATACTTTGTCAAGATCACACCATGGAACCACTTCACATCTGTAACTTATCTCTCAACTTCTACCCTTATGTATGGAAACCTATCACAGTAGGTCGTCGCCCAAAAACTGTATTCCCCAGTTTAACGACCAATCATTACCTACAATCCCTTCAATCATTTCTAGGAAAAATGCTACTAAATCTAATCCAGCCCACAACTGTGAATATCTCTGTAATTATAGAACAGTGTTCAAATACCAGCATGGGTTTCCAAACACAAATACAGATTTTTAGGCCGGAGAGAGGAAAACTGTAGCACCGGGGCACTGGCCAACTCAAATATTCAGGAAAAACAACCTAACAGGAGTTGCTTTCACTGACCTGACTAAAATGCTTGACTTCACCATCCATCAAATTATTCTGGAAACCCCACACAGATGTGGGTTTGACCCAGGTGTTTGTAGCTGTATATATAGATTTTTTTTTTTTTAATTAGCTGGCGCAAACACCATTCATTAATTTTGAAATTATTCTCTTAATACAATTCAGGGATAAAAAGGAGCTAGATCTGATCCAGGTAGAGAAAACAATTCCGGCAGGGATCACATTCTACTACAGGATAGATGCAAATGCTCAAACACATTGCATGCAACTACAGTAAATCTGAATGCACACCTAATGCACATGTTTGGGATGTGATAGGAAACCAAAGCACATGGGAAATAACATACAAACTCCACACAACAGGTCACGCAGCAAAAAAAAAAAAAAAGACACAAAAATGCAAGCACGGTGTCCCAGCAATGTTATCATCAATGTCATTGTGGAACTCTAGTACAGGTTACTTCCAAATAAAGCTAATTGTACCTACTCAGTTCCAGTCACCTTAAAACAAGGTATGCAGTAAGGACTGGTTTTAGCTGCATTACTATTCTCTGTTTACATCAACATGCTCTCTACCAACATCCCTAATCCTGGCATAATCATAATCATGTATGCTCACAACATGGTAATCTTTTCCTCATACTCCTACAAAACCATTAAAAACCAATTAGAGCAGGACTTTAGTAATTTAGCAGAACAGAAGTCTAGTAATCAACTCCCTCAAAGACCTGGTTAGTGATTTTTGGAACCCAGCATCACCTCAAGCAACTCTCCTCAAATTGATAAATCACAGATGGAGTAATGAAAATTGTTGTAAACATCACTCGATTTGAATACCTTGGTGTGTGGTTGAAACAGTCACTTTCGTACGAACGCCATAACTACCAGACAGAATCCAAATTAAGTAGCCTTTTATTTTGGTCAAGGAAAAATCTACTGCTTCTCCCCAGTAGGCAGGTCAACAGCAGGCAAAAGCATACTGCTTCATTAAACTGAGCATGACCCCTAAATTAATGCTGCAGTTTTCTAAAAACAGGTCCCCTCTAGATGTACAAGTTTAATAATCCTTACAACTCATTTGGGTCTTGCAGGAGAAAGCCTGCTCCCTGCTTGCAAAAACAAGCCTATCATTTAGCAACTTTGAGTTAACTACTGCAAAACAGAAATTCTTTCCATAGCTTTCACAAACAAACACACTCATTTCAAGCTTCAAAGAAATAAATGTCAGCCTTTAAACATTTAAGCATACATGTTTCTTGACAATTTTGATGATGGAAATTAATTTTACGCAACTGTAAATGTCTAGCAGTTAGATCAGAGGACTAAAGCTTTGCACTATTAATGAGTGACTTCTTGTGACCATGATATAGGGTTTGGTTCTTTCCACCTCCATTTGCCTACAGTGCGATTCTGACAAGTCACTTAACTAGACAGTGTTCCTGGGTTGCCCCTAAAAAGTGACAATTTCTCCAGTGGGCTTACCTGATCAACAAAATAAAAATAAAACTGTGTTTTTTACAAACACAGAAGTATCAGCTCCCAGTTATCCATGGAAGCAACTCCCCCATTATGTGAGTGATACAGTAATTAATTGGCTGCCTCTATCACCCACCTTCTAATACAGACGTGGCCTATGAAACTACACATGAATTGGTTTACACAGGCACCTTAAAGTGGTTGCTGCAAATCCCACTGTACTTGTGCAAATCTCCTGCACCCCTATCTCCCAGCTTTTTAAAACTGGAATTTATATTTAAAATGCAACTGTTCACTAAGCGAAGCTCCTCTGCAGGGGATCATCATTAGAACATAACTGGTGAAGTTCAGAATGCTTTTAGTGTAGAACAGTCTATGTGCAAGTTTAAATTTAGGAAATCCAGATTAATATTTCAAGTGCAGTACAATTTTTTTTCCTCAAAAAAATTTTTGAGTGCCTACAATTTTATTTTTTTCTCAAGATTTTTCCTTTCCAAACAACAGGTAACACAGCATTAAATACAGTATGAATATATTATAAATAATAAAATTAATTCTTTTGAATAACAAACAAAATTAACTATATACAGTATTTATAAAGGTCTGAAAACAAAATGATGAAAATAAATCTCCAATATTTTCCCGTTTTCAACTATCATTTACCAACAGGATTGTTCTGATACAAATAAGAGAAATAACCTTAATCCAATGATTATTGATGAATAAATTAGGTTGAATTCTTAGGTTTTTTTTACTTCAGTCTCTCTGAATGCTGTTTCCTTTAAGAACAAAACAAAGTATTCACATGTTAGAGGAATAGATATTTTCCATTTCTTGGTAATGCATTTCCTTGCTACCACAAGGATACCACAATTTTATTCAAAAGCCACCACCTTTGCAGCAACTACCCCCACTTACATAAATCTGGTCCCAGAAGTACTGGTTCTGGTCAGCTTATCTTCCAGTCCTCCGTACCCTTTATCATTCAGTCCTCCTTGTAGCCATCTGAGCACAGGGCTTCCAAATTTTGTTTCAGTATAAGAACTGCAGCAGCTGCAACACAGCCCTCAGGTTAATCAGTGAAACATTTCCTAACATTTTAAAATGCCACTCCCAATTTCCTTATGTGCTCTAGCAAAAGCAAAGCTAATATGACTTCTGAATGATGGATTTTTTTCAGCTCCATGTCAACTAATTATCAAGTGTTCTCCTATCAGCCTAAAGTCCATTTTCCCCCTGTACTGGGTATCCCTAAAACAAAAGTAAAAAGTAATCAGAGGGGATTATCTGAGGAGAACTATTGAGGTAGTTTGTGCCCTTGTTGGTATCCTTACAATGCAGCATACCTTCCCCAGCGGGATTCAGTGCTCATCATACATTCACATTCTCTACTAAAGGTGCCTCCATAACAGGTGGTGGTGTGCCCATGTACTGCCACAACTCCTTCACTTCTAGACTTACATAGGCAAATAATTACCACAACTCCTTCATATCCTAATAACTATAAGACCCATCATCACTTCCTGGTTAACCACAGAATCCCTTTTTATGGCACCCACTACTCACAAGGCATAGAGTGGGGTTTTACAGCTGACAAAGAAGCTGAAGTCCACCACTATCAGACTAGACATAATTATTATATTTGGGGATTTTAATTACTTATCTTTTAAACGGAATACTTACACAGCTGCAAATAAAAAAAGTTCAGAACTTCCTAGATTTTATTAATGCAAAATCGCTAGACAAGACTGTATGCTCCCTATGTCAGGATCAAATATATTTGACCTGATCATTAACAGCATTGCATCATTATGCTCTGCACCTGTAACAGAACCCTTCCTGGTTAGGTATGACTATGAAGCAGTTGCGACCACTACTGGAACTGCATTGGTCTTCATCTATAGCAAATACACCAACAAGTTTAGGAATAAACCGCTTTGGTGGAACCCTAGCACAAGCAAGCTCTTTAACAAGACAGAAATATTCCTCTTTCTTAATAACAAACTGAGACCACACACCTCAAATTTAAATTCAAATAGTAAAAGAGCTTCGATACAAAATCAAATCTTTCAAAGCAAAGTATGAATTCAAAATTGCTTCTTCTGTAAAAGACCACTACAAATCCTTCAACTATATCAAGAACTATAGAATCAACATTCAGTACTGTTTCTGATACCTAACTGTTCTACCTATTCTGTCCATGAAGACACAACTGACCCTTTAGCAGACAAATTCAGTTCAAACTTCTCCCCTCTGTTACTCCTAGCTTCCATATACCAGGCCACTACTGACCTTCTCTCAAAACAACACCAATAAATAAGTCCTGAATGCTCTTACTGAGGTAATAATACTAACTCAAAGGGACCTTACAATGCGCTGGGGTGGTCTTTGCCAGTATGAAGAACTGTTTTACTGCCCCGCTTTACAATTTAAGCCTTTTGTCTGGCTTTGTGCCTGAGTCATAGAGAATTGTGCTGGCCATTCTCCTACAAAAGGGATGCCCCATCACCAATATCGACTACTACAGACTCATAAGACTAACAAGCCTCTAGTGTCAGACAATGGAATGCATTACTACGGACCTCATAAATATGAACAGTCAGCCTAAAGTCTCTTGACAAATATCAGTTTGGGTTTGTGAAGGGTAGAGCTTGTCTGCTTAACCTAGCTGACTTCTTTAAAAACATCACTAAGGCATTGGACAAGGGCAAGTCCGTACACACAGCTCATCTCCACTTAACCAACTCTTTTGACATCATTCCCTACTTAGGTATCATAGATAAACTTATAACATTAGAAGTAAAACCTCAGTTTACTCACAGGATAACAAATTAGTATTTGGGGTACAATCTCCTCAAAAAGCTTGTTACCAGCAGTGCTCCCAGGGATCAGTATTGGGACAGCTCCTGTTTGACATCTACCACTTTGGTATTAAAGCTGACAGCAAAGACCTTTGACGGACTTAAGTTTGCCAATGACTGTAAACTTGGAGTCATTATCAAATTCCTCTGGGATTTCCAGATTTTACAAGAAGGAATAACATGCACAACTACATGGAGCTTTGACCATGGTCTCAATCTAAATGCCAAAAAAAGTAGTATCAGATCCTTTGGTATACTGGAACACCATTTCTCCTACCGTATTAATGGTACTCCCTTCAGAACAGAAACAGCTAATAGAGACTGGGCACATTTGCTGACAATGAGCTCTCCTTTGACCACAGTACAGCCACAGGTGTTAGAAAATCCTTCCACTTAACCCAGCTAATTACTACAGGTACTTCAAGGATGTTACAATACATTTTTACTGCTCCTTAGTTATGCCCATAACTGAACACATTGCTCCCTTCAGCATGTACCCACCCAAACATATACTCCAACCTTACAGACTCCAATGTTTCTTCACAAAGAAAATCAGTGGCCCGAGTTCCATCACCTATGCAAAATGCCACAGACCTCTCTGCCTCTTTCTTATCTGTGTCATACAGACTCATTGGGCTGACCTCAACAAAGCCTCAAACAATTTCATTGGTTAAACATTTTTTATAAATTATGTCAGTTATAGTGGGACTTTATCTGATGAAGTTTGTTTTATGCAGACGAAAGCGCTCATATGAATTGTATTTTACATTAAAGGATTGGACTTCTCAGCAGGTGAACTGTGTTTTGTTACCAGTTTATTCTACTTACTTTGTGGCAAAAGCCTCAAACAATCCCAATCCTGCATGGCCTACTTCACATCTGCAAAACAGGCAGCACCATGAACACCTGTACTAAGGACGTCTACTGGAATATCCCAAAGATATGTATCCCAGAGACTACCCTACCAATGGAACAGGCTCCCATCCATTTTCAAGCAAAAATCCTAAATCTTCTAGATTTTGTTGCATGTTTGGGAGCTTTGATAATTTTCTGCATAATAAGTGTAAGCATATAAGGTGATTGCTTAAATATATATAGAAGTCATACAACTGGTTATCTCTCATTAAACTATGTGCTGGTCATTCACTTGACTTTGCAACCTCCATCTCCTTCCTCCAACCTCCACTCTGGCTAGGGTGTGGTGCCTGACTGACTAGCCATCTAGTGTGTGCAGCTGATATTGTGAAAGAAATGACTATATTATACAGTTATTGTATTAATAAATATTTTCTGGCCTACACAAACAAAATCTTCTCTTTACAAAAACTGCCTGCTTGTATCTCAAGTGCAAACTAAGGTAATACCTCCTGCAGATGAAATTAAATGTCAAAGCAAATGTTTTGCTCGTGTATAAATGCAGATATATATATATATATATATATATATATATATATGTGTGTGTATGTGAAAAATATTGCCAAGTATACACATGCAGATGTACATATGTATTTTACAGACATATATATGCATACTAACACATTTCTTTACTCAAAAGTATGCATTTGTATAAATACTCAAACGCATGTCATCACATAAACATTCCATATTTGTATACAGATGCAGTTCTTCGTGCAGCTATGTTAGTACTTCATTATGCAGTTACACATTTTTGTAGCATCTACCTTGATTTATCCAACTGTTTTATAGTTTATTTTCTTAAGCCTATGTTTAATATGACTAAAAATAAATAAATAAAAGAAATACTGTAGAACACAGGATATCTCAACATCACCTGATCCACTCACCCAGATGGTCAGGCCTATGCTTTTGTAGGTCACTGTATCTATGTCGGCACTGGAGGCCAGAGCAGGTGATCCCTTTTCTTCCAGTCTAACCCTTTTATGGAGGTTTGGCTCTTATACAGGTACAAATCATTTGGATTGTAGAGCATTACCCTTGGTCCCTCATCTTAGTACACGGCCTTGTGCCTTCACAACAGCTGCCATCATTAAATATTCCAGTAGCAGATGAAAGTATGAGCAGGGTTGTGACATGCTGAGACATTGTTTTAACTTCCAATGTATGAAGTATCCTTCCTCCCTCATTTCAGGGTTCAGGAAAGAACACAGGGAGATTCACAGTTTGACTTAAAGTAATGTTGGATACTACTTTGGACATAAAAAGAGGATTAGTTCTTAAAGAACGCCTGCCTCTGTGGAAAATGAAATAAGGCTGACCTACTATATGATGTTGCAACTCAGATACTCTTCTTGAAAAGGTCAGAGCAGCAGTAAAACTGTTTGTATGTTAAGAATATCAAGTCAGCCAGATGAGCTGGTTCAAATGCAGCAAGTGTTAGCTTCTCTAACACAAAATGAAGACCCCAAGGAGGAGCCACCAGCTTTTTTGGAGGTCTCTTATGCAATACCTCTTTTCAAAAACATTTTGAAATGCGAATGCCTTCAAAGAGGAGGATCCATGGGCAGACACGCTGAAATAGCGGACAAATTAACCTTAACAGAGGAGTAAGACAGGCCATAGGAAAGTAACTCACACAAACATTGTAAAAACAAAGAAACACTAGCCCTGAATGAGTGCTGGCTATGTTGATGGCATCAACTAGAAAACCTCTACTAGTTGCTTAGATATGATTTCTACTAGCAAGCTTTTTGCCCCCCCCTTTAGTACCTGCTGCACATCCTGAGTACAAGCTAATAAAATCATATCATCCAGGCAGTGAGCTGAAGTTATTTGGAGTTGGGGGTGTATTAAACATCCCTGTTCTTGAGTGAGAAGATCCAGTCTGTGAGGAAGACTGTGGTAACAGCCCTGGTCAGTTCCAAAGAAGAGAGAACCACTGTTGCCCAGAAGGAAGTCACTAGAATGATCTTGGGGGATTCCTTCTGCATCTTTAAAAGTTCCCTGGATGTCAGTAAAAAGGGTAGAAAAGCATACAGGAACATTCTAGTCCAAGGAAAAGAAAAGGCATTTATTTTCCAGGCCTTCTTGCATGGAGTTCTGTTGCAGAATTTTGCCAGTTAATTGTTTAGATAGGAAGCAAAAGGGTCTGCCTAAGGAACTCTCCACAGAGGGATTAAATCTTGGAAGCCTCCTGATCTAGATTCCATTTGTGAGCATCTGCCTTAGTCCTGCTCAGTCTGACTGCCACACAGATTTGCTCTGGCAGAATGTACGACGCCTGAAGAGTGAGACTGTATTGTAAAGTTCTATCTCATGCTAACATGGCTAGTCTGCATAGGGAAAAAGACCTGGTTCCCCCATTCCTGATTATGTACCACATCACTGTGGTGTTCTCTGTAATAACTTGAAGTCGTCCTACTGATCAAATGATTTCTCTTCTCACAAATCCCATAACTGGAATTTGAACTGATAATGGGTTTTGGTGCTGGGACTAAAGAGACTTCAGATACCATTGTATCTTTCTCATGCTTTCTCATGTAGAGTCTTATGAGAGGCATCACGTGAATCACAGATGTTATGAAACCCAGAATCCTGACGTATTCCATCGTGGTGAGCAAAGTCGGAGTGGAAACCCCCCTGGAAAATATCTACATGTAGAACAATTTTTCCTATGGAAGATAAGCTCTGTGTAGTGAGGTGTCTAGCAGACACCCCAGGAAAACAATTCTGTATGATGGAGTCAAAAAAGACTTTTGAATGTTCTCATGGAATCCCATCTTGCATTGCAGGAGGGGGGGGGGGGCACTGGACACTTTGAAAAAGACTATGCTATGCAAAAATAGGCAAGATGTCTAAATATTGAAAAATGTGGATATCCTGTAGACTAACTACAAAGTACTATAAATGGAATAAGAAATTCTGTGAACACACCTGGAGCAGTGGATAGCTCAAACAGTAAGGCAGAGAAAGTATATCTGTGTAAAATCTTACCATAACTGAAGATGTCCTTTTCTTCACTGATGCAGTATTCATTACAATAGTGATCCCCCTGCCAAGGGTGGACCGACATCCTGCCAGTATACCAAAGCCTTTAGGTTGCTTTAAAGTACGCCGTACATCACACACATGCTCCTCACGTAGGGTAGTGCATAAAGGTGACACCCGGACTTACCATCCTCGGAACTGAGAGCCCCAGTAGGAACGTCAGTCCGAGGAGTATACAGGTAATCAGTACATCGAGAAGGGAAATGGATCAGGAGGCAGAGGGAGGGAGAGAACACTGCAACAGTGAAGAGAAGGACATCTACCATTATGGTAAGATTTTACACAATTGTACTATGTCCTTCCATTTCACTGTTGCAGTATTCATTATAAAAGGGAGAGGGCCAAAGCTCACAAAGACGCGAGGGGGGAGAAGGAAGGACCAGCATAGCCCTCTAGGAAACCATTAAGGATGGCCTTATCAAAAGCAGCTCTAGCTCTGGAAACTCCATCCAACTTGCAAAAATATGCATAGAAGTCTAGGTAGATGCCTTAAGAATAGAGTTAGTATCCAAAACCTTTAAAAAAGCACCAGAAGAAGCCACAGCTGTAGTAGAATGAGCCTTAACAGAAGAATGAAAGCTTTTACCATGAAAGGAATAACAAAAAGAGATGGTTTTAGAAATCCAAGAAGATATAGTTTGTTTGGACATAGCAAATCCTAAAGACCTATGATGAAAAGAAACAAAAAGCTGATCAGATTTGCAAAGAGCCTTAGTCTTATCCGAATATAATCTGAGTTGTCTATGCACATCCAAAGTGTGCAACACCTTCTCGTTGGCAGATTGTGGAGAAGGGAAAAAAGTGGGCAAATGAACAGACTGATTAAGGGACAACTCATTCACCACCTTGGGCACAAAAGAAGGATTAGTAAGAAAGGACACCCTGTCCTTATGAAACACCAAAAAAGGAGGACAAACTATAAGGGCTTGAAGCTGAGACACCCATCTGACAGAAGTAAAGGCTAACAAAAGTACAGTTTTCCAAGAGTCCAAGAGCAATGTTGGAAGGAAGCTGAAGCTGCAGGCTCAAAAGGAGCCCGGGACAATTTTTCTAAAACAAACTTAAGATCCCAGGGAGGTAGAACAGGCTTCCTGGGAGGTCTAACATGAAGGAAGCCTTTAAGGAATTGTTTAGTTTCAAATCTAGAAGCTAAAGGAGGTGATAAAGGCAAACAAGCAGAAATAGCTGATAAGTGGGTCTTAACACAAGAATAAGCCAACTCAGCATTGAGCAGCTCACACAGATAAGAGAGAACCAAAGTAACTGTTTTGGTGTCATGCAAGCCTACAAGAGCAGCAGAAAGGAGAAAGAGAGACTTTGAGAGACTTTAAGTATCTCTGTTTTACTTATTCTTGAATATACTGCTTACTGGACTTTATTCATTTTTTACTATATTGCATTTAATTCAACTGCATTTACTGTATTTTATCTACACACTCAAGTGTGCTAGTCTGCACTGTTTCAAAGTGATATAATTGCTGTTTTAAGTGTGTATTTTCTGTGCTAAAAAAAAAAGTTCTAGTTTGTTTTCCCAACTTTTCCTGTTACTAGAATAGTCCGGATACAAATTTGCTGTATTCAGGACTGTTTTGTAGTTTCTGAGTTCCCCAGACCTTTCTGTGATAGGGGGAAGCCTTTCTGCTTATCAGTGGGAGTGGTAAGCACTAGGTAGCCTATCTACTGCAAGAGGAGTGGTTTCTAGCTTAGAAATTGTAGCTTATTGGCCATTTGGGCAGCATTTCTATCCCTTTTAACTTTCTGCCTTAAAAGCGTGGGTTTAAGCTAGGGTAAACTATTACCGGTGCCAGAAAGTCTGCTCTTCAATTTTTCCCTTAGATTTTGCTAGTTCTCTTCCCTTTCGCACTTAACTAGCTTATTCGTCTAGCACATTACCAGACTTCTTGTAGCAATTACAGTAGCACACAAGTCCTACCAGCACTAAATATTCTATAAGGAAGCAGATCCAGTACTTATTAATAATACCCACTCCTCCAAGAATGTCTAAAGGTCAGTACCCTGCACTTTCTCCTATTAACCTGTAGAACCTGGGCATTCTAAGGCAATGCAGAAGCTGTCTCATGTACACTGACAACCCTTTCTTCTTACCTCCCAACACTCAGACTTGCAAGAGATGCACTTGCAAACTGGAAGCAATGCACTCTCCAGCCAAGAGGAGAAGGTCAACACTTGCACCACACCACATGGAACACATAGCCCTCCAGAACATACACCATCACAGCTCTCACATAAAAACACAAGCCACACATCTACCTTCATGGAGGGTCCCAACAGAAATCTACCCAGACAGCAGAGACCTCCAAGGCAGAAATGCACTCAACCACCACAGCATGGCACACATCACAAGACACACAGCTCACCTAAACAGTGTGCCACTCAACCAAAGCCCCTAAGGCAAAACAGTTTGCCCAATACACTAGTCATAGGTGCCTCAATAGTGAGGCACACAGATGTCACACTCACTAGTTTGAATACGAAGAAGGTAACAGTCAGCTGCCTGTCGGGTGCCAGGATCCGTCACATAATGCACACACTCCGGTCACTCCACAAGTACAAATATGACTCTGTCATTGTCCATGTTGGTGTGAATGACCTGAGACATACCTCCCTGGACTACATGAAGAGAGACATTGAGGAGCTCTGGGATCATGTGGCCCAGGCGGGTATGACCCTAGCCCTGAGCAGCATCCTACCATCGCCCAGAACGATATCACAGTACAACCAGAAAATGACCGACTTCAACAACTGGCTGTTTCTCGTGTCACTCTACGGGGATCCAGTATCTGTCTATCTGGGATGACATGACTGACAAACATCGATGCTTTGCCAGAGATGGTCTGCATCTGTTACCCCTGGGATTCCGTATACTGGACAAGGCTCTTGCCACTCCTATAGTGCCTTTTTTAGGTGGTGTTTTAAGGACCAAATTACCACCGTAACTGCTATACATTAATGCAATCTGAGGGTCACGCTGCTCAATGCTAGAAGTCTAAATCTCAAGATGCACTCGCTTGAAGCATTCCTTAAAATGGAGAGCATTGACATTTGTGTCGTAACAGAGACCTGGTTCAAGGCAGCAGAAAGCACCTCCCTGTGCTACCAGGCTATAATTCATTCCACAAAAACTTGGACCGAAGCTCCAAAGGTGGTGGTGTTTCCATACTCATAAAGGATATACACACCTCCAGACTGGTAGTCCAACATAACGCAACAGAGATACTTCAGGTACAACTAACATTGGGTAAGACAGTGATTCAGGTCGTAGCCTGCTATAGGTCCCCAGCCATGTCCCAAGACTCTCACTCCACGTTTTTAAGCACCCTGGAAAATATTAGGGTCCAACCCAACACGCTCATACTAGACGACTTCAATTACCCCCTTCATTAACTGGGAAAACTACTCATGTACCAATACACTTGCCCAACGTTTCCTGGAATTCATTAATTCCAATGCCTTGGACCAGCTCATTCTTATCCCCACTAGAGGGAGCAGCATCCTTGACATAGTTATCACTAACATGGGTGACCGTTGCTCTGCACCAATAGTCAACTTCTCCCTGGTTAGACCAGACCAAAAACTAATCACCATGGATATCCACATCCCACCTACACCCCCCGCAAAGGTAACCACCGTGAAAAACTTTGCCAAAGCTAACTTTGGACTCCTAAAAACAGAGGTGGCTAAGTTCACGACACCCATGCAGCTGAAGAATGGGTGCATGACTGGCGAATCATATACCAATGCACTGCACGAACACGTACACAAATGCATGGAACTGGCCATACCCAACAGAACCAAGACACTCTCCTCCAAAAAAAGGAAGCCAAGCTGGTAGTCCCCTGTCATAAACAAACTCTACAACAGAAGAAAGAAACTGTTGCAGAAAAAGGTGAAGTCCCAAGACTGGAAAAAACTCCCTTATTAGGCTCAACATAAAGTTGAGAACCTTCATTAAATCCTCTAAAGCTATCTATGAAAACAAGATTGCATCAAATACTAAAGATAATCACAAGGCCTTCTATGTTATGTCAAGCATCTTCATGGCAATATCCAGGTTTGCTCCGAGCTACTGCACAATGGTACCTCTTATACTGAGCTAACAGATATTGCCAATATACTGGCCGACAGATTCAGTGCCAACTTACCCCCCCCCCCAAAGGACCTATCACAATACCAAAAGAATGCCAGGCACCCAGTATTACTGCTGTGCAGGTTAAAACTGCACTGTCCAAGGCCAAGAATACAGCTCCATGGGACTCAACAATATCCCTGGCTGTGTTCTACATGAACTATGAACTGGCACCACACCTATGTGTCCAGCTCAATCACAGCCTCACCTCAGGCTTTGCCCCTACAAAATGGCGCACTGCTACAGTCATCCCACTCCATAAAGGGGGTGCGACTGCAGACCCTGGGAACTATCGCCCCATTAGCCTGACGAGTCGGATATGTAAGGCTATGGAGCGCATCATCGTCATGGACCTAATAAATAAGGATATAGGGAATCTCCAAACTCTAGACCCCACGCAATTTGCCTTTGTGAAGGGTAGATCATGCCTGCTCAACCTAGATGACTTCTTCGAGTCAGTCACCAGAGCTGTGGATGAGGGCAAGGTAGTTCATACAGCTCGATCTGGCCAAAGCCTTCAATACCATTCCCCACTCAGGAATCATAGATAAACTCACTAAACTAGGCATCAACCCCTATATCACTAGGTGGGTGGCAAACTGGCTGACAGATAGAACCCACAGTGTGAAAGTAGCAGACTCCAAGTCTGACTGCCAACCAGTCACGAGTGGAGTCCCACAGGGATTGGTCCTGGGTCCTCTACTGTTTGGCATCCACTTCTCTGAAGTCCAGGCCAACATGAAGGGTCTCTGGCTGACCAAGTACACAGACAATTGCAAGCTGGGAGCCATTATTAACTCCCCAAGTGATGTAGACATCCTACAAAAAGGCCTCACCGAGACCAACGATTGGTGCCAAAACCATGGCCTTAAACTCAATGCCACAAAATGCATCATCTCCTTTGAAAAAAACTCTGTTCCCATGAATTGCCACATCGATGGCAGTCCACTGAACACTGAAGGTGTTATAAGAGATCTGGGAACACAGGTTGATAGCAACCTCTCCTTTGACCACCACATAGCCACTGTGGTCAGAAAGCCCTTCTATGTGGCACATCTCATTAGTAAGGGTTTTGCATCCAGGAAGGAGGAGGTCATCGTCTCTCTCTCTCTCTCTCTACTCCTGCCTCATAAGTCCAATCATGTCCCATTTATCCTGTACCTCACCAGACACCTGCAACAACTTGAGAGACCACAAAAGTACCTCACAAAGGGGATACTGGACCTTAAAACACATGTTCTATAAGGACAGACTCAAAAAACTCCAGCTATTTTCTGTCTCATATCACCTACTTAGAGGTGATCTCTGCTTGACTTACAAAGCCATGTCTGACCCAACCCTGTTAGATATGCTACATCTAAAAAATCCCAATCCCTCTGCACCACACGCTCCAGAGACCTCAACCTTATTACCTCAATCAATAGAACATGTTGGAGGGTCAGTTTCTTAACCCAGAGACTGCCCATGCTCTGGAATAGACTTCCAATACACGTCAAGCAGAGCGCCTCACTGGCCCTCTTCAACCGAAGTCTTGACAAGTGGATGGGAAATAGAAAATTCATCCTGGGAATCACTTCAGTGGCTCTGCTCCATAGAGGCACTGGAAATTAATGTCGGGCGGCATGATGCCAGGGCAAATCCAATGGGCTATGCTTGTAAAGGCTCTAGGGCCATTAGCCTAGTACACGCCTATGAATCTATGAACATCCACAGAAAGTTGATGGTTATGAGAAAGACACCAAACAGAAAAGCTCTTCCATTTGGATAAGTAGGATTTCCTAGTACTGAGTTCCCTAGCCTCCTGCAGGACCCTAAGGATGTCCTCAGAAAAAAAGTGTCTATGAGGAATCAAAATCCTATTATCCACAGTGTCAGTGGAACAGTGGATAGTTGGGGATGGATAAGAAATCCCTTGTCTTGTGTGAGCAGGTAACTCGTGATGATTGCCCTTGGCTAAATGCAGAAGAGGAGGAAAGCAATATTGTCTTGGCCAAAATTTTGGGAGAATCCTGTTGAATTTTAAACAGGACTTTTGGAATGAAGGGAAAGGGAGGGAAAGCACAAAGAAACATCTCCTTCCAGGAAAAAGGGAGGTTGTCCACCTTCCACACCAGAGGAGCTGGGGCTCTGGCACAAAACAGAGTTGTCTGTTCAGAGGGGAGGCAAAGAGATCCATTTCAGGAGAGCACCACTGCTGGACAATGTCCAGAAACCCATCCGTGTAAAGTATCCATTCATGGGACTGAATTAAGGACCTGCTCAGACAGTCTGCCACAAAAGTTTGACCTGAAGGAATGTAAATTGCCTGAAGTCACACTTGATACTGGATAGCTAGTTTCCACACTAGGATTGCCAACCAGCAAAGAAGACCTTTGCTTCCCCCCCGGTTTGTTGACATACCACATCACTGTGGTATTGTCTGCAAACACGAGGTCTTGGAGAGAAAAGAGGATGAAAGTCCTGAAAAGTCAGCAGAAGAGACCTCATCTCTTTGACGTTGATGTGGTCTTTTGGTTAATGAGGCATCCAGAATCCCTGCACTTTTAGGGAGCCATATGCTGCCCCCATCTCATGTCTGAAGTGTCTGAGAACAGCTCCTGAGAGAGAAGAGGTGGATGAAAAGGGAGCCCTGTATTGCAAGTCAACTGCTGAATCCACCACCGACGTTCCTGCTTGAGACATGGAAGAAGAGGAACTAAACATTCGAAGGGATGAAAATGCTGAATCCAAACTGACTTCAGGAACCAGTGAAATTTTCTGATATGGAGTTTGGAAAAAGAGAGCATATGAATGGTGGAAGCCATGACCCTCAGAGCTCTAAGAACTTCCCTTGCTGTTGCTGAGGTCAGAGGAAGAATGGAATGAAAAAGGAAACAAGAGTTAGGGCCTTAGCAGGAGGCAGGAATGCCAGCATAGGAACAATCTGGAACCTGCACCTCAGAAAGACATGATCCTGAGAAGAAGTCAGAAAGGACTTTTTGAAATTTACAATGAACCCCAGGGTCTGAAGAAGGAAGACTGCAAAATGAAGATTTTGCAACAAAGTCTCTGGAGAAGATGCCTTGCAACAAAGTCTCTGAAGAAGATGCCCGAAAGAGGAGGTCATCCAAGTAGGGAAATAACTGGATCCCCCGAAGCCTGCAAAAAGCAATCACAGGAATGAGACATTTGGTGAAAACCCTTTGGACAGTATAAAGGCCAAAGATCAAAGCAGAGAACTGAAAATGCCATGAAGCAACAGAGAAACACAAAAACTTCCCGAAAAAAGGATGAATTAGGATATGAAGATAAGCATCCTTGAGATCCAGATACACCAGATAAGACTTAAGAAGCAGAACAAGGAACAAGGTCTGAAGGGACAACATTCGAAAAGAGGGGACCTTCAGAAGTGTTTAGATTAGGGAGGTCCAGAATAGGTCTCCAATTCGCCCCTTTTACTGGGCACCAAAAACATTCTGGAGTAAAACCCCTTTCCCCTCTAGGAAAATGGGACTTCCTGAATAGTTCCATGAGTCATGAGATCCCAAAAGACCCCTGGAAAGAAAGGCAACTGTTCTTAATGGGGCTTAGGAATGCCCATAAATGGTGGAAGAGATTTCCAGACCATGAAATACCCTAGGCGGACAACAGACAAAATCCACGAATCCTAAGTAATTTTTAACCAAACAGGAAGAGAAAAGAAAAGAGGAATACGAATGTGGCTGAGAAGAACAGGATAGTCAGACAGCACCTGGTTTGTCAGCAAAAGGAGACTTCTGTGTTTCAAAAGTTTGGGTAGCTTTAGCAGAAGGAGCCTGCTTCCCACCCTTCTTACCCTTGGGAGGAGGGCAAGACTGCCTATGAAGAAAGGCTGCCTTATTGGGGTAAATCCTCTGAAATTTAGGCACAGGAGAAACAAAAACACATTTAAGTTCCTGCAAAGCCTTGCCCTTATCCTGAAGAGACTTAAATCAGCAGCAACTTCACCAAACACATCGTTTTTGTCTAGAGGAGCATCCATCAATTTAGCCTTAATATCATCAGACAAAGGTTGAAGCTGAAGCCATAAATATCTCCTCATCACAGAACCAAAGGCAGCAGCCCTAGAAGAAGCATCTGCTGGATCATAACTACACTTAATGGAATGGCAAGCCACCTGGGATAAGGTCCCTAACCAAGAAAGAGCAGAAGTGCTTCCTTCAGAGTCTGGGAGATCAAAATTACCTGATAAGCCTGGGAAAGAAAAGCCAAAATGTACCTGGACATACAGTTCTGATAATTGACAACCCTAAAAGCTAAGGTATCAGAGGTATAAACCTTCTTAGCTAGTTTTTCCATAGTTTTGTTGTCTTTATCAGAAGGAAATAACCTAGTAGAAGGCAGCAACTGAGATAGCTTATCAGAAGCCACAGACACCACAGCAGGGTCAGCAGAAGGGCTCCTATACAGTAATTTACAGTCCTCAGGCATCCTATAAAACCTATCATGTTTCTTGGAGGCAGAGGGTTTGAAAACTGGAGCCTTAGATGCAGTAGAAAAGGCATCCAACAAGGCAGCCAGAACAGGAGGAACAGCAGAAGGTCTATTTGCAGGAGCTCATAATACTACTTCTGTACCTCTGCAACCTGGGTGCAATCCCATTTAAAAAACTCCATCATTCTGGAAATCGTCTCTCCAAAAGAAATTTCCTCAAAAGGAGTATCAGAACTACTAGATTCTTCTTCTTCAGGCCCACAATCTAAAGGAGAGGGAATATGAGATGAATAAGCAACAGATTCCTCATGTGACTCCACCTCCTCCTCCTCCTCAGAGGAATCCTGTTCCCTGAGTCTTTTAAGGGAGTGGAAGATGAAGGTGGGGGGAGGAGGGAGAAACAGCGATCCCATGAGGAGGTTTCAAAGCCATTAAACAATTAAGTAACTCTCGATTAAAATGTTGCCATTCACTCTGCGAGTTCTTAGGAGATGGAAAAATATGCTTAGTCTTTTGCTTTTTCTTCAACAGGACTTCCGCTTATAAAACTTAGAAGGCTCTGACCCTGGACGGTATTCAATAATAGTAGTCTGAACTTCCACCCTGACCAAAATCTGAGGAAAACCCCTAAGGCCCTCAGAAATAATCAACCACGGTTCCACCAGAACATTCAAAGCAGACGTCTGCAAGATCTCTAAGGATGTGTATAAGGTTGGTTCCATGCTGGCCTCTGAAACGGTCACAGCGAAGAATCCAATGGCGGAGCCAGCAAACCTCCGGGCTTTCACTTGCCTCAGGACAAACTTCCGGCAGAGGCTGCACAGCAGAAGAATCAGACCTAGACTTATAAGCCTTCTTCTTCATGGAAGGCTGTCCCTCAGAGCGGGAAGTTCCTTCCGTAGTACCTTTAGCTATAAGCTTAAGATGCTGATTCTCCAAATAAAAGGCCAAGGAAGAAAGTAGACTATAGTGTGCTTTAGGAACACAGGCCTGACAAACTGGACAGGATGGAAGGTTGTGGGAAGTGCTAAGACATAATAAGCACTGCTCGTAACGGTTGTTATGGGGAATCTGTCTCCCACACTGGCATTTACCCTTCTTGGATGACATGAAACCCTACAAGCAACAACATAAAAAAGAAAAAAGATAAGAACAAAATACCCCAATGGGCAATGGGACAGTTATCTGAAATGACTTGGTGAACCAGCAATGGAATGAGAGTTTAGACCAATGATCAAGAATGGTATTTGGACTGGTGGCAAAGAAGTTCTGAGGATGGTATGTCCGGACATCACCTTTATGCCCTACACTATGCAAGGAGCATACGTGTGATGTGCAGTGTACCTTAAAGCAACCTAAAGGCTTTGGTATACTGGTGGATGTCGGGCCACCCTTGGCAGGGGATCCCTATTGTAATGAGTATTGCAACACTGAAATGGAAGGATATCTTATAATGTGATCTGGGCCCCCAAAACCTTAAGAAATATCTAAAGTCTGGATGGATAGGAATGTGATATGCATTTTTTAAATCTAAGATTACCAAAACACTCAAATGAGGAAGAAGGGGCAACAGACTGTATAGTGAAACAATTCTGAACTTGAGCACTATCCCAAACTGGTTTACAAAAGAAAGGCCCAGCAGAACTGATGATCTGGCATTTTCTTTCTTTAGAACCAGATAAATTCTTCAATAAAAACCTCTTCCTCACATTACCACCTGAAAAAAGCATGTGCTGTACAACAGGAGGAAACAGAGGGATTTGGTCTGATGGATGTGGAATAAGTCCCTGGGAAAGACAGATGTATTCCAGCTGCCACATGCACAACTGCTGAATCAGATTCAGTACCCATATGTCTGAAATAATCTGTTACTACAGTGAGAAATGGAGATTCAGACTTTTTGGAAGGGATAAGGAACTGCCAGGGTTAGGGTAAGGGGAATAAATTCCCTTATATAGTCATTCTAACATATTGCAACTGTCTTTTGTTTTGGAGGGGTTCCTGCTTTCTTTTTGGAACCTCTCTGCCATTGTTTACCAGCTTTTTGATGAGAATGTATGTTTTGTTTCTTGCCTAAAATAGATGAGGGAGCAGAACAACCCTTTGAAAATTTAAAGGACTGACAAAATCATCTGAGAGATTTCCTGTGTCAGTTTACCCCTCTCTTCACATTTTAAGATAATACAAGGGCCAAAAACTATGTTTCTATCCAAAAAAAATTAAAATGTAATTTTTTTAACACTCTTTGAGAGGTTTTAAGAATGCAGCCAGGCAAATCTCCTCAACACAGTACCAGTGAGAACAACCCTGGATTTAGTATCTATAGTCATACAACACCCTTAAAACAATGAACTTTACAAACAGAAGAAACTAAACCATACAAAGCAGATTTTTCTCAAAGGAAGGAAATGCAGATAAAATATTCCTCGCTTTTTCACAATTAGTCAGAACAAACTTTAACATACAAGCTTGACAATTCAAAATTCTAAAAAAAAAGGAAGAAGAAGTTATGTACTCACTATAATGTTCTACCTGTGTTGTCGATCTTCATTCTTCATCAGTGAATGGGTTCAGATCTGATCCATTGGATCCGACTCAGCCGATGCTACAGCTCGCAGCCACCAGATTTCTTGAGCTTCTCCTTTACCCACAATATACCCTGCCAATTACCTCAGACCTTGTTTGCTGCTACAATACCATAGAATGATGAAGAGAATTATGGGAAGCCATATCCAGCATCGTATATACATATAAACGTACCTATTCAGAGACCATGCAAATGCTCGTTCCCCCAGAAGTCATGAACGGGGGTATGTGTGAAGAGAGTTGAGGAAGAATGAAGATCAAAAACACAGATGGAACGTTATGGTGAGTACATAACTTCTTTATCTGATGTTTTCAATCTTCATTCTATCTTTAATGAATGGGACAGCATCCCTAGCTACTTATATCTAGGACGGACTCAAGGAAGGATATTCCTGAGCACCACAGCATGAAATAATGCCCTACCGCTGGAGACCGGATCCAATTTGTAATGAGTGATAAAGGTATGAGCAGTAGCCAAAGTTGCTGCTGCACAAATGTCATCCACAGACATCCTAGACTGAAAAACTGTGGAAGCAGCCACAGATTTAGTGGTGTGTGCTTTCAATGGATTTGTAAGAGAAATGCATCATTTACTATAGACAAAGGAGAAAGTTTTGTCAACCACTTTGATAGAGTAACTTTAGAAATCAATTTTCCCAATTTTAGTTCACAGAAGAAAAACGGTCTGCTTTTCTGATTTTTTCCAGTCTATGCAGACTGGATCACAATGGTCTTTGAACATCCAGTGAATATAGCATACATTCTCCTTTGCTGGTAAATTTAGGAAAAAAACACTTGCAAATTGATAGTACTATTTCTGTTGGATTCTGACACCACCTTTTGAAGAAAAGGCGGGTTGGTATGCAAGATCACTCTATCTTTGTGAAAAACTAAGTAAGACGGTTTAGAAGATAGCACTTAAATCTCAGAAATTCTTGTAGAAGTGATGTCAGCCAAGAAAATAATGTTCCATAAGTGATATTTAAGGTCACATGTAGCTGCTGATTCAAAGGGAGGTTGTGTGAGAGACCGCAGCATCAAATTTAGATCCCATGGAAGTGTTGTTGTCTTTCGGCTTTTCCCGGTTAGGGGTCGCCACAGCGGAACTCCGGTCCGCTAATGATTGGCAGTAGATTTTGACAAACACCGAGGTGCCAGCTCGACGTTCAACCTTCAACGAAGGCACGCCCATTTACGCATGTCTTTCGAACGCCCACCCAACTGTGGGAAGGATATGCAGACTCCACACAGAAGGCACTCCAGCTGAGAATTAAACAGGAGAACCTCTTGCTGTGAGGCAACAACGATACCGCTGCACCACCGCGGATAGATCCCATGGAAGTACATGGTCTTTAAAAGGAGGATTTAGAAGGAGTGCCCATTTTAAGAAGGCTTTTCTCAATTTGTGAGAATCTATGGGTGCGCCACTCAATCATCTATATTTGAAATTGCTGCTAACTGTACCCCAATGGTTGAGATACTAGCACCATTTTGAAAAAGGTGAGCAAAGAAATCTAAGATGTGATAAATAGAGGCTGAAAAGGGGTCAAGTTTATGCTGCTGAGCCCAAATGGCAAACCTTTTCCATTTACTTGAATATGTTTTCCTTGTCGAAGGTTTTTGGAAAGACAGAATTATACGTCGGACAGGTGATGACAGCATACATTGTCTGGTTACTATGGAAACTGAAGAAGCTAAGCAGTTAGCTCGTGGTTTGGTATATCCGGATGTGACATGTCCGTCGAGTGAGACAGCAGGTCCAGAGTCAGATCTAGGGTTCCATGGTGGCTGAACCAGATGAAGCCATAGGAACGGAAACCAAATTTGTCAAGGCCAAAATGGGGAAATGAGGATCACTGTGCTCTTTGACTTGGCAGCTTTAAAAAGAAATTTTGGAATCAATGGGGTTGGTGGGGATGAATAAAAGAGACTGGGGAGCCAATCATGAAGTACAGCACCCCTCAGTGACTGCCCCCTGTGAGGGAATCAGTGCAAAGTAGTTGCTGCACTTCTTGTTTAGGTGAGAGGCAAAAAGATCGCAGCATGGCTGGTCCCATTGATGAAAAATCTTGTCCCCCACTTTCTCATTGAAGGACCTCTCGTATGGAAGAAGGATGCACCTGCTCAGTCTGTCTGCACTCACACTAGATCTCCCTAGAATGTGCATCACTAAGAGAAAGCAGACTGAAGAGATCGCCCACTGCCAGACCCGGAGTGCTTTTTGACACAATGGGTAAGATCTGGTTCCCCCCTCTTTGTACAAGACAACTGACATTTTGTCCCTTTGAATTGCAATCATCCCAGTGGGAACAACCTCTTGAAAGGCTCACAATGCCAAGAGCACTGCTCTCATCTCTAGGACATTTATATGCAAATTGGCCTCTTCAGGGGACTAAGTACCCTGGACTGACTTCCCCAGATAATGCCTCTCACCCTATCTGGGAAGCATCCGTGGTCACTATGGCCTTGTTGGGGAATGAATGGGCGGCCATGTAACAGTTGATCAGACTGGATCCACCAACAAGAGATCTCTTCTGCATGTGTTGGTAATTTTTATCTGATACAACACTGAGTAGCCAACATCCACTGTTGGATCCACATGTAAAACCTGGCCAACGGAACTAAGGTTATCACTGCCACCATGAGGCCTAGAGTTCAAAAGAACTGCGCAAGCTAAGACTGATGTGTTCTCTATAACCTTCTTGACCTGTGACCTTACTGTTTAAATTCAGCATGGTGGAAGGGAAGCAATAGCAGTCTTTGTGTTGAGCAGTGCTCCAATAAATTCCAATGTCTGAGTTGGTTGAAGTTGTGATTTGTTGTAGTTTATGGTTATTCCTAGGATGGTGCAGGTGTGGAGAACCTGATCTCTTGACTGTATGAGTTGATGCCTGGTTGGAGTAGTAATGAGCCAGTTGTCCAGGTAGGGAAACACCTGGAATCCCTGTAGTCTAAGGTAAGCTGCTGCTACTACTATGCATTTGGTAAACACCCTAGGGGCTGTAGTGAGTCCAAAGGAAAGTACTCCAAATTGGTAGCGACTGGATCCCAGCCAGAAGCATATGCACTTTCTGGATCGCCTATTCATTTTAATGTGATAGCAGGTGTCTTAAAGATCTGTCAAGCACATCCAGTCATCCTTACCAAGAAAAGGGAGAATGGACTGAACCGTGGCCATCCAGAAATTGGTTCGTTGAACACATTTGTTTAGATTTGTGAGATCCAGAATTGGTCTCCAATCCCCTGTCTTTTATGGCACTAAAAAAAACTTTGAGTAAATTCCAGATCCTATCTGGTCTGGTGGGACTTCTTGGATGACACTTTTTTTCTAGCAGCTTTCAAATCTGAATTGCTGCTTGATCCCTCTGACTGTGTGGAACATCGGGGAATTTTCTGGGAATTGGTGGTGGTAGGGAAAATGGTATTATATAACCTCTGGATATAATCCTCTGCACCCAAGTATCTTTTGTTAAATCTAGCCAGGCTCTCTGGTGCAGGGATAACGTCCCTCAACTGTCTCCAGAGGTGACAGTCGGACCTCCGTTCAGGAGCACTGGAAGGGTTTATAAAAGAAAGATTCTCATGAGCCCTGGTTTTGCAGGCCACCTCGGCCACAAGGGTAACAACATCCACTGGAGTTCCCCCCCTCTGCCACTGGGGGCACTCCCTTCATGTGTGTCACAGAATGGACCTTGGGATTTTTGAACCACATTTTCTGGCAACTCCATTGATTCCTGGAGAAGGATCTTGGGGGGGCGGCAAAAAATTTATGCCCATGGCAGACGAGGTCTAACCATCTTTTCATACCTGGACAGCATTTCTTTCACTTTAGGGCCAAAAAGGGTAGTTCCATTTACTGTACTCATTCTTCTAGACGTCTCTAAAGGAGCATTGATGCAATTGGGACTTAAATGGCTCTGCAAAGTCGTACAAGAGCATCCAGGCACGCCTCCTCATGGAAATGCCTGAACCCACAGCTTTTGAGGCTCCTGCCACTAGGTTAGAAATTAACCTCAAGGAACTATTGGATACAGCCTGTAGGGCTGCTAACCGAGATGTTACTGAATCCTTAACCGCTATAGATACGGTTCCTGACAGAGTATTTGTTAACTCTTTCACCAAATCTCTCTGAAGTCTAACAAAATGTGCCAGATAGTTCAGCAACCGCAAGGTAAAGGTTGCTGAAGCAAAGACACGATTCCCCAGTCTGTCCATTGCCTACGACTCCCTGTTGCGAGGATGGACACAAACTCTCATTGGCTAGTTCCTTCTTTGTGGCCACTGCAATGACAATGGCATCAACTGGAATCCCTTTTCCCCAAAACGGTCTATCCGCAGGTGGTGCCATTATCCTGTCTGGTCTCAGAGGTATGGGTTTTATGGAGTGAAGCTCCTTCCACTGTCCACACGCTCGGTGGGCGGAGTCACCCAGGAAGTACAGGGTCCTGTACCGAAAGCCTCTAGGAGAACTGATTCCTCCTGCACAGGGTTAGAGGATGTCGAGCCACCTCTCTGTTTCAGGATTTCTATGTCTCCAAAGGGAACATCTTCAGGAGGTGACTGTGGGGACCCCTTCACCTTTCTCGAAATCCATGTCTTTGATGACAGATTCCTGTGGGGAGTCTAGGTGCTCCCTCTTGCACATCCTTTTCCTGGGTACTTCCTCAATGGGATGCTCTGGGGAAGTCTTGGAAGAGGAAATCAAAATTCCCCGACAGGGAACCTGAGGTTTCAGTACAGAATGTTCCCGTGGAGAGAGTTGTTGAGGCTCCAGGCGCTGAGGCATCATGGCGAAATAGGTAGGCTATGAGGGGGAATACTGCATTGGGACAGCCGAGGCAGCGAATATTCTCTTTGTAGCCTCAAAGGCAGAGTTTGAAGGAGCCAGAGAGAGGCTCTGATCTGAGAAACTGGGTTTCTAAATCGCCCACTCTCTCCGATCCGTCAGCACAACTCTCGAGGAAGAAGCCAGCCAAACTGTTCAGTACCTAGGCGCAGAGGAACAAAGACGGCTCCAAAAACTTCGGAGTCAAATGCTGCACCCCAAACCCGGCAGGGAGGCTTCGGCTTCGAGAGCACTCCGGATCCAAAAAGATCAGATCCAGACAACCGGAATCCTGAAGCTCTAAGACAAAAGAAAGTGGCAGACGAGGAACGTCCAGGGGTGGTAAGGTGTAAGGTCAAGCAAACTGCCCCAGAGGGGTAGGCACTGAGGAAAGATTAATCTGCCCCTGTGCCAAGAGGATCTTCCTCACCACTCTCTCCACATCTTCTTCTGTGACACGTCTAGAAGAATGAGTAGAGTAAATGGAGTGGGATGCTGGTCTCTGCAAAAAAGGTGATGGAAGCTTGTCAGGTACTGGGTTAACTGACGAAGAATATCTAGTATAAGGACAATATACAGTCTCTGAAGGTTGTTTCTGATCTGATGATTTTGTCTGATCTGACTTGGATTGTGCCAGAACCATAACAGTTGCTTTAGAAGTCATAGGATCCAAAGGAGCAGTCGGACCCAAAATTTTCATCTTTTTCTGATCCAGGGTTGAGACCGGATGTTTAGCACTCCTTTTTCTTGAAGAATCTAAGGAAGATTTTGACGAGGTGGAAGGCTTTGACTTTGGAGACTGGGATATGACTTCTCCAAAAGAGGAAGGGAGGAGACCTTTTAATATCAATTTATTTTTTTACGTTCAGTTAAGGCTCGCAGATTCAATCCGTGGCAAATCGAGCAATCGTCCTGTAAATGTAAAGGACCCAAGCAGTACACACAAAGCAAGTGTGCATGCGAGATAGGCAACTTATGTTCACATTAGGAACATTTCTTGAAACCCGCAGGTTTGTCACTCATCATGCAATATAGCAACAATAACAATCCATCAACATTCTAAAGAGAAGATAATTAAAAAAGTAACTACTTTTCTCTCTTTTTTTAAGAATAGTACTAAGGAAAATAAAATCAAGGAAAGCAGCAGACTCAAATGAGGTCACAACAGATATGAACAAGATATTGGGTGAATTGGGGGAGAAATTGCTACAGAGTTCCTCACTAAAAGAATACAGGGTGTAAGTAACATGCCCTATGCAGACCTCCTCAAGGCCCTATCCCTGTATTCTGTCTCCTACAGGCTGCTGAGAGGGGAGATCTATGCCTGGCATACAAGGCATTGTTAGACTCAACTCTGATGGACCTCCTGCATACCTGCAAAAAACACCACCAGAACTACCCATACAAAGGCATAAACCTTACCTGCGATACAAACAGGACCTGCTGGAGAGACAGGTATGTATCCTAGAGATACCCAGTCTCTGGAACAAACTCCCCATCTATGTGAGGAAGAGCTCCTCCCTAACCCAATTACAGTGCAACTTAGACAAATGGTTTGGGAACAGGAAATTAATCACTGGTTTGGTACCTATGTCTCTAATGGACACAGGCAGCCTGTAAATGGTTCATCTCCCAAGCCTCTGCTTACACTTATCAAGGGTGCCAGAACTTGTCAGAGATTTGGGATACATGTCTGGGCTTAAAAAGGCCTTTGTTGTTATTAGCCTAGTAAACACATATGAACAGCTTTTCTAGAGATGGACACAACATTCCGATTAAGCATGACACACCTTCTCTGTCCCTTCACCCAGCTCTGACAAAAGTGACTCTCCCTTGCCCACTTAGGGGACCCCAACAGCTGCAAAGGACATGGCTAACCCCTGGTTCACAGTGGTTATATGGGCAGTACCAGAGGCATCCAGCCAGGGAAAATATGAGTGGTCTGAGAAACCAGCTATGGCCACAGCAGAGTCATCCACCTGTAGATGAGGCAACTGCTAGCCTGTGTGGTGACAAAGGCTGTTTAACTTTTTCTTTTTGTGGCTGGAAAAAGGGCCAACTCTTGGGCCTGGTAGTTTCTTCCATGGTCAATCTGAAAATGGTGCTCTTTCCCAGGGAAACTAAGCAGCACAAGCCAATAAAATTTAAAAAAAGTAGTACAACATCACTTTCCCAACAACACAGTAAAGCACAGTGCCTCCATAGAAAAATATTTTTACAATGTTTAAATCAACTTTTAAAACTGCCGAACACAAAAGGGTGCTTCCGTTAAAAAGTATAGCAAAGTCATGTGACAGTCAATAAGAACACATACACCTAGCCTAAAAAGTACTTTCCTACACAGGAAAGCAAAATTAAACATTAAAATTATGTGGCAGGTTTTTCCCCAAAGGGCACTCTCTTCTGCATCAAGAAAGCCCTGAAAGACTT
Source organism: Protopterus annectens (assembly GCF_019279795.1). Lineage (NCBI taxonomy): Eukaryota > Metazoa > Chordata > Ceratodontiformes > Protopteridae > Protopterus > Protopterus annectens. The sequence continues at coordinate 231,960,182 of NC_056750.1, forward strand.
GGCACCCATACCTGTCTTTTCGTCACCTAAAGCTGACTAATGGTTTGAGATTGTGGAAAGTGCCTTGAAGCTTTGGAAGTTGGCTAGCTGTTACATCCTCTGCAGGATATAACCCATATAGCTTAGGCTACTGCAGCAGTGATCAATATGAAGATCACCTGAGGTTATCTGCACCTTCCCGCAGCATTCTGGGGATTGCAGTGGACTGTTGCAGACTCTGCAGTTATCCCCAGCACATTCCCATGTACCTGAGGCCATGAGCACAGTACACAGATAAGCTGCCTTACAAGCTCGAGTATTACTGCAATTTAGAGAGATACATGTCAAATATTCTAATTTGCATACAAAACATGTAAATGACCCCAAACTTACACAAGTAAGTTTAACACTGCCATATTAACTTGCAGTTACTAGGGTTAGTTGGCAAACAGCTTAGGAATTGCACACTTTTTAAAGTAAACAAAAATATTACAAATTAATATGAAAACATTCAAAATTATGTTAGATTATTCAGTTTACTTAAAGAAATGTTTACTTTACTGACATGATTGGTATGATTAGAATGACTTAAGAGAATAGTGTTAAAACTGTCATTTGTAAGTGAAAGTTCATTACAGCAGCAGCAGTGGAAATGCATAGTGATCACTGAAAAAGATAAGTTTATTTTGGCATCATATAGTGGTTGTGCACACAGGGTAGAAATGCAGTGATTTAACTATCAAATACTAAAGTGTCAAGGACGGTTTCTTGTCTCAACATACATGTGTCTTTATAGGGTGATTTCTCAGTGCCACTGCTGATTGAAAAATGTCAGAATTATGAATATAAGAAATTGTTATCAGAAGGATAGCTCTGTTAAAACACTGCTTGCCTGCCTTGCTAAGAGAACAATGGATGGGAATCAGATGGTTATGGATATAAATGCAGTTGGTGGAAGGAACTACACATTAACATCCTCAGCTGGACTAATGTCTATATTTTAAATGCTATTAACTGTACAATGCAAGTAATACTTAATGTGGAGCTTTTCTCCTTGGGCCTCCGTTGAAAACGGACTCACGGTGAACAAATGTAAATAAATAAATAATTAAATAACACAGTGCAAGGAGAGAGAAATTATATGACAGGACGTGCTACAGCCAAGGTGAGGCAGAATGCAGAGGGGATGCCTCCAACACTTATCCCTTTAACAATAGACTAGGAATACCTCCTCTCCATTTGTGGGGGTAACTGTGGCACACAAAAATAATGGGCCTGGAATAATCAGAGGTAGTGTGGACACTTGATATCACCAATGTCTGCAGCAGCAACACATGTCTGCTTCGGAAGATTGGTTTAAAAACAGTAACATATATTTATATAAAGAACTGAATGCTGACATGGAAGGATTACATTAAACACACAATTACTATTAACAGATGAACCTTCCTTGTTTGCAAAGAATGACAATGAAGGCAGTGTGCATGTAAGTTACCCCCACATCTCCTCAATCAGCATACAGTAATGCATGCTACTTCTTTATTGGTAATGTTTTCATATCATGTTTTACAAGGTTAGCAGCGGGCACAGACATTTCCATTACACCACAACATTTGGTGGATATCAGCAGCAGAATGGCTGTTGCAGATGGTGATGACGACAATTATGACGACATAGTTATATTTATGAGGCAGTATGAGGAAAGTGGCATGCAGTCCCTAAGTTTAATGGCAGAATCTCTCACCCTACAACATGTTATTAACTCTGCAGGAAATGGCAGTGCATCACATAGTTAAGCACATGCTGGTATTACACTCATGGTTGTACAGAAAAAAAACTCACGCAAATGTACACCAGTATCTCCAAACTCAGACAAACACTTTCAGGATGATGGCAAAAATTCAGAGGTAACAATGTCCACAATGACACCTTTGCAAAGTGCTCCCAGACACTGGAATTTGCAACAGTTAACCCCAGGAAATTAGTAAAGCTTTGACTGCTCATCAGCAAATGTGCTGTGACATTATTAGGGCTCACAGCACCGTCAAAGAGAGACAGCTGGAAATGGTCAGAGTCCTGTAAGGTATACATGAGGATTTCCAGCACTACATGTAAATGTCACAGAGTAGGGATAATGCCACAATCACATAGATGCATAGTTTGGTGGCACACCAAGCACCTTTGGCAACCTCCACTTGTACACTAGTTAGGACTTACCAGACTCAAGTAGCAGTCTTGGAAGGGGAAGACGATGAGGAACTGCCCAGACATGTAGGGATAGACCTCATAAAAAGTACAGTTGAGTACACTTACCATAAATGTGGATGTTCGAGTGTATTCACTGTTGCAGTTATTACATTTGGGTAATCTGCTGGCAGGTTGCCCTCAGTCTGCCTGAGTAACAAAGTCTTGGGTCCTGCGTCAGTTGCTGTCCCTTCTTCCATGACGTCAGGTCATCAGGGGTATAAAACATGCAGCCGATGCCATTACATCAGTTTTTCTTGCCCCAGATGTCAGGTGCCCCCCAAATGGGGAACAAATAAAATTAAAAACACAAAAAATATACCTCCAATCCCAAAAGCAAATACACCAAAAGGGCTTTTAAGCATAGTGAAAGAAAGTAGAGGTATAGCCAGAGAAAAATAGGGGATGGAGGGAGGGAGGGTAATCAGGACTGCAACAGTGAATACACTCTTAACATCTACATTTATGGTAAGTGTACACAACTGTACTATATTCTTCATGTTTCACTGTTGCAGTCATTACATTTGGGTAGGGTAGATTCCCAAAGCTATGGTTGGGTGGAGGGAATTATACAGCATTAAGACCAGCTATAAGGCCCTGCAGGACAGCAGTGGCAAAGCCAGCTCTGGATTTAGAGAAAAGTGGTAAATGGTAATGTTTGGTGAACGTATGAACTGAGCTCCAGGTAGCAGCTTCTAGAACGTCCCTGGTAGGAACACCTCTGAGAAAGGCTGTAGAAGTAGATGCAGCCCTGGTGGAATGGGATCTGATCCCCTGGGGGATAGTTTTTCCATGGTGCATATAGCAGAAACAAATACAATGGCTTATCCATTTGGAAATGGTTTGCTTTGAAATAGCCTTTCCCACTGCCCCTGCAGCCAATGCCACCAGTAGCTGTTCAGATTTTCTTTGAGATTTTGTTCTGTTTAAGTAAAATCTAAGTTGTCTGTATAAATCCAATGAATGCAGAATCCGCTCCCCCTTGTTCTGTGGATTGGGAAGGAAAGTTGGCAAATGAATGGTCTGATTAAGAGCCACACTGGATACCACCTTAGCCATGAAGGATGGAATGGACCTAAGAGATACCCTGTCCGCATGAAAAATGATGAAAGGCTTCACTGCCATAAGAGCCTGTAATTCGGAAATCCTTCTAGCTGAAGTGACTGCTAAAAGGAAAGCTGTTTTCCAGGAGAGAAATTTTAAGTCTGCAGTAGTAGCTGTATTGAAAGGAGGGAGAGTGAACTTTTCCAATACAAAATTGAGGTCCCAGGCAGGGGATGGAGCTCTCCTGGGTGTTCTTAAGTTTTTGGCCCCTCTGAGATACTGCTTTAGCAAAGGATGAGACAAGAGGGGAGGTTCTGTGTTGTAATGAGCTGAAATGGTTGAGGCATGGATTTTTATGGAAGAAAAGGACAGGCCCTTGTGAAGCATCTCAGTTAAGTATTGTAAAATCTGAGGAATGTTGAGCACTGCTGTGCTTATCCCTTGAGACTGATTCCAGGCACAGAATCTTTTCCATTTGTCAGCATAAGCTTTTCTAGTACTAGGTCTTCTCACCTCCAAAATGACATCCATCACAGGTTTGCTGAGGGATGCTAAGGGTGAATTTAGGTGATTAGCCACGCTGCAAGATTCAAAGTTTGGAGCTGAGTGTGCAGAATTTGGTTGTTCTGCTGAGACAGTAAGTAAGGTGTCTGAGGCAGGTGCCATGGTGGAAGGTGTGGCACATTGCGCAGGAGTGGGTACCAGTGTTGGCGAGGCCAGTCTGGAGCAATCAAAATCATTTTTGGTTTGTCCTGTTTGACTTTTAGTAGAACTTTGGAGAGCAGAGGCAGTGGGGGAAAGGCACAGACTGATAGGTTTTTCCAGCTGAAGGACAGAGCATCCACTTTCCAGGCTTTTTTGTGATGAGTTCTTGTGCAAAATTTGTCCAACTGATAGTTCTGGGGTGTGGCAAAAAGATCTATGTCTGGACTCCCCCATTTGCGTGTCAACATGTTGAAAATCCATGGTTCCAGTTTCCATTCGTGTAGGTCCATGAGATTTCTGCTTAGTTCGTCTGCCAGAGTATTCAGCTTTCCTGGCAGGAACTTGAGCTTGTAGTTGTATTTGGTAGGTCAAGGCCGTGTTCCACAATGTCATGGCCAGTCTGCAAAGGAGGTAGGAGTGTGTACTCCCCTGCTTGTTTATGTACCACATAACCGTGGTGATGTCTGTCTTTATCATTAATTGTCCTGGATAAAGGTAGTCCTTGAAGGCTGTCAGTGCATTCTGTACAGCTGGCATTTCGTTTTGATTGATATGAAGGTGCATTTGATTTGGGCTCCATTTGCCCTGAATGCACTTCCCTGCCAGATGTGCCTCCCAAGCATATTTGATTTGGGCTCCATTTGCCCTGAATGCACTTCCCTGCCAGATGTGCCTCCCAAGCATAGTCATGCGTATGTAGTTAGGGTTTGGGCGGCAGGGAGTGGTGTGAATGGCAGTCCCTTGTTTTGGTGGCAGGCCTCTGCCCACCATAGGAACTCTAGTTGCAGGCAAGGTATGATAGGAATCACTGTTTCCAGGCTGTGACAATGCTGACTCCATACACTTTTTAAGTACCACTGAAGTTTCCTCATATGCAGTCTTGCATACGGAATTAGAAGAATGCAAGAGGCCATGAACCCCAAGGCTTGCAGTATTTGCCTTACAGAAAGCAGGGTTTTTGTGGCCACCTGTTTGAAGTAAGTCACCAAATGAATTTGCTTCTCTGGCATAAGGAAAGCCATCTGGGCAGTTGTATTCAAGCTTGCACCCAGAAATGTAATTTTTTGAGAGGATACCAGTTGTGATTTCTTTTCATTTATAGTGTACCCTAAACAAGTTAGAAACCTTTTTACAAATGCCAGATGGTTTAGAAGAGTGTCCTTGTTTTCTGCCTAAATTAGACAATCGTCCAGGTATGGACATATTTGAATATTTCTTTGCCTGCAAAATACAATTACTGGAGCCAGGCACTTTGTAAAGACCCTGGGCGCAGTAGATAAGCCAAAGGGCAGTGCAGAGAACTGGTAATGCAAGTAGCCTGCTTTGAAGCGGAGGTATCTTCTGCAAGATTCCCTGATTGGGATATGCAGGTAAGCCTCTTTTAAATCTAGAGTTGCTAACCAGGCATCTTTGCCTAGCATAGGAAGTAACTGGTGAAGAGTCAGCATCTTGAATTTTGGAATGTCCAGAAAGGTGTTAGATAAGTCCAGAATTGGACGCCATGATTTGTCTTTTCTGGATACCAGGAAAAGTCTTGAATAGAAACCTTGTCCCTTTTCCTCTTCTGGTACTGGATGAATAGCCCCCATTCTCATGGGGGAAAGTACTTGTTTCTGGGCCTCTGCCCACTGATTTGGGGGCAGGTCTGGCCATCCGTTTGGAATTGGCAACGTGCGGAAATGAAATCTGTATCCCTGGGATACTATATTTAAAACCCATTTGTCCTGGGTTATAAGTTGCCAGTTTCTTGCATGAAGAGCCAGTTTTCCTCCCAAAGGGGCGGCTAAAAGGTAAGTGCTTGGTAAGTGTAAAGGGAAGTCATTGAGACTGCTTACCATAGGGAGGTGTCTTGTTGTTTCCAGATTTGGAAGAGGAGGCACCCCATTGTTTTGTTCTGAAAGTCCCTTGTGACTGAAACCTGGAGCCTTTGGAATGTCTGGGTTTGACTTGAGTGGCTCTCGAAGGAACTGGAAAGGACCAGTTCTTAGTAGGCCAGTGCCTACTAAATCTTGTAGGTTGCACTTGTAAGAAATCTTTCACAGTTTGCATAGATTTAGCTTTATCTTCCATCTTTTTTAAAACTTCTTCAGCCTTATTACCAAAGAGATGGTCCTGTTGTAATGCAGCATCCAACAATTGTGCTTTAACATGATCAGGCAGATTTTGCTCTTTGAGCCAAGCATGCCTTCTTAGCACAGACCCAGTTACAGTAGCCCTGCAAGAGGTCACCAAAGAATCCAAACCACATTGCAAAGTATGTTTTCCAACTTGTTCAGCTGAATGCAATAAATCCTATAAATCTTTGTTTTCCACACAGTCAGAAATTAACATTATTTTCTGTTTAAGCAGTGCCATGATATGCTTTTGATATTTTAGCATATGAAATTGACAGTTTAAAGCCCTGATTGCCAAGGCTGCAGAAGTGCAAACCTTCTTACCCCAATCTATCCAGCGCCCTGTAATCTCTATCAGAAAGGGTAGGATTTTTAGCAGTAGAAGCCTTAATGCCCTTGGGACCCTGAGAAATGGTTTCAGGATCTGCAACAGGATTTTTGAAAATGAATTTGTGGGAGTCAGGAACCCTGTAGTATCTATCTGGCTTATAAGGAGCCAGAAGCAGAGAATCAGGAGCCATACTAGATTCTGAAAAAACATCATTAACAATGTCTAGAACAGGAGGTATAGCCAAAGGCCTATGCTGAGGAAGAAGAAGAAAATCCCTAAGTCTCTTTTTAGATTCAGAGAAATTCTGACTTTCCCAGTGGAAATGTTCCCTTAAGGTATGTAAAGTTTCCTCAAAAGAAAAATCCTCAGGGGGAGAAGCAGAAGGAATGGAATCTTCTGCATCAGAATCCTCATAAATAGGTACAGACAATTCTTGTTCATTAGAAGAGTCAGAAGAAATAGAATCCTGTTCAGACAATTCATAATCAATGTCTTGCCTAGGCCTCTTAGAAGGGGTGGGGGGGTTGGCTACCCCTGATCAGAGTAATTAAATATTCAGCCATTTTGATCATTTGCTTTTTAAGCATAGGGGCCTGCACACGTGGCCCAGGTGTCGGTTTTTTAGGCATAGGTTGAGATTTTGGCCTTAGTTTTGAAGATGGTGTCAGTCTAATATACATATCTGTAGGCCTGAAAACACCCTCAGAAGCCGGTGCCTGCACAGCAGCTCTGGACCCATCCAAGGTAGAGACATCTGCGGGTTCCATAATTGAAGCATCTCGCAACAGTACAGGCCTGCGAATCAGAAGTAGTGGGTATCAGGGGCTGCGAAAGCGCCTCACTGAGAACCGGCAAACTGGCGATTGGCTTAGGAGAAGCATCGTCAACAGTTTTGGACCTCAATGGCCTGTCTCTGTCTTTTTCTTTGCGTTTTTTAGGTATTCCAGTAGTCGGATTGCTAACCGACGAAATTTCTGGATAATTAAAGCGTGAGCCAAAATATTTAGAAGCAAAAATGTACCGACGTTTGATAGTGCGTTGATTAAATAAAGCACAAAACCGACAGAAGGTACATTGGGGTCAGGGCCTAGGCAAGGAATACAGTACAAATGAAAATCCTTATGAGGTATTTTCTTCCCACAAGTAATGCAATTATTAACTTTTACTGACATCGGCAAGGAGCAAGAAAAAGTTTCCCCAACAGGGTACTCAGCTTTCTAGTTGAAGACTTCGATTCTGAAACTCAAAAATGAAAATTTCAGGAGTTGGCCGACTGGCACTTGTGAACTGCTTCTGCTTTGGGCACCGCGTGGCAAGAAAGACTGATGTAATGGCATCGGCTGCATGTTTTATACCCCCGACGACCTGGCGTAATGGAAAAAGGGACAGCAACCGACGCAGGACCCAAGACTTTGTTAATCAGGCTGACTGAGGGCAACCTGCCAGCAGATTACCCAAATGTAATGACTGCAACAGTGAAACACGAAGAACATCTACAGTGCTTCTCATGAAAAGTACTATGATTAGTAGGGTGACCAAGCACAAAAGACTTCATGCAGGCCATGTTAGCATTCATCTTCACTTAGCAGAACTTCTCATTCGAGGTCCCGGTGTTGGTCCCACAGCACTGTCACAATATTGTACCAACTCACCATCTGGATTACATAACAGCCCCTCTTCTACATTACTTGGACCATCACTTAGCCTATCTTTAGGAAATGTATACGACAAATTTGACCTTGACCTACAACTGCGACATGTCTGTTACTTACAATTTGACACACACACACGTTTAACCTGAAGGGGAATAAGTAATTAAATAAAAGAGAAGAGGGGAGATTAATACCCTTTTCAATTGTATGCTTTTCATTCCACTAATGGTACTGTTTAATACCTCATATAAGAGTACAGAGAGAGCTGTTTGCCACAGCATAAGATTGCAGTAGATCGCAGTGATTAATACTCTGTACATTATCACTGCTACAGCTGGCAGTTACCTATAACATAAAACAGTAACAGACAAGTATTCAGGAAATCACTAATAAAAAAATTATAAAGATGAAAATTAATATCCTGTCATGTAAATACACACTGCTGACAGTTCATACCCACCACTGCACAAATGATGATATTTTTGTGTCTGAGGCCACAAATTATGTGTATAGCAAAATGAAATAATCTGATGTGCAGTATCTTAACCGAGACCATATTTCAAACTGAGAAAACATTGTGTAATATAAAAAAACAATGTAATAATATTTTCATTCAACTGGAAGGTATAAATTCACGTTAAATATTAAATAAGGCCAACAAGGGGCTTTGTTTAACATGAATTGGAACAAGCTTCCTATTCATGTTAAACAAAGCCCCTTATTGGTCCTATTTAAGCACAATTTGGATGACTGGATGGGTAACCAGATATTCACCCAGAGGGTTCCACCTATGTCCCTCTTGGACAGGGGCAATAGGTGCCTATTTTAGTGTCTGACTGAACCAGATACCCTTGGGATCATGGGTTGAACTTGGTTAGGCTTGTAAGGACCCTAAGCCCACTGGCCTAGTAACCTCCTATGATCCAATGATCCTTACTAACTGTACCACTTCAGGACATTCAGTACATGTAAACTTAGGCACACCACCTCACTAAAATTTATTGTGCAAAACAATTAAAAATATGATAATTTATTATATGCTCTCTCTCTCTCTATATATATATATATATATATATATATGCATACACACAAATATGCACGCATATATATGAATACATATTTAGATGTCTATATGTATGTGTGTGTGTGTGTGTGTGTGTGTGTGGTGTGTATATATCTGTATCTATCAATATGTACACACATACTGAAAGTAATAGCAGACCATGCACCCCACAGCAAAGCCTACAGATATCACTGCATGCATCAATTATTTATTTTTTTTACAAGAAAGGAAGCACTAACCTGAATGTCATAGTTGACAGTTCTGGACTAAACTCCACCTTTTTACCTGCACAGCCATATACCGTACATGAGCCTAGCACATGGTGTCCCTCGCTACTGCAGCCAGCTGGTAAACATTAGTCATAGTAGGACTGGAAATTGGATCTGCAGTGATAGCATGGGTCACTTCATCACCAGACCAGTACATGTTCATTTTGTGCAGAATAAAACATGCAGTAAACATCCTGCATATATAGTAGCTGGGTCATACTGAAGGGCCCCAAAACGTGTTGGACAGATTAAACAGGAAAACAAGAAGGATGTTCATGCTCACCAAATGATTTATAAAAATCAGAGTACACCAACATTATATATTCCCCGTTCCGAAGGAGGGATGGGTCTCCTTGAAATTGATTACATGTATAAATCTGCAATCGTGGGACTCCACACATATCTGCTGACCTCACAAGACCCAAACACAGTGAAAGTTTTGAAACATGAGGAGAATAAATCTAAGACAATTTCTCTGCTTAATATAGCAGAAGCATATTGGTGTCAAGCAGGAATGGAAATCAAACAGCAAGTAGAGAAAAAGCAGGCAGCAACTGAATGTGCCAAAAAAAACGAAAGAATATAAGGTGAAGGACCAGACAAGAAGGCAAGAAATGTGGAAAATGCATAAATATAGTTGCAAGTATAGAAAACTTCTGTAAGAACCTCATTTTGATCAGGAACGAATGCAGGAATAGTTAAGGACAAGCAAATTCAAACCAAGAGCTGAAAGGTTAATATTGCCGGACCAAGACAGTGGGCTATGTACACTCTGGTTTACAAAGTCCATTGAACATGTGGGAGAAACGGACAAATGTAAGTTTTGTAAAACCAAATTGGAAACAGTCACACACCTCATTGCTGGTTGTGACATACTAGTGGCAGAAGGACTGTATACTGAAAGGCATAATAATGCAGCAAGACTGTTGCACTGGGAATTATGCAAACATTATGGTATTGAAGTGGCTGAAAAACACTGGAAACATGAGCCACAAAGCATCATAAAAAAATGATTAAGTCTACATCACATGGGATCACCCATTACCAACAGTTCAAAAGATAGATGCTAGAAAACAGGATATAGCGATCCATGAAAAGAAGACAAAAGTAGCATTGATCATTGAAATCGCCACATCCAGTGACTACAGTGTCTTGCACACAGAGAGACACAAGGTCATAAAATATCAGAAACTGCAGGCAGAAACAAGGGCAATGTGGAAGAGATACCCAGACAGTTCCAATAGTAGTAGGAGTAACAGGTCTTCTAAAAAAGAATCTACAGTCATATTTAGATATGCTACCAATACATGTAACTCCATACCAATTGAAGAAGGAATCATTACTGGGTACATTGCAGGTGCTGCACTTTTGGCTGACATCAAAAATTGAAACAATATTAATTTCATGAACTTTAATCGTACTTTGACTTAGGAATGGGGTCCATTCACGTCATGGTATCAGAAACCAAAAAGATTTGGAGAAATTGAAAAAGGGCGTACTGAATGGGTTTGAATGGAGAGATGGGGTCCAAACCAGCAAGTAAAGGAGAGTAGTGGTGCTGAAACTGAATTCATCCTCAAGTCTTGGTGAATACCTTCATGAGGTGGACCCTGTTTTTCACAAAATTTCACCAAGGCGACACTGATATATAAACTGTATTTATATAGCATATATCATGGACAGAAGTAGGTCAAAAATTAAAAAATATATCTGGGTGCACAAAACCCAGGATAAAAAAAGTGCCCAATCCTCGTAGGCGCACCAGTGCCAGGACTAGAAAAAATGACAGTGCAGAATCCTCAAAATATGGAAACATTCCTACAATGGGGCCAGGTCAGGCCAAGGGGGAAGTAGAGTTGTAGAAGGAAGTAGAGTCCACAAAAACTGAAAGGCCAAAGAAGAGCCATAAAGATGATAGAGTGGACTATTGAGGATAAGAAAGAAATTATTTCTTGTTACTGTTATGCAAAAAGCCCAGAATTTCCAGATACAAGACATACAAAAAGATTAAGAGAAATTACAGGAAATAAAATTACTTCCAGAAGAAAAACTGTCAGAAGCTTCATATAAAAATCTGTGGTCATTAATACAACAAATTTGTGAAAAACAGTATACAGACCAAGAAACTTTGATCTGTTTGGAAAAAGAATCATCTGAGGAAATGAGAAAATATAAACAACAAAACCTAGATATTTTTGAAAAGTAAAAAAAAAAAAAAAAAAAAAAAAAAGAAATATGGACACGGGAAAGAAAAAAAGATTTGATATGATGCAATATTTATGCAAAGGCGAAAGCCAAATTAATCAAAATAAAGAAGGCAGCCCCAAAGACATTCAAAGAGAAATGCAGAAAAAAGCATCCACACATGGAAGATTTCACAATAAAAAATAATATCACAAAGAGGGAATGCAGAAAAGAAGATTAGTAAAGTAGAAGTTAAAAAAACTAAAAGCTGAAGTTATGGAGTGCCTGCAAAGTGAAGCATTTGGTGTAGAAGGTCTAGGTCTAACACAGGTTACATTACAGCATGACGGAGTGAGTTCCCAAAGTAAGGAAAAGCAGGAAGATCAGGAGACATCTGAAGAAGAAATATGGACATGGGAAAGAAAAAGAAATTTAGTATGGCGTAATATTTATGCAAAGGCGAAACTAAAAATTACAGTTGTGTACACTTACCATAAATGTAGATGTTCAAGTGTATTCACTGTTGCAGTCATCACATTTGGGTTATCTGCCTGCAGGTAGCCCTCAGCCGGCCTGAATACCAGAGTCTTGGGATTTCTGCATCGGATGTTGTCGCTTCTTCCATGACGCCAGGTCGTCAGGGGTGTAAAACATGCAGTCGACGCCATTACATCAGTTTTTTTTGCCCAGATGTCAGGTGCCCCCAAAATAGGAAGCAATTATATGGTGTGGAAAACCCCCAGCAAAAAGCAAATACACATGGTATAAGATATGCCAAACCAAAAAGGATAGGTAAAAGCAAAGACAAGTCAGGGGGCTGGAGGGAGGGTAACCAGGACTGCAACAGTGAATACACTCAGTGTGCACAATTGTACTATGTTCTTCTTGTTTCACTGTTGCAGTCATCACATTTGGGTTGATTCCCAAACCTAAGGAAGGATGGAGGTAGTTAAGAAGCATTAGGGCTGGCAATCAGGCCCTGTAAGACTGTTGTGGCAAATCCAGCTCTGGATTTAGAAAAGATAGGCCAGTGGTAATGCTTGGTGAAAGTGTGTACAGAGCTCCAGGTTTCACCTTCCGGGATGCCCCTGGAAGGGACTCCCCTGAGAAATGCAGTAGAGGTAGATGTAGCCCTAGCAGAATGTGTTCTTATCAACTGTGGGGTAGGTTTTCCACAGTGTTTGTAGCAGAAATGGATGCAGTGTGCTACCATTTAGAAATGGTTTGTTTTGAAATGGCCTTGTCCTCTGCCCCTGCAACAAAGTTGACTAGCAGCTGGTCAGATTTTCTGAGAGGCTTAGTCCTGTCCAGATAGAATCTAAGCTGCCTGTGTACATCCAGGGATGCAGTATAGTACAGTTTTGGACCTATGCGGTCTGTCTCTGTGTTTATCCTTATGTTTTTTTGGAAGATCAGTAGTCAGATGGCTTATTGAAGCCATTTCGGAGTACGGAGATCGAGAGCGAAAGAATTTAGCTACAAAAATTGCCCGACGACAAATAGTTTGGGCGTTGAACAAAGCACAAAACCGACAGCGAGGGACGTTGTGGTCTAGGCCTAGACAGGTGACACAAAATCTCTATGAGGTATTTGCTTTCCACAGGCAAGACAATTATTAATTTTTTCTGACAACGGTTAGAGCAAGAAAAACGGATCCCCAATGGGGTACTTATCTTTTAGAAGACTTCAGGTCTGAAACTCGAAAATGAAAATTTCAGGAGTCGGCCGACTGGCACTTGCGAACTGCTTCTGCTTCTGGCACCGCACGGCAAGAAAGACTGATGCAATGGCGTCGGCTGCATGTTTTATACCCCTGATAACCTAATGTCATGGAAGAAGCGACAGCATCTGACGCAGAAATCCCAAGACTCTGGTATTCAGGCCGGCTGAGTACTACCTGAAGGCAGATAACCCAAATGTGATGACTGCAACAGTGAAACATGAAGAACATGCAATGAATACAGAAAGAGCAGCACCAAAGATATTTGAAGAGAAATACAGGCAAAGGAATCCAGACATGGAAAACTTTACAATACAAAAAATAAGAAGACAAAGAGGAAAAGTATAAAAGGAGATTAGTAATGGTGAAGTTAATGAAATAGAAACAGAGGTTATTGAGTACCTGCGAAATGAACGATTCATTGCAGAAAATCTAATTCAGAAAACACCACAACAGGATAGAGAAATGGATATCCAGATTAAGGGGAAAACAGTGGAAAAGGAAGCAACTGGTCAGGTGCCATATGAAGATATTTTGGAGCCTTCCACAGGAAACCAGTATAAACGACCACATAAAGCTAGACAGTAAGGGAAGGAACAGGAAACTGTGGAAACTCTGATGCAGTCAATGTTGAAGTGTGATAGGCCAGTGAGTTCCCATATGACAGAGCAGCGGATGTCACAGGATGAAACTGAAAAGAATGTGCCACTGGAAGATGCTACAGAACTTTCTATAGAATGCCCGCAGGAAATGGAAAACAAAAAATGTGCCCTCAGTTTACAAGAAAATGAGCTAAGAGAAGAGTTGCTTGATTTAATAGACACAGATAGAAAAATTAAGATCAATGAAAGAAGTAGACTACAGAAGGTCAATAAAACCCAAAAAGTCAGAAGTCTGATAAAACAAACGAACACAGTAATTAGGACTGTCCCTAGAGATCCATACAATATAACACAAGTAAACAGGATATATTACTGTGCAGCTAAATTAATAACTGATAAACTTCTACCACAAGATCACAGGGTAGTGAGGGACAGGAAGGGGAGAAATCGAATACCATCGTGGAAGTATCGAATAGAGAAAACTATAAAGTAATTAAGACAAGAAGTGTCACTGTTAGAAGAACAGAGAAGAGGGAACAGATCAACAAAAATACTAAGATAGATAGACGTGATAAAAACAATGAGCAGTAATATAACAGGCCAGCAGACCAGGCTCTATCATGCACTATCGCAAATAAACTAAACATCTCAGCACAACAGGAAAAACTTTGAAGGTACATGATAAATATAAAGAAAAAGTACAGAATAAGCAATTTATTGATGACCCAAAAAAGTTTTATGGAGAATTGGGAAACAAGGTAAAAGGAAATGAAAGACCGCCAAAAACAGAAGAAATAGATACATTTTAGAGAAGTATCTATGAAGATCTTGTGGAAAACAACAGAGATGCTAAATGGATCGAAGAAGTAAAAGAAAGAATAAGAAGTTTAAAGGTACAAGATATGAACTGGGATGAAGTAACAGCCAGAGAGACAAACAAAGTTAAGAAAAGCCTCTAACTGGAAAACCCCAGGCCCAGATGCAGTACCTAACTTTTGATCTTTGCACAAAGATTTAGCCATGACTAAGAACTATTTATATGCACACCCTGAACAGACACCAACCTGGTTGACAACAGGAAAAACAATGCTGGTATGGAAGAGTGAACCTGCAAGCTACCCTAAAAATTATAGACCAATAACTTGCCTTCCAACAATGTATAAACTATACATGGGAATTGATGCCAACAGAGTTTACAGTCATTTAAAAAAAAACTCAATTATGGCAGCAGAACAAAATTGGCAATAAAAGAAAATCATAAGGATCATTTGTTGTTAAATAAAGTCACAATGGAGAAAGTACAGTTGTGTACACTTACCATAAATGTTGATGTTCGAGTGTATTCACTGTTGCAATCATTACATTTGGGTTATCTGCTTGCAGGTAACCCTCAGTCGGCCTGATTAACAAAGTCTTGGGTCCTGCGTCGGTTGCTGTCCCTTCTTCCATGACGTCAGGTCGTCAGGGGTATAAAACATGCAGCCGACGCAATTACATCAGTTTTTCTTGCCCCATATGTCAGGTGCCCCCCTAATGGGAAGCAATTAAATATAAAAGTACAAAGATATACCTCCAACAAAAAAGCAAATACACCAAAAAGGCTTTTAAGCATAGTAAAGTAAAGTAGAGGTATAGCCAAAAGAAGTTAGGGGGCTGGAGGGAGGGTAACCAGGACTGCAACAGTGAATACACTCGAACATCTACATTTATGGTAAGTGTACACAACTGTACTATGTTCTTCATGTTTTACTGTTGCAGTCATTACATTTGGGTAAATTCCCAAAGCTATGGTTGGGAGGAGGAATTTAGATAGCATTAGGGCCAGCTATAAAGCCCTGCAAGACTGCAGTGGCAAAGCCAGCTCTGGATTTAGAGAAAATTGGCAAATGATAATGCTTGGTGAAAGTATGTACAGAACTCCAGGTAGCAGCTTCTAGGATGTCCCTGGTAGGGACGCCTCTGAGAAAGGCTGTAGAGGTAGATGCAGCCCTGGTGGAGTGAGGTCTGATCCCCTGGGGGATAGATTTTCCATAGTGCTTATAGCAGAAATGAATGCAATGGCTTATCCATTTAGAAATGGTTTGCTTTGAAATAGCCTTCCCCTCTGCCCTTGCAGCAAATGCCACCAGCCGTTGTTCAGATTTCCTTTGAGGTTTAGTCCTGTCCAAGTAGAATCTAAGTTGTCTGTGCACATCTAAGGAATGCAGTATCCGTTCCCCTTTATTCTGTGGATTGGGAAAGAAGGTTGGGAAATGAATGGACTGACTAAGAGCCACACTGGATACCACCTTGGGCATGAAGGATGGATTGGTTCTGAGGGACACCCTGTCTGCATGAAAGATAATGAAAGTCTCCACTGCCATAAGGGCCTGTAATTTAGATACCATTTTAGCTGAAGTGATTGCTAAAAGGAAAGCTGTTTTCCAAGAAAGAAATTTTGAGTCTGCAGTAGCAGTTGGCTCGAAAGGAGGTAGAGTGAGTTTCTCCAAGACAAAGTTAAGGTCCCAGGCGAGCTCTCCTGGGTGGTCTCAAATTTTTGGCCCCTCTGAGGAACTGCTTGAGCAGTGGATGAGAGAAGAGGGGAGGTTCTGTGTTATAATGAGCTGAAATGGCTAAGGTGTGGATTTTAATGGAGGAAAAAGCCAAGCCCTTGTGAAGCATCTCAGTTAAATACTGTAAAATCTGAGGTAAATTGGGCGCTGCCGTGCTCATACCTTGAGATTGGTTCCAGGCCCAGAATCTTTTCTATTTTTCAGCATAAGATTTTCTAGTACTAGGCCTCCTTGCCTCCAAAATGATATCCATCACAGGTTTGCTCAGGGATGGTAAAGGAGAGATTAAGTAATTAGCCAGGCTGCCAGGTTCAGTGTTAGAAGCTGAGGATGCAGAATCTGGTTCTCCTGCTGAGACAGCAGGGAAGGAGTCTAATGCAGGTGCCATGGAGAGGCGAAAATATATTGATGACGGATAGTACGCTGATTAAATAAAGCACAAAACCGACAGCAAGATACGTCGTGGTTAGGGCCTGGCATGGATCGAGATTTAGGCCTAAGTAAAGAAGGAGGCGTCAATTTAATATGCAAGTCCGTAGGCCTGAATACACTCTCAGAAGCAGGTGCCTGCACAGCGGCTCCAGACCCATCCAAGGTAGAGACATCTGCGGGTTCCATAGTTGAAGCATCTTGCGGCATACCAGACTCCGAATGGGTCTCAGTAGAGGCCTGCGAATCAGAAGTAGCGGGTATCATGGGCTGCGAAAGCGACTCACTGAGTACCAGCAAACTGGCGACTGGCTTACGAAAAGCGTCGTCGGCAGTTTTGGACCTTGGCGGCCTGTCTCTGTCTTTATATTTGCGTTTTTTCAGAATCCCGGTAGTCGGATGGCTAACTGACATTTCTGGATAATTAAACCGAGAACTGAAATACTTAGTTGCAGACTTTGGTTCTGAAACTCGAAAATGAAAATTTCAGGAGTCGGCAGACCGGCACTTGCCAACTGCTTCAAGCATCGCACGGCAAGAAAGACTGATGTAATGGCGTCGGCTGCATGTTGACGTCATGGAAGAAGGGACAACAACCGACGCAGGACCCAAGACTTTGTTAATCAGGCCGACTGAGAGCTACCTGCAAGCAGATAACCCAAATGTAATGACTGCAACAGTGAAACACGAAGAACATCTGTAAAAAGGGGAAGAATCTAAGTATGGCATGGATTGACTATAAAAAAAAAAAAAAAAAAAGCATTTGATAGTATCCCAAATTCATGAATAAAAGAATGACTAAAAATGTATAAGATATATCCTACACAAATCAGCTACATTACAGTGACCATGAAACAGTGGCAGACCACTTTGCACTTAAGGCATGATAAAATACTAATTATTATTCCAGGGACAAAAATTCAAAGGGGAATATACCAAGGTAAGTCTCTGTCACCACTGATATTATGCCTTGCCTTTAACCCATTAAGTTGTCTACTTAGCTTAAGCCATGGCTATAATTTGGCTCCTAGAAAACAAGAAGTGTAAAGACCAGACAAGGAACTGAAAGTACAACTGCAAGTTGTCAAAACTTTTTCAGATGATATAAAGAATGTCATTTGGTCTTGATAAATGTGCAAAAGCAACCTTTAAAGCAGGAAAACTACAGCACCAGGAAAACATCAGTTTGGGACAAGAATGTGATATAAAAGAACTTGAGCAAGAAGGAGTGTATAAATATTTGGGAATTGATGAAAGATCAACAATAAAACATGAACAAATGCAAATAAAACTTAGTAAGGAATATTTAAAAGACTTAAATGAATTCTGAAAACAGCATTGATATCTAGGAACAAAATCCAAGCTACAAACCAATTTGCTCTTCCTGTCCTAACTTACAGTTTTGGAGTGATTGACGGGCCTCAAAACATGTTGGATAGACTAGATAGGAAAACAAGAAAAATGCTTCATGCTTACCAAATGATTTATAAATATCAGTGCATACCAAGATTATATATTCACCATTCCGAAGGAGGAATGGATCTCCTTGAAATTGATTACATGTATAGATCTGCAATCGTGGGACTCCACACATCTGCTGACCTCACAAGACCCAAACATAGTGAAAGTTTTGAAACATGAGGAGAATAAATCTAAGACTATTTCTCTGCTTAATCTAGCAGAAGCATATTGTGTCAAGCAAGAATGGAACTCAAACCACAAGTAGATAAAAATCAGGCAGCAACTGAATGTGCCAAAAAACAAAAGAAAGAATATAAAGTGAAGGACCAGCTGAGAAGGTAAGAAATGTGGAAAATGCATAAATATAGTTGCAAGTATAGAAAACTTCTGGAAGAACCTCATGTTGATCAGGAAAGAATGCAGGAATGGTTAAGGAGAGGTGAATTCAAAATAAGAGATGAAAGGTTAACATTGGCAGCCCAAGATAGTGGGCTATGTACACGTTGGTTTACAAAGTCCATTGAACATGTGGGAAAATTAGACAAATGTAGGTTTTATAAAACTGAATTGGAAACAGTTGCACACCTCGTTGCTGGTTGTGACATCCTAATGGCAGAAGGACTGTATACGGAAAGGCATAATAATGTGGCAAGACTGTTGCACTGGGGACTGTGCAATCATTATGGTTTTGAAGTGGCTGAAAAACACTGGAAACATAAGCCACATAGCATCACAGAAAATGATGAAGTCTATATCACATGAGATCATCTATTACCAACAGTTCAAAAGACAGATGCTAGAAAACTGGATATAGAGTAGTCCATGAAAAGAAGGCAAAAGTAGCATTGATCATTGAAATCGCCACACCCAGTGACTACAGCGTGTTACGTACAGAGAGACAAAGTCAGGATTTTCAGGCCGAAATGAGAGCAATGTGGAAGAAAGATACCCAGACAGTTCCAATAGCAGTCGTATTTAGATATGTTACCAATGCATGTAACTCCATACGAATTGCAGGAGGAGGCATTACTGGGCACACTATGGGTGCTGCGAAGGGCACTTTTGGCTGACATCAAAGATTAAAACAATACTAATTTCATGAACTTTAATCGTACTCTGACTTAAGAATTAGAAACCCAAAAGATTTGGAGAAATTAAAAAAAAGGGAATCCCCAGACTCATCCAGGCACCTAAAATAACTCTTCATAAAACCAAAGACCCTCTCAATGACAATATGGGTCTGGGAGAGGGCTGTGTTATAATTCTGCTCAGCAGCTCCACTTGATTTCTATCTGGTGTCATGAGCCATGGATCCAGTGGATAACCATCAACATCTGAAAGAAAAGAAAAGAAAACTAAACAAAACAAAAATTACAAAGATGTATAAAGAGGGTACCAAAACAAAGAATAAGTGGTTTAGTATTCAACAATACATTTACTATGAATAACTACTTAAATAAAATAGAAAAACATGTTTCCAGTTAATAACAAGATGACCACTGGGCATCCTGCCATGCAGGAAGAGGCAGTAGAGTGAGCTAGTGTACCAGATATGAGAATCTTCAGCATTGCCAGGACGCTGGGCAGAGACATTGATGTACCCCCATGCATCATACACTACCTGGCAACTGTTGGAAATGTAGCCCTACTTATGGTGGTACCACTCTACCCGTATACCAGATGGGGCCCTAATTGCAACATGGGTGCCATCTACCGCACAAGAGTACATTAGGGAAAAGTGCCACCACATATAAAAAGCATGTATAGTCCTGGTTTAGTTCACAGGTTCATAGATTAGTACTAGTCTAACTGCCTTTGTTGGTCATTTTAAGCCTAGATAATTACTTCATGTGAGGATCAAACTTTGAACCTTGTGTTTTCAAAATAAACGCCTTAACCATTATGACAACCTCCCATCTCAAAACCCTACCTCTTTCTAAGTTACTGAGGTGATCATATTTGTGTCATACAGAGATACACACACGCACAGTGAGTGGCCTGGAGCGAGATTAGAACCTCTAGTCTTCCACACTATAGATGACAGTACTTATTGCACTCGCCAAGGCTTAAGTCTGGTCCCGAGGTGACACAGGGCAATGGATGCATTGATCCACATGTGCAAGAGTACGTCCAGGAACTTCCGAAGTATCCTCGAGCAGAAGCCTGTGAGATACCAAACATGTCCCCAGTCTATGTCAGAAAGGCTCCAGTGACAAGTATAGTGAGGGTTATATATACCTTTGTACCCACAGGGATAGGAAGGCCATGCATCCCATGAATGCACTTATGGGGGCCCACACATACTAAGACCCTAACAATATCCTTGTCCACTCTGAACCTATCACATATCTCCTGATTGTCAAAATTATAGTGAGTAATTCTTTACCCATGTCTCCACATCTTCTTGGCTGGGGAGTGCTGCTGGGCTCAAGTAGTTTTGTCTCAGCCAAGGCAAACAACTCACATCGAGAAATAGCTAAGCTCGCAGCAAGTAAAAGCATCAACATAAACTGCAAAGTAGATAGAACAGGTATAACTCTGCTTTTATAAACAATCTGCAGACAGAGTTGAAACATGCAAAACTTTGACTGTGAATAACAAATATGTGGGAGAAAACCTCATTAGCATACTCTGTTTTACACCGTTTCTCATTTGCATCTCATTATGACATCATTTGTTTATGCTTATTCATGGCCACTATGTGTTAGAGGAAGTGGCCTCAGAATTATGCCTTTGTTGTGGAAATGCATAGGCAGCAGACATCTCAACCAAATGGGGACAAATTTCAACAGAATCAGGGACAAGTCAAGAAAAAATCAGGGACACTTAAAATATCAGTGCTATTAACTTGAAACATTGACAGAATCAGAGCATATGAATTAATAAGAAGTTATGTTCTTACCATAACGTTCCATGTTAGTTGTCTTCTTCTCGCCTTCTTTCTTGCTGGATGGGTTTGGAGCAGATCCTCGGCTCCGACTCGGCCTATACTATAGCTCGAGAGCTATTTTTACCGGCTCGAGGCAGCCCTATAACCCACAATACCATGCACTAACTCCCCAGATCTCATTTGGTAGCTAACACATAGTATAAATTTATTATTATAATCCTCATTTCCAAGTACGGACTCCCTGCTAGTAACACTAAGATACGGGGAAACCATAACATATTGTATCTCATGAAATGGAAGGACTCAGAGACCTTCAAGTCTGTCCAGGCTAGGGGGCAGGAGGGAGGGACGCAAGAAAGAAGTCGAGAAGAAGACAACTAACATGGAACATTATGGTAAGAACATAACTTCTTAATGTTAAGTTGTCATTCTCGCCTTCATTCTTGCTGGATGGGACAGCGTCCCTAGCACCTTAGTCCTGGATGGCTCAATGGAACAGACTCCTGAGTACGGTGGAACCAAAGTCAGCTCTATTTCTGGAGGCTAGATCAAGTTTGTAATGGGCAATAAAGGTATGTTGGAAAGCCCATGTAGCTGCTGCACATATGGCATCTAATGGTAACCTTGCTTGAAAGGCCGTTGATGTTGATAGTGCCCTAGTTGAATGAGCCTTAGGCCTAGACGGAAGTTGCCTGTGTCTCAACTCATAGACAAAGGTAATAATAGATGTCAACCATCTGGAAAGAGTAACCTTTGATACTGGAAGCACTTTCTTTCCTTCAGCATAAGAGAGAAAGAGCTAGTCTGACTTTCTGAGTTGTTTTGTCCTGTCTAGATAATACCGTAGTTGGCGATGAACATCCAATGAATGTAATTTCTGTTCAGCCCTGTTGGAATAGTCTGGGAAGAAGACAGGCAAGTCAATAGAGTGGTTTAGATTTGCTTCAGAGGACACTTTCGGTAGGAAGGAAGGATTTGTTCCGAGAGTTACCCTGTCTTTATGAAAAACCAAATAAGGGGGACGGACAGACAAGGCTTGAAGTTCCGATACCCTTCTGGCAGATGTTATGGCTACTAAAAACAGAGTTTTCCAAGAAAGAAGCTTGAGGGAGCAAGAGGCTGCGGGTTCAAAGGGAGGCAGAATCAATGACGTTAGAACCAAATTCAAATCCCATTGTGGGGGCGGATCCTTAACTGGAGGTCTAAGCAAAAAGATGCCCTTGAGAAAGGCTTTACAGAGTTTGTGGGACATAATATTTGCTTCTGAGAGCCCCACATGAAAATTAGCAATGGCTGCTAATTGTACTCTGATAGTGGCTGACGATGACCCTGAATGAAAGAGCTCTGCCAGAAAGTCTAGAACCTTATGAATGGGTGCATGGAAAGGATCTAAGGACCTAGCTTGTGCCCAGAGCGAAAAACGCTTCCATTTACTCGCATACGTCTTCCTAGTATTGGACTTATGGGAAGCCAGAATGATATCACGAACAGGAGGAGAAATAAGGGGAAGCCTGGCTATGGCTGGAAGTGGAGCAACCAAGCTGTGAGGTTGAGGGAATGAAGAGACTGATGCAGCTTGCCCGTGAGATGGGTCAACAGATCCGGAAGGGGTTCCAGATGCCAAGGCTGTTCCAGTAGGTAACTGTGCAGGAACGGAAACCATACTTGTCGAGGCCAAAACGGAGCAATGAGGATCATTTTGGATCTCAATGCGGTTGCTTTCTGAATTAATTGCGGGATCAACGGTAAGGAAGGAAAGGCATATAGAAGACCCCGGGGCCAATCGTGAACAAGAGCGTCTCTGGGGGGATGGCCTGGTAGAGGAAAGAGTGTGAAGAAGTCGAGGCACTTGCTATTTTGAGGAGTTGCGAAAAGATCGCAGCAAGGCTGGCCCCACTTCTGAAATATTCTGTCTGCTACCGCTTGATTTAGAGACCACTCGTGAGGCATGAGGATAGTTCTGCTCAATCTGTCCACTATGACGTTGGATTTCCCGGGGATGTGCTTTGCTATCAGAAACCGTTGAGAGGAAATCGCCCATTGCCAAAGTCTGAGTGCTTCTCGACATAGGGGGTAGGACTTTGTTCCGCCCTGTTTGTTTATGTACCACACCACGGACATATTGTCCGTTTGAATTGCTATAGTCCCTGTGGGAAGAGAGCTCTGAAGGGCTTGCAACGTTAAAAGCACCGCCCTCATCTCCAGGACATTTATGTGCAGGTGGTATTCTAAATGTTGCCATGTGCCCTGGACCACCCTGCCCTGATAGTGCCCCCCCCCACCCGATCAGGGAGACATCCGTTGTCACCGTGGCAACTGGGGGGGGGGAGAACAAAGGGTCTGCCCTGAAAAAGCTGAGGGGAAACCATCCACCAGGAGAGATGATTCTTGCATGATGGGGTTATCAAGATGTTGTGAGTCATTGGGAGCTGTTGAAAGGACCACTGAGAAAACAGCATCCACTGAAGGATCCTCATGTGGAAGCGGGCTAATGGGAGCAGAAGGATCGCCGCTGCCATGAGACCTAACGCTTTCAATACTAGCTTGACTTGAACTCTGTTGGACTGAAACAGGAACTGAACATTCTGCCGTATGTCTGTCACTCTCTGAGGTGGTAATGTTGCAGACATTTCTGTGGTGTTTAACACGGCACCTATAAAGTTTATACATTGACAAGGAGGATTTTGCAAAATTTATAGAAATACCTAGATTGTTGCAAAGTTGAATAGTGTAATGCCTGGACATTATAAGATGTTGCTTGGTGGTAGCGGAAATGAGCCAGTCGTCTAGATATGGAAACACCTGGCCATTATAAGATGTTGCTTGGTGGGAGCGGAAATGAGCCAGTCGTCTAGATATGGAAACACCTGGAATCCTTTTTGTCTCAGGTGATCCATGACCACTGCCAAGCATTTGGTGAACACCGGGGGGGCTGTGGTGAGACCAAAGGGCAGGGTTCTGAAATGATAATGACTGGCTCCAAGCCGGAAGCGGAGAAACCTCCTGGAGCGCCTGCGTATCTTTATATGATAGTACGCGTCTTGGAGGTCTAACGAGCACATCCAGTTGTCTCTGCCCAAAAAAGGTAGAATGGACTGCAGTGTTACCATCTGAAATTTTGTCTTTTGTACAGAGTTGTTCAATCTGCTGAGGTCCAAAATGGGTCTCCAGTCTTTTTGGTACCAAAAAGAATCTGGAGTAGATTCTGGATCCTATCTGATCTGCTGGGACTGCCTGGATGACTCTTTTTTTTTAACAGCTTTTTTATTTCTAGCTGTGCCTGACCCCTTTGAGCTGGTGGTACGTCTGGTAGGGGTCTTGGCGGTTGTACCGGAGGGGAAGTGAAGGGAATTTTGTAACCCTCGGATATGATCTTCTGTACCCATTTGTCTTGGGAGAGGGATTGCCAGGCTTCCGGGTACAGAGATAATCTTCCCCCGACTGCCTCCGAAGGCAAACAGTCGGGCAGCTTCTCAGGGATGCTGAAAGGGTTGGTCAGGGAAGGATTCCCTGGAACCCTGGTTCTGTGGACCCCCTCTGCCCCTGAGGTGGCATCTGTTATTGTTCCCCCCTCTGCCTCTGGGGGGAAATTCACCACGTGTGGCAGGCGCGACTCCCTGTGGTTTGTGGAACCACATCTTTCCACCCCTCTGTCCCTTAGGATAAGGTCTAGAAGGTGTGGAAAAATGGACTCCCACGGCAGAGAGAGTCTTACCATCTTGCTCGCATCTGGTGAGGGTATTCTTCACCTGAGGGCCAAACAATTCTGAACCATCAAAGGGGGTGTTGGTGAAGGACACCTTGAAGGGATCGGCAAAGTTACAGAGTCACATCCAAGCGTGACGTCTCAACGCAACACCTGTGCCTGTGGCCCTACTCGCTCCATCGGCTGCGTAGGAGATAACAATGGAATTCAGGGTGGCCAGCTGGGAGTTCATCTTGTCCTGATACCCCGCAGCAGAAGGATCCTGTACAGTTTCACCCAGTTCTTTGAGTAAGTCTCTCTGAAGGCGGGTGAAATGACATAAATAGTTCAGCGATCGCATAGTAAAGATCGCTGAAGCAAATGTCCGCTTACCGTACCTGTCCATGGTCTTGGACTCTTTGTTAGGGGGATGAACAGGTACAGAAGGATCAGCCAATTCCTTCTTAGTGGCTGCTGCTACCACCATAGCATCAACTGAAACACCTTTGGTGAAAAAGGATTTGTCCTCTGGAGCAGAAATAAATTTAGAGGGCCTCCTAGGGGTAGGTTCCATTGAATCAGGAGCTGCCCACGCCTTTCTAGCCACTACCTCCATTAGTGGGTCGAAAGGGGGAGACACCCAGGAGGTGGAAGGGCGAGATCCAAAAGTATCAAGGTAAACCGACTCGTCCTCAGAGGGTTTGAGAGTGGACCAATTTCCCCTCTGTTTCAGGATCTCTAGGATGTCTGAAAAAGAGACATCCTCAGAGGGGGATCTCGGGGAACCCTCCGACTCATCCAAGTCGGTGTCTGACGTGACAGACTCGGGGGAGCCTATGTGCTTCCTGTTGCACTTTCTTTTCCTAGGGGGTTCCCCTGAAGCTTCAGGGGAGGCCTCGGAAGAGGAGGAGACACCCAAAGTGGGTACCCTACGCTTTGGATCTCTGCTGTCAGATGCAGGAGGATGGCCAGAGACCGTAACAGGCACTGTACAGGGAGGAGCTGCAGAACTTAACCTTGGAGTGGACACTGGGTCCAGCACGCTCCTCATCACCTCGAAGGCTCCCATATCAGGTACCAAGGGCAGTCCCGGCTCCGAAGAGACCCGAACCGCTCCCGGCACCGACAGAGAAGGCTCCGAGAATGATGTCGGGGCTGAACTAACCAGAGCCGAAGCTCCGAGAGGGAGAGCAGGGTCGGACAAGGGTCCGATGCCACTCGTCCCCTCGGAGCCGGCAATGGAGTCCCGGCGCCCGGACCTCTCCACGGACGGAACCAATGAAGAGGTCGGAGCCAACGACACCGGAGCCGAAGGTGGAAGTATCGGCTCCGACGTGGGCAAGGTTACGGTTCCGACAAACTCCGGCTCCGAACTCGAGAGGTGAATTGGAGGAGGAATCGACAGCAGTAACGAAGGGGCCACAGTCTGGTGAGACAGGCTTTGGAGCATTTGGGCTAGTGCCTGAGATTTTATGAGCCTACT
The DNA here is from genome assembly GCF_019279795.1 of Protopterus annectens. Lineage (NCBI taxonomy): Eukaryota > Metazoa > Chordata > Ceratodontiformes > Protopteridae > Protopterus > Protopterus annectens. The sequence continues at coordinate 231,986,589 of NC_056750.1, forward strand.
GACCACCCTCTCAATATCATGGTCGGAAAGCCTGGATGACCTAGATGAGCGAGTCCTATGACTCCGCTCCGATAGGGGAGGTTATCTCGGAGCCGATCGGACGGATTCTATTGAGGGGGATCTAGAGCGCTTGCGAGCTGGGGTCAGCTCTGATGCAGTTTTCGGAGCGGATACCACTTTGACCGCCTCGGATCCGATTGGAACCGATGTCGGAGCCATCTCAATAACGCCAGACCTCGACTCAGAAGCTGGAGCCGAGGGTTTGGCGGTTTTTAAAAACTTCCCCGCGCCAGACTTGGACGGGGAGTCATCGGGCTTTAATAAGCCCCTTAAGATGAGCTTATTACGACGCTCCTGCAGGACTCTTGAACTAAACCCGTGACAGACGGAACAAGAGTCCTGCAGGTGTAAAGGCCCTAAGCAGTAGACACAAGAAGTGTGACCATCTGTCAGAGACATTTTCTGACAGCACGAGTCACACTTCTTGAATCCAGAGACCTTAGCGTCTTTGGACATAGTCCTAACAACAGCAAACACAGTTATCACAGTCAGTCCACACACACACTCAACTTATAACTAGAAAAAAGTTAAGGGAACTGACTAAACACCACACACAGACACTGTAAGGGGTGGGGAAAAATAAGGTAAAGCCCGTAGGCCCAACGATAAAAATTAACTAAAGATGGGAAGAAGGGCTATAAAAGGACTGTAATGAATAAAACAATCGATAGGGACCTAACAAAGGGAATCTATCTGGAAAACTACCTGAAATATAGTACTATAGAAAAAATTCTCTTTACTGACCTGAGCCGGTAAAAAAAGGCAACCTCACAGCGAAGCAGCAAACGAGATCTGGGGAGTTAGCGCATCGTATTGTGGGTTATAGGGCTGCCTCGAGATGGTAAAAATAGCTCTCGAGCTATAGTATAGGCCGAGTCGGAGCCGAGGAACGGCTCCGAACCCATCCAGCAAGAATGAAGGCGAGAATGACAACTTAACATTACACATTTTCTGAAGTAAAAGAAGTTTATAACTCTTACTTATTGTCAGTATTCATTAAATGCAATTCACCACCTTTCCTCCAAAAGTCACTAGTTTTAGGAGGGATTAAGAGGGACAGAGTTAAAATTTGAGTCATAATCAGGGACGTCCCTGAAAACCAGGGGCAGTTGAGAGGTATGATAGGCAGTGCAGATAACCTTTATGCATTTGAATAATGACTATGAATACCACCCTAGGCAAGCAAAACATCTTGCTTGAGATGTCTTTTAGGCATTAATAGGATTATTTTTGCTTTCATGTGCATGAGAATTCAATAAACTCTGTGTTGGCTTAGCGAGGATTTTACACAGAGTTTACATGTCTGCACTGTGAGCAGCAGTGCTAATTACATATGCATGTCGTGCACCTCGTTTAAACATAAACAAGTGCAGTTTCATGGCTAGCAACAGTGTTGCTGGCCAGGAAACTGTATAAAGCAACAAAGACACCAGCAGACACGTAAACCTGTTTACCTATGGTGAAACTAGGTCAGAATGTTTGAGCAGAATGCCAGAAAGAATACCAGGGTTATGAATAAAGCAATGTATACAGTTCCAACACATTATATGAAAGTGTATACAGTACAGAATATTGTGGAAACCTGTATTAGGCATACTGAACAAAAGTTGTATAAATGATCCGCAGTAGTCCATAGACTGCCATTAAAAATAAACACCCAGGGGAAGTGTGTGTATTGAACAGGGACACACAAGATGAAATGTAGGAATGAACATAGGGAAAGAGGACAGGTGAAATAAGGTAATCTACAGCAGACGAGGGCATGTCAATGAAGACAGTTGTAGTGAGAACACTAATCACATAGCAAAACAATATATTACAAATTGCACAATAAATGTATATTATGTGACTGTCACACAAGGTGACATAACAATGGAGAAGATTCTCTGTGATATAAGCATCTTGATATGAACAATGGAGAGGACATACATCAGGGATGGTATATACAACAGAGGTTAGGTAAATATTGTGAAGCTGTGCAAAATGAGTTGCCTGAATATGACTGCAATGTCAGCAGAGGTCTCAACCAAGTGAGAAACATAACAGGTTCCTGGACAACAGTAGACAGAAGCACACACAATCATTGAAAATATCATAATAATACCAGCAGTAGCCATGTCTCTAACATAGCATATGTGATTGTGAGTGATCACAGATGGGTCTGCACGAACACACTTGTACAACTATTATGAGCTGTCATCAGTCTATGAGGGGAATCAAGCACCCTGTCTTGACACTGTAACATTTGCTGCAGGTATTAGGAGGGAGACTGCTATACCTGTATGTGAGATTATAATAAATCCAGGCTAGCTGACAGGTGTGCATGGCATATATACAGCACAATCCACACTGTCATGAATTTAACCCATTCCATCAATGCTGTCAATCAGCTATGTACTGACTGTGTGCATCACTGGTACATGTATCACACATGCATCTGGTATAACAACTTGACAGACGTTCCACATCATCAGACATTAATGTTTATGCAACAAAAGGAATAATTAGGTATGACCAATAAGGTGTGTGGGAGCTCACTGTGGCAAATGTGGTACACTTGAGTTAGGCATTCCTGGAAGATGTGTAGGGAGGTAGATGAAGACGGGTGCACTACACTCAGTTACTGGTGTGATGAAGGCTGTGAACTATGTAAGTATTATGGCCTTTGATGTGGATGTCTTGCACATATTCAGAAGCTGTAATATATACAAGGGAGTAGTCACTACTGTGGGCGCATTTCGGTGGATGTCTCGCATACCATCTGCCTCAGTACACAGGTTACATACAACCTGGTCTGCTCATAGGCATGTGCGGTCTACATTATTAGGTGTGTTTGCTTATAAAACATAACAAATCATTCCATGATTTTGTTTCATCTCATGCGTCTTCATGGCTGTGGCAGCAATCCACTTTCGCATGTGTGTTGATACTGTCTGTATTATACTAATATCACAGCTGGATTCAATGACTGTCCATTATCTGCAGTCCACCAGACAGTTGTATGGACACAGAATGTGTATGTCATTCTTAATATCTGTGACTTAAATAATGAACAGGAAAGGGCCTATCTCACAGCCCTAACGTATGGACCTAATCACTGGACTCTAGCTATAGGTCACTTCACACACTTCAAAATATTCATATGTCAAGCACGTGATCCAGTGGTCTACCCACTTGGTGATATAGGTGTTTATCTCCACTTGTGGCAGTGTCTCAGTACCACCTCAGTATAGATTTATGTCAAATGCCTTGGCCTTGTCATGTTCTGCAGGATGGTAGTGTTGTCATCATGAATGCCCTTGTTGACCTTCTTGAGGACATCTAACAGATTTAACAGACATGGCTGTAGCATGAACAAAACACACGTCTTTCACATACAGCCAGGATATTACCAGTGTACATTTAGAAAAGGTCCATGATGACATGTTGGTCTACCTAACAGATGAGGAGAATCAGGATGTGTCCATACATGCATGCGTGCATCAGGTGCTGTGCTCCCCCTAGATAGATGGATGCATGTTGATGTACACCCTTCTATAGGAACACATTCTGTCTGGAGGCTGTGTTGAATGAAGTATGGCTCCAACCATGTCTGGTATGTCCATGTTCTAAGTCACACTATAGGCAATCTGTGATGTTGTCATGGTCTTCTGATTTTGTGTTATTAGCCGTACAGAGAGCCAGACGTGCTGCCCTCCTTAGCATACAAATTAAGTAAAAGTTTGCATGTACATTTTGGCTGATGGATAGTGGAGACGGAAGGGGGGGTGTGTGACATGTGAGACAAACAGTCAGATACAGGATTGTCTATTCACTCTGGTTGGGTATTTCTGGTGGCATCCACATGGACATTTGTGCTTAACTGTGCATTCCACTTAAAATTTAAATTTATTGGAATACATGACTTCTGAAAAGACTTACATATACAACCGTGGTCATTTTTCACATTCCACACACTGGTACCATGCACACAGTCATACAACTGTAACAATGTCATATAATTACACAACACATGCCTATTATGTGTTTCATGGGCAAGTTGTGTTTGAGTAGCCTGATGCCATATCAGGATATATTACAGATCAGTTCTCTGTGGCTCATGCAGAACATTTGCTGACACAAATGCTGACAGTCACACAATGGTGCTGCTGACCCCCTAAAAATCCATGGTTCTAGTAACACAACTGAACATACAATGAATTCCCCAAGGTTGCAATCGTATCAAAACATGTGATACACTGTTGTGTATATCACAGAGTAACAACATGTGTATGAAACAAGACTTGTGTAACCATGCAATGATGTGCATTACAGGTCATTTAATGATGGTATGTAGACACTTGCACACCTATGCCATACTGTAATTCTCAGTATTGGTGGAACGTGGACTGTGTCTACTGATGATTTGCTCCACTGCAACAATAGATGCCCTAATATGCCAACAATATACATACAAGTGTATCATACCATGTCACTCACATCACAAAAGTACCACTATGACTCTGTCATAGTTCATGTCGGGGTGAATTACTTGAGATGTACCTCTCCAGATTATATGAAGAGAGACATGAGTGAAATCTCAGATTATGTGTCCCAGGCAGGTATGACCCTAGCCTTAAGCAGCATTCTACTTTCACCAAGGATGATGCCACAATGCAAACAACAGATGATAGACTTCAACAACTGGCTTAGCTTCTAGTATCAATCCAGGGGGGTACAGTATGCCTCAGTCTGGGACAACATGGCTGACAAGCCCTGCTGCTTTGCCAGAGATAGTCTGTACCACTGTGCTCTAGGCTGTCAGATACTGACAAAGGAGATTTCCTCCCCATAATGCCTTTTTTAGGCAATGTCAAAGCAACAAACGTTCCGATGTAACAACATCCACTAAAGGCAAACACAAAGTTTTGCTGCTTAATGCTAGGAGTCTGAACAAGAAGCTGCAGCAAAGGAAATTGTGAAACAACTAGCTGACAGATATGGCACAAAATTAAATCCCCTGGCCCCACTGGCTATACCTCAAAGCATACATACACCAGTCCTTTGCCTAGTATCTGTAGACATCAGGTCATATCTTCCCTAGCCATGGCTGAAACCACAGCCTCAAAGGTACCAGATAACATCCCAGTTTGCTTATTAAGCAATCTAAAACCAGATCTACCAAACCCAATTAGCATCGTCTTTAACCATAGCTTGAGAATTGGCTTCTTCCAGTGGAGTGGAAAACAACAACAGTAATCCCCTTGCAGAAAGGGAGCCATCAACAGACCCTGGGAACTATAGACCTACAAGTCTAACCAGTTTCATCGGCAAGGCCATGGAAAGAATCATCATGGACTTTATCGACAAGGACACGTGATCTTCAAACTGTAGACCCAACCCAATTTGGCTGGTTAAGGGTAGATCATGCTTATTAAGCCTAGAAGACTTCTTTGAGAAAGTAAACAAAGCCCTGAATAAAGATAAAATAGTGCATACCACCTATCTTGATGTAGCCAAAGGTTTTGACGAAATCCCCCCACTCTGGTATCACTGAGAAATTCTCCGAGTTGGGGATTAACCCTTATGTTACTAGATGGTTAACCAACTGGCTCACTGACAAAACATATACTGTCAATGATGGTGACTCAACCTCCACCAGTACAGCCGTCACCAGCAGTGTATCACTAGGATCTATGCTGGGCCATTTACTTTTCGGAATCTATTTCTCAAACGTCCAGTCTAAAGTGGACAGCCTTTGGCTTACCAGTTTTGCTGATGATTGCAAATTGGATGCAATCACTGAGTCTCCCAACGATGTTCACATATTGCAGAAAGGGCTAACACAGACAAATGACTAGTGCCAGAGCCACACCGTCTAAAACTAAATGCTAAAAAGTGCCATTATTACTACCTTTTGCAAAGTGGAATTCCTCGCTAATTATGGTATCAACACCACCCCCCAAGCTCAAACCCAGTGGTGTGAGACCTGGGAACACAGGTAGACAGCAATCTGTACTTCGACCACCGAGTTTCCATAGTAGTAAGGAAAGCCTTCTACATTGTGCACCTCATACTCAGGGCATCACATGCAGGTCTGAGGATGTAATAACACCAATGTACTCAACCCTCATCAGACCACTAATAGACTACAATGCACACTTTTGCATGTACCTCACCCAACACCTGCGCAACTGAAGATACCACAGGGGTTTCTCAAAAAGAAAATACAGGGCCTACAAACCATGCCATGATGTACATGGATAGACTGAAAGATTGTCACTGTACTCTGTGTCGTATAAGCTGCTGAATGGTGACTTATGCCTGGCCTACAGGTCAGTCTCTGACCCTGCCCTGATAGAAATGTCACATATCCTCAAATCTAATGGCACAAGAGTCACTCACTCTAGGGATCTTAATCTAGCCTGTGATATTAACAGAACATGCTTGAGAGACAGCTATGGCTGATGACATTAGCAGAGTATGTTGAGAAGAAGATGGTAAAAGTAGTATCGCACAAGCTGGTGTTAAAATGTTCTCTCTAATGTCAAACACACACACACACACATAGACATATATATATATATATATATATATATATATATATATATATATATATATATATATATATATATATATACTACATATATATTATATACATTAGATATTAGAATATTAGATTTAGTATCAAAATTGCGAAAACCAGATCAAAATGGGTGGCGCAGTGGTGCAGCGGTTGCATTGTCCCCTCACAGCAAGAGGTTCTCCAGTTCGATTCTCAGCTAGGGTGCCTTCTGTGCGGAGTCTGCATGTCCTCCCTGTGTCTGTGTCGGTTTTCTCCAGGTGCTCTGGTTTCCTCCCACATCACAAAGACATGCGTTTGGAGAGTTTCTCCCTGGGCCTCTGCTGAAAACTGGCTTTGTTCCAAGTCTGACTTTCCTGGTAAACAAATGTTAAATAAAAAAAAAAAAAATATCCGGTCATTCGCATGAATCACATTTCCGAAAATAAGCAGATGAACACAGTCACTACGTTTAATATAATGCCAAATTCAAAGAATCGGCAATATTTAACATATGCCTTCCCCTGCACCTTTCTGAACACCAATGGAAGTTGAACTTCTCAGCAGTACATATATACTGCACAACACAGAAATGCCTGTTTTTGCGGGGGGGGGGGGCAAGCCCCCTGCACCACCATACCTCCTGCAAATAATATATTCTAACTCACAGATTGCACTACAGTGGGGAAAAGGGTAATTTCCCGATCCTCACTGTACCCCGATGTGTAGTCATAACTCTGATGACATATGTGCGAATGCAAAATGGCATTCATGAAAGTGCACACTTGCAATGATGTAGGTCTGCGAAACAGGAATCGACCAACTGTGGTTTGACATTCACATTTTTGTGGCTCTGCGCGACAGGGACACAGGAAATTTCTTGGGTGGCGTAAGACAGGGAACCTTGTTGACTAGGCTTACTTAGGTCCTAGGGCCGATAGCCTAGTACCCACCTATGAAAGTCATATGGTCGAGACCATATGATCGAAGTTTTGAAACTTCGAATGTTTTGACTGGAGATTGCATTACAGTGCGGAACAGGTAATTTCCCCTTTTCTGCAAGGTAGTGCGATCTCGGAGTTAGTATATTCAATTAGCAAGGGGTGTGGGGGTTTGCAAAAAAACGCTAAAAATAGCCTTTTTTTTTTTTTTAATGTTCGAAGTTCTGAAACTTCAATCATATGGTCTTAGCCATACGAATTTTGAAGTTTTGTAACTTCGATAATCTGACAGAGCCATACATAAACACACATATACATACACACACACACACACATATATATATATATATGTATATATATGTATATATATATATATATATATATATATATATGTAGGGTCTACATTAAATCAGCGAACGAACGAAACCTGAAAATCTCGAAGACATGAAACAGCGATTTATTCCCAGAGAAAAAAATCGCTGTTACACAAAAAAAAAAAAAAAAAAAAGTTCAAAACACAAAATAAAGTGGGGGGCTTTGCTGCACACACCCCCTGTTGTGGGGGGGGGGTGTACCCGCCACACCCCCCCCCCGCTTAAATATACCAACTCCGAGAGCGCACCACAGTGGAGGAAATGGCAAAGTTCTGAAAACAGCCCAGTAATTTTTTTTCCCTGGAAAAAACGCTGTTCCGTGTCTTCGGGATTTTAAGGTTTCACTCTTAATGGGTCAATAAATCAGCATTCGCTATTTTAAGCGCTCGCTAATTTAAAGGGAACCCTATATATATATATATATATATATATATATATATATCTAATGTGTGTGTGCGCGTGTATATGTATGTGTGTATATGTATATATATATATATATATATATATATATATGTATATATACACACAGATAAGATATAGATAGATACACACACATGCATTAGTAAATTCTTAGAATTTTACTGATGGCATAAGCATTTTTTTCAGGGCATTTTATACTTTCATCACAAGTGTTAATGTTACAACTATTTCTCTTTGCACTCTTCTAGTGTTTCAGTGAAATGTAAATGCCCTATGTTGCCAATGACACAGGACTGTTAGCCTACTAGGATGGCCCACAGACACCTGCAGGGGAGTGCTGGCCAGAGGTACAGGTGACTTGCAATTGCATAAAAATGAATGTTCTGTGGTAAATGTGTACACGTTTTTGGGACAGTTTTTTGATAGCACTTATAATAATGATTCACTGATGTTTTATTCCGTTGTTGGGCACAAAAATGCAATTTGCCTGTTGTTTTGGGGATGGGGGAGCAAAATTCCTTGTCTGTGTAGCATAGCAAAAATGTTTTTACAGAGGTTTACGTTGCTGCTGTTATTCGTTTGTTTTGCATCAGACCTCGGTTACCATGCGACTCTGACATGTTACAACCACAAAACCATTTTTTTATATTTGAATAACTTTAAAGGTTTTAATTTCTCCAGTGGATAACATTGAAAAACTAATATGTGTTATACATAAGCAGGACTTTTATTTAAGTGATAGTTATGTGTAGCATCTTTCTTTTGCATTTTATGTCACCTAGGACCATGGCAGCCAAATGTCCCAATCCCAGCAAAACCCCTTGTGACCAGCCAAGCATTTTGGCAACATGGTGCCTTTCTGCTTGAGAGAGGAAATGGGGATATGTCTGGAAGAATGCAAATTCAGAACCAGACAGTCAACGATGTGAACACTGTAGGGAACACAGCAGGACAAATGATCAGGTGTGTCATAGGGCCACTTACATGATACCACTGGCCTGAAGGAGAGCCGCTGCAGTAGGCTGTGGACAGCTGGCTATGGAGGGGGCCAAATACAGAACTACCACTAACACCAAAGGAAGATTTCCTGTCCACTTTCAGGAATCTAGAGAGCTCAGTAGAAAGTGCACAACAGCATGTGATTGATGTTGGTGCCGCTGCTGCTGTTTCAGGGAGGACATGTGTGCCCCAGGTGGAGCTTCCAGGCAGGCTTACCTATGTCAAGTTCATAAATATTTCTTGTGTAGTAAAATACTGAAAGCAATACTTAAATTGGCGTAATATTTTTTTGGGGAGGTAACTAGTTATACATTGATACAGTTAACAACACATTCTGGTTCGTTACACATGGGCTTGGGGTGGATGTGTCATCCAAGTTTCAGTTAAATGTACTGTTAATGGACATATAAACGCCAATATGTTTCTTCCTGTGTTACTGTTATTGTGATAATGGTATCCTTACATTTTGCTTAACTTTTTCTAGGACCATGCTCCCTAGCAAGTGTGGAGTCATCCGCACATGGTAAGCCAAACATTTCTATTTTAGTACTGATGAACATTTCACAGAAATATTCATTTATCCCTATGTGTGAGGTGTGTGTCAGGACTGTGTGTGTATTGCTGCACTGTCTGTGACAGTGGCACCAGTGTTAGTTTGTTAGCATATATTGAACTGTAGTAGTGTAGCTATTAATTTCTTTCCTGTACATGTTGCTTATTATCACAGGTGATCCTGACAGTGGAAGTGCAGGACTCTTACCACTGATGTCAGAGTATCGGCAGACTCTGATGAATATGATGTCCAAACACAGGCACAGTCGGGGGGGGGGGGGTGTGTGTGCAGAGGTTGAATCTGACATTGAGGTTGATATTCAGCCATCTCCTGTAATTCCAACGGACATAGTCACTAGGGCTACGCAAACCCATTCCAGTGAGCCCTGAGATATTGGACAGGTGATCAGGGTGGTGTAGTTACTGTGGCTTCAACACCTGTCAACTCTGGCCATAGCCAAAGTGGGGGAGATATGCCACACAGGAGAGTTGCTCGGAGGAGGCCTGCTGTACACCCTCAACCTGATGCTGTATCTTTGCGTGCCACTTGACATATGTTAAAGGCCATTGTGGAGGTGAAGGCACATTCCGATATGGCCTCTGAAGAAATGCTTAGAGTTGTAGATGTGGCACAGGCTGATGTGTGACTGCCTCCACTATGTTACCAATTCAATTGATTGGATGAATGACACTGAACGGGCAGTCTCTGTGATGGAACACCTGCTGGGAGAGGGACAGCATCCACGTAGGCATAAATCAGCCACATCATCTGATTTTAGCTGACAGAGCTGTGTCCGATCATATTCCCATAGTGGTACTACTTTCACTGCTCTGTCAGTGGTTGAGGTGTCCACACCCAGATGTGGCAGGCCAGGAGGTCATGGTCCTGGGCGTACTCATGAGGAGAGCTCATCCAACAGACATTAGACACATTCAAGTAACAGCAGTGCTTCTGAATGTGGATGCGGATGTGCCAGTGCAATTCCTGGCAAAGCCAGTTCTTGGTGTCAGGGCCACACTCCTCAACTGTCCAGATGTTCACAGAATGTCCAGACTTTTGCCTTATATTTTTGGTGTGTTTCTCCTAATATGTGTGGATTTCTAGCAAACCACTGGCTAATCATTGAGAACTGAAGTAAGAAAATAACAGGAGTCATTTGAGTTTCAGACTTCACATCCTTCAGAAATTTCATGCTAATCTGCTATTTTATCAACTTTCCAAGTCTGTAAGAGCTATATTTAAAAAGTGTCCCTATTTTTGGGACTTTGCGGCCCATTATTTGTGATGTTGTCCATATTTCTTGCTAGTAGATGTTGAGAGGTATGGTCAAGGCTGACAGTGATGAACTGGCACCTCTACCACGCACAGCTCACACCTGTCTGACATAGCTAGCGCAGTGCTTGACTGCGTTCTTGCAAACACTCGCACGCCAATTTCAGCTGGAGTGCCCATACAGGCACACACTCATAACAGTTACATGGGACAGTCATTTTGAGGCTTAAAGCTCATTCTGTCTCAGTGACCATTTGATACTTGATCCAAATGTCTGCCTGTTTTTCTTATTTACTCACCCACACTCATTACCTTTTTTGTTAGCCTAGGCCTCCTGCCCCCTCCACAGATACAACACCCTGTGCAAATGATGATAACTGTACCACATCCTTGATCTGATGTTATCCATGTCATTATTCATCACCGCAGGGTCTTGGATTTGACATCAGCTCCGAGCTGGCAACATGCAAATAGTAACATCCAAGGCTCAAGCTCCCTCTCCCATAATGCCCTGCTGCCCTCTAACCCCCAGATCCTGTTTGCTGCTATTCAATATGGATGCGATCCCTTGACTTTTGCATCCAGACAAGTGTTTGGTTTCTGCTTCTGGCTTTATCTTGGCGTAGTTTAGTGGGTTAACCTCCTTTTAGATGATTTGTTAGTTTTTTTAGTGTAGTTTAGTGGGTTAACCTCCTTTTAGATGATAGTTTTTTTAGCGTAGTTTAGTGGGTAACCTCCTTTTAGATGATTTGTTAGTTTTTTAGCGTAGTTTAGTGGGTTAACCTCCTTTTAGATGATTTGTTAGGTTTTTTAACGTAGTTTAGTGGGTTAACCTCCTTTTAGATGATTTGTTAGTTTTTTTAGCGTAGTTTAGTGGGTTAACCTCCTTTTAGATGATTTGTTAGTTTTTTTAGCGTAGTTTAGTGGGTTAACCTCCTTTTAGATGATCTGTTAGTTTTTTTAGCGTAGTTTAGTGGGTTAACCTCCTTTTAGATGATTTGTTAGTTTTTTTAGCATAGTTTAGTGGGTTAACCTCCTTTTAGATGATTTGTTAGTTTTTTTAGCGTAGTTTAATGGGTTAACCTCCTTTTAGATGATTTGTTAGTTTTTTTGTAGTAGTTCCCTCCCCTCTCTTAGATTTAGGTAGGTAGTCAGTTTGTTGCTGGTCAGGAGTTTTTAGTGCCCTTTCTTCTCTTAGCCGTTAGGGCACCTGTAGCTAGTGTTTTTCTGTAGCAGTGTGTTTTTGCCCCTTATTATGTCTGAAAAGCCTTTTGGTTTTAAAAAGTGCTCCTTGTGCGGTCGGAGATCCCCAATTCCAACTCACATGAGGAGTGTTTATATTGTTTAGAGGCTCCCCACCTGGAGGCTGAATGTGACACTTGTGCTGCATTCAACCCCAGGGCCTTGGCAGAGCTTCGCAATAAACGTCTCCTGAAAGGCATGGCTCGGGCGATCCTTCATTTCTGCTTCTAAGGCTTCCTCTTCAGATCCTAGGAGGAAGACCCCTTCCTTGCCTTCGGTGTCTTCTAAGAAACCATGGCTGTCAGATTCTAGATCCCTGAGTCTGACCCTAGTCAGGACCATCTCAGATCTGAGGTCTTCGGATCTGAGATCTGCAGAGTCCTTCTCCAGATCCAAGACCTCTTCAGATCAGAGGCCCTCGGATCTGTCCAGGGTCAGGCCAGCCTCAGATCCAACCAGTCTGTCAGATCTGAGTGCAGCTTCTGCTCAGCCATCGGATCCAGCAATAGTTGTTTAGACAGCTTCACCCTCTACTTCCAGGCAGGCATTCCAGTTGGCTCCTAGGCCTCGGAGCCTAACTCTGGAACACTGGCATAAGTCTTTAGGGACACCGGATAAGTTTAGCCACTCCTCCTCTTCCTCCAAATAGTCTAGGAGTCTGTTGACTTATGACAGAGACAGGATGATGAGGAGCTTCCTCAAAGCCCAAATATAGCTGGGGCTTTTGGCTTCCCCAGCCCACCGGGCCTGGGTGGCTTCACCTATTCCAGTTAGCCATTCTCCTCTTCCAACCCCATGGGGGTTTGGAACCTGAGGCCCCGGTCACCTGCTGTCAGATCCCAGCAGGGCCGAGTATTCCTCCTTTCTCTACCACGTCAGGGTCCCTGGCCTGCTCTGTTCCTCCACCCTTGGACCAGAGTGAGCCCTGTGCCAGAGTGGTCAGTGCCAGCTCCACTGCGGCAGGATCGGGTCTGGTCTTTTTCGGACCAGTCTCTCCCTCCAGGGGCCTTGGCCTTTGACAGCTCCAGACCAGTATCATCCAGGAGTCGTGGTGCTGTATTGGGACTCATTCCTCTTCTCTGGGGGACTTCGCCCTCTGAGACTGAGGACGGGACCACTTCCAGACCCTTGGCCTTCCTGGTGGTAGAGGGAACCTTTTCCAGGACCAGAGTTTCATCTCCCTCCCCTCCGGCTCCATACTTGCCTCTCTCTACACTGGGTGGTGAAGCCTCCCATCCTGTCCAGGGTCAGCCCTCCTGTTTGAGCCTTCAGGGGGCTTCCTCTCCTCGAGGGGTCCCTGCTTCTTCCGAGTCTTCCCGGATCCCCACACAAAAATGGTACCTCGTAAGAGAAAGTGCAAGTGGAGGCACTTGAACTCCCCTTCAGAGTCCTCCAGTGAGGACAGGGATCTTGATGAAGGAAATGGGTCCCCCAGATCTCAGCCTGATGATATCTCATTTGGGGACATCATTGAGGTCCTGAAGGAGAAGGGTGGATGGTCTTCCCAACCCCCGTCTTCTGAGGATCCATGTTTCTGAAGGCTTTTGGGATGGGCCCATCTACTTCCTGGGTGTCCCCCTCTGCAGACGACTTAGTAGATCTTATCGCCAGCAGGGTCTGGAAGGAGCATGACACTGTGAATCCAGTTCCCAAATGAGCAGATAAATTCCTCAGCCCTCTCGTGGACCACCCCTTCTGGAGCAAGGGAGTTCCAGTCTATGCCATTGTGGTTGCCATGGCCACTAAAAAGGAGTTGGCACAGCAGTCCATCCCCCCACTAAAAAGGAGTTGGCACAGCAGTCCATCCCCCAAACAGGGAGTCATGGATGACAGACCATCACTGAAAGTGCGTGCATGCCTCAGCTACCTTTGGACTGAGGGCAGTTAATTACTACTCTTTACCTGCCACCAAAGGGACTTGGTCAAAAACTCTCTACTTCCCTTACAGAGTTACTGCTGGCAGAGGACTTCAAAAAAGGTCTCTCTCAAGCCTTCTACTCTGATGTCCCTCGCCAATTCCTCTGTGAGGTTAATTTCCAATGGTGTGGGAGGTACCGGCATAGCTATAAGGTGTCATGCTTGGTTACGTCTATGCAGGCTTGCAGAACCCTTCAACGCATCCTTTACCAATGTCCCCTTTGATGGGTCCACCCTCTTTGGACCTTCTGTGAAGGACACTTTGACCCTCAGTGAGCAGGATGGGAAAACTTTGTCTGCAGTTGGGATCAAGATCCTTCTCCAAGACCCAGCATGGAACTAGAAAGATATGGTTCCGGAAGGTACTGCCTCCCTTCCAGGATGCTCCTGATGACTCATTTTCCACAGGCAGTGGGAGAGGTTTCAATGGCCAATGCCACCATAGAGGTGGGGGGAGTCCGCAAAATCAGGGCTCCAGGGAACCCTTTTTTGAACAGCCCTATCAGTGCTCCTGTGGCGTTGCCCAACTGTTCTACCCTGAAGGCAGTAAGAGGTTACATTTCCTTTCACCCACTAACCTGGACAAACTTTATCTTCAATCAGCGAGTGTTAAACATCGTTTCCAGTGGCTATTTCATTCCCTTTTCGGAACCCCCTCCCATATGCAGATACCTCCCTGACATTCCATTCAGTCAGAGGGAGTTGGCCTTCAAGACAGTTCAACAACTTCTTCAAAAAAGAGCCATACAAGAGGTCCCAACAGGACAGAGAGGATCCGGTACTTACTCTCACTTCTTTTTAATACCAAAAGAGACGGGGGACCTGCATCCTATTTTGGATCTCAGCAAGCTCAGTCTATCATTCAAAAAGGCCAAGTTCCAGATGGTTACTGCTTAGTCCATTCTGCCTCTCTTACGCAAGGATGACAGTATGCATTGTGGAGTTTCATGGAGCACATCCTATCACATCAAAATACATAGGCGTTCCAGAAGACATCTTCGCTTCCAGTTAGGAGCCAATCATTACCAGTTCAGAGCCTACCCTTCGGTCTCACCAGAGCTCCCAGAGTGTTTACCAAATGTATGACAGTGGTAGCGGTTCACTTGCAGCTGCAGGAATTTCAGGCCTTCTCATACCTTAACAATTGGTTCCTCATGGAACCTTCAAACCATTGACTGTCACAAGCAAGCCAATATGATGTTCACCTTTTTAATCAGTTGGGGATTACTGTCAATCTTTTGAAATCAAATCTGGTTTCCATGCAACAGTTGGAGTTCATAGAAGTCTAGGCAGACTCCATCTCAGAGATTGCAGCATTGCCTCTATGCAGAGTTCAGCTAATCTAGGAGCAGGTCATGCAAATCTTAGATCTTTTACATTCCCAGGTTCATTTGATCCCTCACACCCTAGGAACCATGGCCAGGACCATTCAGCTTGTTCCCCTGGCAAGGTATAATATGCGGGTTTCACAGTGGACCCTAGCATTTCAATGGTCTGCTCGGTCTCAACCCATGTCCATAAAATTGACGCCCGTGTGCAGATGACACCTTCTTTGGTGGCTTCAATCTCAGGATCTCTTCCTAGGCAGGCCCTTTTCTCTTCCTCATCCTAAGGCCACTGTGACCACGGATGCTTCCCGGGTGGGCTGGGGCATTTGCAGGGGAGAATGGTTCATGGCATGTGATGCCCCCACAGAGACCAAGTTGCGCATAAGCATCCTAGAGATAAAAGCAGTCCTACTAACGTTGCAAGCTTTTCAGGACTCTCTCCCTCTGGAGATGATTGCAGTTCAGATGGACAACATCGCTGTGGTCTGGTACATCAACAAAAAGAGGAGAACATGATCTTGCCCATTGTGCAGTGAGGCCATGAGAGTGTGGAAATGGCCGATGTCCTTCGGGTGCTTTCTTCCTGCAATGCATATTCCTGGGGATTCCAACATGTTGGCAATAAACTCAGCAGATCCATCCTCAGTTCTCATGAGTGGTCCCTCAATCATCCCACAGCAGTGAAGCAGATTTGTGACTGCTGGAGTCAGTCATGCTTCGACCTCTTTGCCTCACCAACCAACCACAAGTGCAGCGTATACTTTGCCCTGATCCCCCCTCCGAGGGAGTCATTGAGGGATGCTCTAGTCCACGACTGGCCTCCAGGTCTCCTTTATGCTTATCCTCCTGTCCCGCTAATTCCCAAGGTTTTGCAGAAACCGCAAAGCTTGAGGACATCCCTGATCCTCATTGCCCCTTTCTAGCCTCATCAACCATTGTTCCCCTTCATCAGGTCTCATCTGAGGTATCCTCCTTGAATACTGGATCCTCTTTAGGATCTAATCTCTTATCCTTCGGGACTTCCTCTTCCAAATCTTCAGACCCTTTGTCTAACCACATGGTTTCTCCAGTTCTAGTGATCATGAAACAGTCCAGGTTGGCACCTACCATAAAACGTATTACTCTAGCCTCCCAGAAACCTTCCACCAGAAAGGTTTACAGTAATAAGTGGAAATTTTTTTTCTATCTGGGCTAAGAGCAGGAATCTGAATCCCTTCTCTGCCTCTGTTTCAGATATCCTTTTGTTTTTGTCTTCACTTTTTCAAGCAGGAGCAGGTTTCTCTACTATTAAGCTTCAGTTGGTGGCAATTTCTAATTTCTATGAGAAAAGTGAGTCTATGTTTTCTTCCAGGCTTTGCAAAACTTTCATGAAGGGGGTTTTCCTGTTAAGACTGCCTATTGAGGATCCCTCACCTCCTTGGGACCTAACCTTAGTTCTGCAATTTCTGACTAGGAGTCCCTTTGAGCCTGCTAGTTCATGTGATCTCAAACTCGTGTCATGAAATACGGCCTTCTTGGTTGCCCTAACTTCGACTAGGAGGGTTTCTGAATTGCAAGCTCTTTCCACTGCTCCTCCATACATGATTTTTCAGAAGGACAGAATATCTCTTAGGACAAAACCCTCTTTCTTGCTCAAGGTTGCTTCTGAATTTAATTTAAACCAAGCTATTCAGTTGCTAGTGTTCTTTCCTAATTATTCCAACAAAGGGGAGTACATTCTGCATACTTTTGATGTAGGCAAGCAACTCCGTTTCTATCCACATAGCACCAAAGCATTTTGCAAGTTAGATCAGCTCTTTGCGACTTTTTCCTCGAACAAACATAGTCTCTTGGTTTCTAAGGTGACTAGATGGATTTCTAGCTGCATCTTTACAGTCTACGACATTAGACATCTTGAGATTTCATGATGAATCAGGTCTCACTCTACGAGGTCCATGGTTACTTCCTCAGCATTCTTAGCCAGACTTTCTATTGATTACATTTATGCTGCTGCCACTTGGTCTAATCCTCACACCTTTATATCTCATTACAAGCTGAATTTGATTTTCAGGAGCAGGGCTTCCTTTGGCTCCACAGGGCTCCAGCATGTCCTTCCTTGAGGCTTCCCAGGATAAATGGTAGCTGGAGACTATGACCCTACGGTGATGAATAACATGGATAACATCAGACAAAGAGTTATGTACTTACCGTAACTTGGCATCTGTGTTATCCTATGTCATTATTCATCACATTTCCCTCCCATCATCCCCCTTTCCTGGTTGGATTTTGGAGGAAGTTGGAGTGTTCTGGGTTCCGGACTCTTGCTTCTCCCTTTTCTGCAGGAGTAGCTTTAATGGATATGTTAGCAAACTCGGAGTGTTAGAGGGCAGCAGGACATTATGGGAGAGGGAGTAGCTTTGGCCTTGGATCTGTCTATTTGAATGTTGCAGGCTTGGATCTGATGTCAGATTCAAGACCTTACAGTGATACATAATGACACAGGATAATATGGATGCCAAGTTATGGTAAGTACAGAACTCTTTTTTTCTATCTTTTGGATTCAGGGATACATACATTTTTTGTCTGATGTTCAGGGTGCATAGCTGACTTTGTGCTTAATATCTGTTTTTGTGATGCTGTTTTGCAAATTGTACTGCTTTCTTACAAGTTTTTATAATGTGTACATCCTTCCCAAACTCAAACCAACAAAGCAGGACCAAGCATAAACAAAGGGCCAACAACGGGGAGAGTTTTTAAACAATTATGGTCTTACAACCTTAGACATCTGATGGAATAGCAGGTTTTGCATTACTATTTTTATGTTTGTTCTGAGGGATATGAATCATGAAACTGAAATATGTGTCATTATTTTCTAACTTCCCTCTTTCAGGATTTGTCTTGGAACCTCCCTTGCCATTTCTTCTTAAACGGCTGTTACACAGCCTCAACAAAATACTGGTAATTTTGTTTCTTACCAAAATTAAATGAGAAGTTATAGAATCCCTTAGAAAACCTGGAAAAATCTTAGAGATTCCCTGTAAAAGCTTACACCTTTCATGACACTTTTTGATCACCTCTGCAGCAGGCAGGCCAAAAACTAAATCCCTATCCATCATCATCTGGGAGGTTCTGAGAATGCAGCCAAGCAAAACTCCTCAAGGAGTGGCCGTATCCCTGGATGAAGTATCAACACAGTCATACATACACTCTGTAAACAATGAGTAATGACTTCAACAGATGAAATTAAATTATTTAAAACAGATTTTTACTCAAAAGAAGAAACTGTACATAAAACACTGTTCATACTTTCAAAATTAGTCAGAACAGACATTAACATATGAGCCTGACAATTCAAAATTCTGAAAATGGAAGTTGTAGCTGTAAACACCTTTCCCCCATACTTACCAATAATGTTCCCATCCTTATCAGAGAGAGAGTACAACTGGAATTAACTAAGTGTTCAGCAGCAGAAGGATTAACTAAAGCTAGAGCTGGTGGATCAGAGAAGAGTATGTTGTTGCGTCTTTCGGGTTTTCCCGGTTAGGGGTCGCAACAGCGGAACTCCCGTCCGCTAATGATTGACAGTAGATTTTTACGTGCCGAGTTGCCAGCTCTGACGCACAACCTTCAATGAAGGTACGCCCATTCACGCATGTCTCCACACAGAAGATGCTCTAACTGAGAATTGAACAGGACAGCTTCTTACTGTGAGGCGACAACGCTACCGCAGCACCACCACCGCAGTATACATCAGAGAAAAGTATGTAAAAACTTAAAAGACTGAGGAACCTTACACATCTTATTTGTCTTGCCTTTTTAGGGGCAGCTGGCTGACTGTCAGGAAAATTGCAGGCAGTAACAAATATAACCTCCAAAGCAGACAGAAATGGAGGAACGGGTGCAGGTTTTATATCTGTAACAGCTCATAGTATTTTCTGCGGGGGTTGAGAAATCTTAGTGTTTTCCCACTGAAAACACTGGCACATTCCAGAAATAGTTGCAGAGAAAGACACTCTCTTATGAGTCTGAATCAGAAATCTGAGAAGAAAACCATGTATCTGTACCTTCATCCTCGTGTCCAGATACATAATCCTGAATCTGTTCAAGAAAGGAGGTATAAATTTTTTAGCTAGAAACTACTGTAAAAGAGAGATTAATAGCTTGAATTAAACCTTGAAGGAGACCTAGTAAACCTCTCCTCCCTAAGGACATTTGAGAAGGAGTACATGCATGCTTAGTTTTCAGTTTCTTTTTGACAGGAAAAATGGGACCAACAGTGTTGTTAATGTCAGCAGCAGCAGCTTCTCTATGGATAGACACAACATTATAACAAAATATGGAAGCTTTCCCTGTTCCTCCTCCCAGGATTGACAACAGCATCTCATCCTTGCGCAGTGAAAGGATCCCACCTGCTTCAGAGGACGTGGCTAACCCACCATCCATAGTAGCTACAAGTGCTACACCGAAGGGATATGGGCTAAAAGAGGAGTAGTCTGAGGTACAACTAATGGCCACAGCAGAGTTACCCACCTGTGGATGAGGAAAATTGTTAGCCTTCTGTGATGGCAAAGGCTGTCTGTTTCAGTTTTCTTCTTCCTGTGGCTGGAAGAAGGACCAAGCATAGGACCGACAGATTATTCCATGTTCAAGCAAAAAATGGTGTCTCTTTCCCAGGGAAAACAAAGCAGCAAATTTTAGTAAAAACTAAGTCTTTAAAAGTCACTTTTTTCACATACAAATACAGTAAAAGGCACCTTTCAAACAGTTTACAAGCCCCACAGAGTAAACTAAACACAATTTCTCCACACACACAAAAAAAAAAACATTTTAGTTACTTTAAGCAACTTTTAAACTGAAAGGAAAAAAAAGAGTGCTCTCATTTAACAGTACACTATAGTCTTATGACATTAAAATAAACTCCTAGATTTAAAATAACTTTTCTGAGACACAAAGTGTTAATAATAAACAAAAATTATTGAATGGAAGTTTTCTTCTGAAATGGAATTTATCTGCTAACAAAGGAAGAGCACAAGCTGACCCTTGATCCTTGAAAGCATCAGAGGAACTTACCCTTCAGTGGCAGTAATGCTCTGGAGGGCTTCGCACACAAATGTGTCTTTTAGTCAGCTCAGCTTGATATGACAAACAGTTTGGGTGAGTGGAAGGTGCCCTGAAGCTTTCAAAGCTGGCTGGCTGTTATATCCTTGGCATGATATAACCCCTATAGCTAAGGTTATTTCAGCAGTGATCAACATGATGAATATTATTAGCACCAAAGGTGTGAGTAACAAGAAGGAAGTAGTTAATTTAAGGGACTAAAAAGCTTTCAGTGATGGTTACTGTAACCTTTAGACAAAGATGTTTTAAAGTAATGCCTGTTTTATGTGGATTACTGATTTTGCAGAGGTGCGTATGAACTCAGACAATGCGGGGTCAAGCCAGAAGGCCAGTTATTTTGAAGCCTGTACCTTATCTATGATAGTCGAATACAAGATTACAAACATGTTAACTGGCAGACCAAAAGAAGCCAGGGGAAAAACTATTTTAAAGATAACATTTCATACAGGACCACTCTTATATCCATGATGTTGATATGGAAATCTGAATCCTGGGAACAGCAGACTCAATGGGCTACACAGTCAATGAGAAAAAATTTCTAACTCCAAAGAAGTATTCAGTATAAATGCATTGCATTCACAGCGGATGTCAAATGGGAAGCCTGAAAGGAATTTTAGGCCATCCATCTATTGCCTTACAGAATATCTACAAAAGTCAAAAACCATGAGTTCATCTGATCTTTGTGTCTTTGAATCCATTGCAAACTAATCAATGAAGCAAGATGTGTAAGATCTTGATGCAAGTCAAATTATTGGTAGAGGCATGTACCAATATAAAATCTGCAAAGCAAAGGGACTCAGCATGTACAGCAAGTGTACCAAAGACACAACCAACTCTCTTAACAGGCCTTCAAATCTTTTCACCTTTCAGGTTTAGGCACGGTCTTGCTTCCATTCCAGCAAAACTCAACAATTGTTCTTAAGAAACAAATGATTAGCAGTACTTCTGAATATTTACAGAAGAATGCTGGGCTGGTGTTGAGGGAAGGGTTAAGCTTACAATGACCAGCACAAAGTCAAAAATTATGAATTCTTCATCTGAGAGTTGTTTACTTCAATAGGAGTCATTGGTAAAATCAGAAATAAGTGAAAGTTACTACTTTGAGTACAGCTCTTGTTAGAATATGGTTACACCACAGCTTTTGGGCTCAATTTACCTCCATTTGTTTGGAAATGGTATGTGCAGTCGTGCGTTTGTGCGACTCGACAGAGTGAATTACGGAAGACTTCCGAGGACAAATGTCAAAAATGGTTTGATGGAAAACCATTTTCGACATTTGTGCATGTGTTTGAATGGCATAGTGCATTCATATTATAGCCATTCGAACCTATGTGAGTCAGCGTTGCAGTTTAGTGCTGCTGTCCTTTCAATGGAATGCACATCGGACAATGGGCACACGACTTAATGGAGGTAAACCATTGGACTCATAGGCTACAAGTGGTTTGCTAAAAGAGTAAGTTAGCTGCATTAAGGTCTGTCTTTACCTTGCAATGCCACTTTCAAAAGCCCACAGTTCTACCAAAAAGGGGGTTCATACCAGTGATATACTCTGCATGATATAATCAATGTCCCATCTATCTAGCTATCTATCAGGAATTCACCGATATGTTTGAAGATGTCCGATGAAAACTCACTGAAGACACAGCAGATTAAGTACCAAAAAACATACAATTCAAGAGGAGAAAACTGGTCATATATGTTTCTCTTAAACCACTGATTGTAGGAATAATGAACCTCCTTCTATACTTTTCTTAACAAGTAAAAAAACACCTGCTTGGCAGAATGAAAACAACTGTGTATTCCACATGATATCAGACACTTTGAGTTCCTCATCTTCTGTGACATTTATTTTGTTTCCTGGAGTAGAATTACATCCTCACTCATACTCATGAAATCACCAAGAAACAAACATCCTCTAACAGAGCAACATGATTTCTTTCAAGTTTCAGTAGATCTAAATGGTGATCAGCTCATAATCATGATGCAGTTTGCCATATAATAGTTTGCATACTATACAAGACACCCCAAGACAATTAAAGGGAACCATCCTACAATTTACATACAGAACAAGATACCTTGCCACAAAGGAAACACATCCTACAATTTACAGATTTACATACTAAACAACATGATGCCTCAGCACAATAAAAAACAACTTACAGTTTACCAATTTACTTATTACTCAACAAGATACAGCACTTTTAAAGGTATGCTCATCCTACAACTTACCAATTTATATACCATGCCACACTTTAAGGGAAACTCATCCTACAGTGTATCACTTTACAACCCTGACAAAAAATTAAAGGGGAATGGCCACACCAGAATATACTTCAGTACAATTAAATGGAAAGTCACGCTACACATTACCACTGTACATACAGCACAAGAAACCATGCCACAATTAAAGAGAAACTCATCCAACAATTAACATACCATGCCAAAAAAACTCATCCAATTTAAACATCACATGGAAGTGAAGGTAAACTCATCCAATGATTTACATATTACACTGGAAGTAAATGGAAATTCATCTAGCAATTTACTCCTCACATCACAATTCATCTAGTAATGTACTCCTCACATCACTAATGGAATCTCATCCCAATAATTTATATACTGCAACACAGTAAAGAGGAAGCTCTGTAGGAAATAACTATTTGGAAGTTAACAATGAAAATGCACCCAGATAAACATGCATGAGGGAAATTGCTCAAGGGAAAAGTCCAGGGACAGACCTACCCGCCTGCACGGTTCCATTTTCTTATTTAGGGTAGCCCCCAAGCCAGACGCACACCGCGTGGCACAGGACCCTCCACCAGTGCGAATGCACATACAACTCTAAATACCTATATACCTCTGATTCCAATAAGTGACTCAGGGTAAAGAACTATCCTTTTCCTACTGTTTGTTTAATTATCTAGCATTCTGCTGCTGGACCTAGGCAGAATAACTCCAAATGAAAACAGGTTCTTCCTAAATTAAATTAAGTAAGCTGCCATTGAACCTGGTTACCTTAAGACCCAGGGAAATCTTTCTGGTGTAGTCCCTGACGTCAGCGAGGTTATATTGCACCCTCGTGGAATTCCGCCATTACTTTTGCTCAAGGGAAAAGTCCAGGGACAGACCTACCCGCCTGCACGGTTCCATTTTCTTATTTAGGGTACGTGATTCACTAATTTAAACTGTGAAGGTTTAACTGTTTCTAAAAGAGAAAACGCTAGTCTGGGCTTATGCTGTCTATTGTTTCACTTCAGTGTTTATGCTCGTAGAGCGAATTCATTCTAGTGTGACCCTTACTGCATTCAGTGATTTTATTCTGTGGACTGTGCTCATATTCTGTGATTTCCCTTAGACACTCAGTAGAACCCGAGTGTTTGAAACTAGAAAGTAAAACCTTGATGTATCGCAAGCTAAGCTGCTCTATTGCTGGTGTACATTTTTGTTTTAATTGTAAATACTGCTTAGCGTGTGGGTTTTCCTCGCAGTACACGCTCTTCCTGACTACTTGCATGCCTTGTGGCGTACTTTTAGTGTCGCTAAGGTCATTAAAAGTGTACATTTTGTTATAATTGCAAATACTGTTTAGCGTGTGGGTTTACCTTGCAGTACATGATCTTCCTGATTATTTGCATGCCTTGTGGCATATTTTTTAGCGTCGCTAAGGTAATTAAATTTCTGCATTGTCCTACCAGCTGTAACATAGTGCTTAAGATCAGTAATTCCTGTTGAATTGTCCTTCTGTTCTTTACCAACCGACTGCATTGTTTAACTGTCTCTTACAGACTATTACTGCACTAAACTACCTAACACTAACAACACTATCTCTTTCTATTATTTCCACCTTAGGTAGCCCCCAAGCCAGACGCACACCGCGTGGCACAGGACCCTCCACCAGTGCGAATGCACATACAACTCTAAATACCTATATACCTCTGATTCCAATAAGTGACTCAGGGTAAAGAACTATCCTTTTCCTACTGTTTGTTTAATTATCTAGCATTCTACTGCTGGACCTAGGCAGAATAACTCCAAATGAAAACAGGTTCTTCCTAAATTAAATTAAGTAAGCTGCCATTGAACCTGCTTACCTTAAGACCCAGGGAAATCTTTCTGGTCTAGTCCCCGCTCCGCTTCGCCCTCGCTACGCTCGGGCTTGCTCCGCTCCCCTCCCTGCCCCCTATTCCCACCCGCCCCCACTACCTCTACATTTATTTGGTCATCAAGCCCATCCCCCTTACCACTACCCAATCACAATTGTCCCCTCCTCCCCCCTCCATTTCTCTGCCTGTCCCTATTACTTAGGCTACTCCGCTCACATACCAAACTCTCTCCATTAACCCACCCTACTATTACCTCCAGCTTTCTACATACCAACTGACCAAGGTAACTCCCCTAGCTCTATCACCCCTCACCATGGATAGAAACTCATTTACCACCCTCCCCCTTGTACTTTTACTCCTTATTTTACCTTACCTCTTAACAACCTATGAAACCCAAGCCCTAACAGGAGTCTACCTCCCCAAGGGTCAGACCTCCCTGCATTCCCATAATCCCACTACTCTCATCCCTCCCTCTCTCTACCCTGCTAATCACCTGATCCCTAAAAGTATTCACCATACTCTTTGTCGCCCAAAAGTATCCTCAATAAGGGACCATCTTAAACTACTAATTAGATTACAAAAAATACTTGATTATTTGAAAAAATCCATCACAAAAGACGGCGATATCCACCCTAACCCAGGCCCTAGTAGTGACCCAGGCCCTAACCCCCTCCATGCTGCCAGAAGCCCAGCGGACTCCCTCCTTATGCTTCATCTTAATATAAGAAGCATCAACAATAAAGTCCACAACTTACATGCCATGCTCGAAACCCACTCCCCCGACATCATGTGTTTATCAGAAACTTGGCTCAAACCAAGCACTAAGGATGAGGAAATTATCCCACCTGGGTATAACATCCTCAGGGCTGATCGAATTACTAGAAAGGGCGGCGGAATAGCTGTCATGTTCAAGAACTCCTTGAACATCACAATGAATCTACTCCAACCCCCAAAAGTTCCTAACCTGGAACTGATTGCCCTGAAGCTATCCCTAAACAGACAAAAAAGTATCAATCTCATAGTAATCTACCTACCACCAGGCAAAAATGTTGAAATCCTTGAACAAACCCTTAGTTGGCTCGCTAATAACTATCCCCAAGAAACTATAATTTTAGGAGATGTTAATATTAACTGGTCTCTCTACTCTGCTCAATCAAATCCTCTCCCCATTAACCTTCATGGTTTCTCCCAAAATATTCTTTCTCCCACCAGAATTGGAAATGCCCAACAAAAGGAGAGCATCATTGACTGGATTCTTACTAATAGGAATCCTAACAACTATACCTCAGGGACCCTTCCCAATGACCTTAGTGACCACCTTACTACCTTTATTACAAAACACAAATGTCCAACTACAAATCCCCCCATAACCAGATTAGTAAGGAACAGCAAGAATCTTGTCCCAGAACAATTTCTAGCTGATCTCAAGGCTTGTAACTGGCACATCCTAAAAACCCTACCTCTAGATGAAAGTGTATCATACTTTAATGACACTTTCCTCAAGATACTGGATTCTCATGCTCCTAAGTGACTTACTAGAACTAAGGAACATATAGCACCTTGGCTAACACAAGATACTAAATCTAAAATTAGACTCAGAGACCAGGCCTGGAACAATTGGAGAACCACAAAAACCCCCATAGATCACATCAAGTTCCTCCAGCTTAGAAACTCAACCAAAGCAGCCGTTATGTCTGATAAAAAACAATATTTCTGTCACCTCCAAGATAAACATCAGTATAATCCTAAAAAATTCTGGGCTGGTTTCAACCACCTCCTACATCCAGGTAAATCTACTACCCCCACCCCTGAAAAACTCATGGATAAAGATCCAACTGAAATAGCCAACTCCTTTAATTCTTTTTTTACTAAGACCATCCAGTCCCTTGACAGTAAGCTTGCCACTTCTCCCTCGATAGCTACCCCAACTAAAGATCCAACCCAAACTGCCTTCAACCTACAACCCACCTCCACCTACTATATTCGTACTCTTTTGAAAAAACTTAAACCAACCACCCTAGCGGCTGATTTGCTCCCAGCCAAATACTTACAAATAGCATCTGACGCCATAGCCTACCCTGTCTCAATCTTGATCAACCGGACCATTTCTGAAGCTTCTATTCCCTCTATTTGGAAAATCTCTTATATCATCCCCCTCCATAAAGGAGGGTCCTCCACTGACACTTCTAACTATAGACCCATAGCCATACTGTCTCCATTAGCCAAAATTATGGAGCGCTGTGTCCACAAACAACTCATTACCCACCTCACACAAAATAACCTCCTATCGAACACCCAACATGGCTTCCGCCCCCATCACAGCACAACCACTGCTCTCCTCTCCTTTGTTGACTCAGTCAACCACAACCACAATAACAAATTAATATCCTCTGCGCTCTTTCTAGACCTATCGAAAGCCTTCGATATGGTCAACCACCAACAACTGCTCCAGTTACTGGAAACCTTTCATCTTAGCAAGCCAACCATAAGTTGGTTTAATGCCTACCTCTCTTGCAGAAAACAGGCGGTTCAGTGGCAAAACAGCCTATCAGACCTACTCCCCACCAATATTGGTGTCCCCCAAGGATCTATTCTCGGTCCCCTTCTTTTTTCCATATTTATAAATGGTCTACACTCTATTATTCCCAAGGCCACCTGCATTCAATATGCAGATGACTCCACCCTGATCTGCTCTGACGTCTCTCTCGCCAAACTCCAAGCCACAACCCAAAACTGCTTTTCCACAGTCGAAAAATGGTTCTCGGATCTTAAACTCCTACTCAACCCAACCAAAACCAAACTACTTCTATTTTTCCCCACTCCAGCCACTGCCCAAGCTATAGAACCCCCCAACACCAACAACCCAACCTTCCATGTGTCCTCCAACAATGGTACCATTATCTACCCCGTCTCCCACACCAAACTACTAGGGGTGACCATAGACCATAATCTTAAATTCGATATGCATGTAAATCTAACCATTAAATCGGTCAACAAAAAACTTGGGTCAATGTATAGAATAAAGACCTTCTTAACTCCGCACACCAAACTAACTATTGCCCGAACCCACCTCCTCTCCACACTCCTTTATGCCTCCCCGATATTCTCCTTCCTCCATAAAAGAGAGCTTAATAAACTTTCTATTACCTACAATCACATAGCCAGATTCATAACTGGAACGCCCTATCGCACCCATCACTGCCTAAATCTAAGGTCACTAGAATGGCTAGAACTGCCTAACATTCTCAAACTCAACCAACTAATTGAAGCTTTTAAAATTATCAACCATCCAGATAAAACCCCCTCACTGAATAAAATACTCACCCCGTACTCCAACCTTAAGTCCCTCAGGTCTTCCAAAAGTCTACAAGTACAGACCGTTAAATCTAACAACTCCGGTGGTGAAGCACTATATGCCAATTCCATTGGCAAATCCTGGAATGCCCTTCCAAACAACCTAAGACTTATGTCCTCTCCGCACCAATTTAAAATACATCTCAGAGCACTCCTGAAGTCTCAATGGTTATGCCCTTGCTCCAATCCAGACTAATAGTTAACGTCCCTGCCTCACCTAGGCCTTTCCAAGCCTCCACCCAACCCAAAAAACCTAAGAGTCCACAAAATAGCCTGCTTGTCCGGCTGTTCAAATTTGTATCTCTTTAAATCATACTTATAACTACTTGCTTGCTTTATTGTGCCTTTAACTGTCAGTGTATTTACTTGTTTTAACTTCATCATTGTATTTGTTTATGTAACCATGATCTTGGAGCTTTTCTCCCCGGGCCTCCACTGAAAATGGACATGTATCCAGTTGGACTAGCCCGGTCAACAAATGTAAAATAAATAAAAATAAAATAAATAAAACAAATACATAAAGACCATTCTTCACATAAAAGTATTGATTGAAGGGTTGTAAGGAAACAAATAAGATTATAAAAATAACGTACCTACCTCTAAGAAACCTCACCATTCTGCTGTGAAATGTATAAATTAACCCTTATGAATCAAACTGAAGTAGTCCAGCTACAACAGATGCACTGCGAAGCAAAGCCTATTATATGAATAGAGGGATGCCCTATAATCCCCTTCGATAAATTCCCTATCATGACAGGAAATAGATAATACTGGAAGAGGTGTCATTTGCATTTTCAAAAAGCTTTATTTTATTTCAAGTGTTACTGCTCTTCCTATGTGGGGCGACTTCTGCTGACACTTCCAGTGTTTCTTTGCACTAAACAGTGACAATAATGTGTTCTGTGTTACTTGCTAGTCTGCACTGATATTACACTGGTCTATTATATCTGGCATCAGGCATCTGAGAAAAAAAAAAACACACGAGTCACTTCTTCCTTCTAGTAACAAGGCTTTTAAGGCCATGATCAGTTCTGAGTGTTCTTGCATGCATTTACTTTGGCAAGGAGGGCAGTTTTAAAACTAAGCCAGAAGAAAATAGTTTTCTCTTTATGATGATTTTTAATTTCATCCCATCCAGACTCTGTGTATGTGAAACTATCACATGGCAATTTACCTGATGTAGAAAACTCTCCACTGTGTCAAATTTTAAAGGCAAAATTTTTATTACATACCTGAACATACAGACAATAACTGCACACAGATATGAAAAATACCTTTGGGCATGCACATTTGATTACACTGATTAAAAAGATATGGTAGTACTATGCAAAACAAATGCAGAAAAATAGCACTTACCTTTGGAGACACAGGAAGGAACTGTCTGAAATATACAGCATTGATGTGAGATGGTGAAGATTCAGAACCTCCTAAAAGAAAGAAAGAAAAAGTCCCATCAATTTATTTAATGACCGCTAATAAAGCCAAGTGCAAACTGTATTTTATGAGTGAAACAGACTAAACTACCTTATTTTTCCTTTGAATGTTTCAGTAATGAAATGTTTTTAAATAATACATTTTTAAGTACTGCGACCCTTACTGAAATCCTTGCTACAAAGCTTACAGAGGGCCAACTCGGTGTCATGTATAGATGCTTACCGGTAGTATATGTGCCTGTGATGAGCTACTTTGGTTCTCATAGGAAGAACTTATGTAAAAAAATAAAAAAGGTTTCTTAAGCTGAAAGCAGGAAGAGACAGGAAAATCAGAAAGGGTGGGCAAGAAGTTGTCAACCTCTCTTTTTCTCTCAAGGACAGAACACCTATGCAAAAGCTTAATCCAACGATGGTCACTCCTACATTTCAAAGAAGTTGACATTATTAGGTTCTATAGACAGTAAAAGCCACACTTTTCCCTCAGTCTTCAACATCCAACAAGACTCTGCATATCTCTAGGAGGAGGCACTAATAGGAAATGAGGCTGGCAAGTCATCGGATGCAGAATAAAGGGCTACAGGAACTTGTACGGATTAAGTAGTCAATACATGAAACATAATGAAGGGAGTTGGAGAAAACAAAGCAACCAATGATCTAGTACAAAAATACCTTTTCCATAAAAATCAGTCGTTTACGGCTGAATTAATAATGCTGTTCAAACCCATTAAAAAGTTTCAAGCAAGTGAAATATAGCACAATGTGGTATTACATGTTTATTGAAATAAAACAAGAGAACGGCTAAAAGGATGACAACCTGTTTTTAGCCAAGTGGTTCACAGCATCTCTCTAGATTTCACATCAATCTGTTTTCCACAATTCAATCCAGCCATGTTTTATTGCATATTGGATCCAAACTGGATAAGCCCCCTGCACCACCTTACTAGCGTGTGCTAACCCTAACCTTGCTCCAATCCCTAACCCATACCCTGCATCTTACCTTAGAAAGCCTTTTCTGTAACACATCTACTATACAAAACAGACTCAAACACAGACACACACCAACAAATGTGCACAGCACTAAAACTATCCCCTAACTAGCCCTTTCTCTAACCTACCAATACTTGCACATACATACTTCAAGCCCAAATACCAACTAATTTACCTCTGAGTACATTCTAAATTGCCAAAACTTCTGAATGTCTACATTCTAAACAGCAACCATATATATACAGAGACAACATGTGTAGCCACCCATGAGGTCTAAATTACAAAATAAATTCTGTGTAATTTCTGGGTACCACACGATATGCTAAACACTGTAGCTGGTTTACTACCATTTAAATGTATATGCCCCATATATCGCATCTCTTTTTAAAGCTAAAAACATGTACATATGTGAAGCATGTAGCACACTAAACGGATTACACCAAGCTAAACTATATTAACAATGTGAAAGGCTATTTATACGACTATCAAATTTTTATATATTCAAAAATATTTTTAATAATGAACTTATTTATTTTTTTTACATCCATCCATCCACAACCCCTTTTTCCATTTTTTCACATGTGGTTGGGGTGTCACTTGAACAGTGACCATCATCTAGAACCAATGTACACACCGCCAGGTGGCTAGCTCTGTTTCTTTCATCACACACACACACACACACACACACACACACACACACACACACACACACACACACACACACACACACACACACACACACACACACACCTATGGGCAATTTAGGGTGTCCAATTTACCTACTTGCATGTCTTTGGAATTTTGTTTTTCTTTTTACATAATCTAGAATATTTTAATAATGATTTTTTTGCCCTTAAACTCACAGTTAATTCTGGAAGAGGTGGCATACCTCCTTGGTTTCTTCAATGGTATAACATGCCTGGAGAACTTAACAGTACTGTTTATATTGGGACATCTAGTTTGTTTTTTGAGGCTGTTCTTGCTACACTATAGCTTAATTTGTAGATACAACTTCAGGAGTCCCTTCTTGAAACTCTTACGTATCACAAGTCTGCTTTAACACCTGTAGCTGTTGTTCTTCCTCAAACTTTGGAATTATTTGTCTTGTAAAGATGTACATGATCCTTTATGCAAAGCTTTCCCTCTTGCTCAGACACAACACAGAATCTTAGATTGGTTGCTTTACCAACTACTTCATCTTCAGCGTGTGAACCTTCCCATGATTTCCTGATTATTACTCTGACACTAGCTACTAAGTCTGGTAAACTTCTGCAGTCTCTGTCATATAAGTAATTCCATGTCTGCTTATTTCTTTCTAGCATTTCCTGTAATTTATGCGGGTTCTCAGGAATCAACCTTCTGTCCACCAAGACTTAAACTGGTACGAGAGTAAGTCACTATAATGCACTACTTCCAGAACTGTAAGACAATCCTTATAGCTTTTGTTATGGGTCACATGACTTCCCACTGCTTGGTTAGTTCTACTTGCTCATTAAAATGAGGACCATTTGGACTTTATATCCTATGCCGGAATTCTTGATTTGTGTACTGTGAACTACTGCCATATGAAAGAAAATTGGGTACTAGGGTGGCCAAATGGTTAAGGTCTTTGCCTTACAAACACAAGGTGCAGGGTTTGAATCTCACAAGGGATAATTGGCTAGGCTTAAAATGGCTCGCAAGGGCAGTTAGCCTAGTACTAACCTATGAACCTATGAACCTATAATTGTCTTGAAGATATGGGTTTTAATGTGACACAGGGTGCAGAAAGATGTTATAAAAACTCCACCTTTCATTATTTTGACATGCAATATCATGGCACTTGAAACAGTGAAAAACATCCCTGCATACAGCATTACTACTGTTTAATTACTGTGGTATTATGACTATATCCATGATCTTTAATATAATCTAAATGCAATTAATTTAATACTAACAGCAATTACACTAAGATATATCTACATAGTAATGTACGACACTAATGTACCTCTGGTGTGGGACCTGGAGAGTTAGTAGGCCACCATATACCTGCCTATTAACAAAACAAATATAAATAGATTTCCCCTGTGGAGTGCATTTGTGGCAAGTCATAGTCTGTACTTAATTATTTTAAAATACTGTCAGATGGTTTTCTAATCCTTTACCATAGGTAGCAGTATGAATAGAAGACCAGGCGGCTGCTTCAAGGAACGTGCTGTTATCTAAGCCCTTGAACAATGCCTTTGAGGAAGCCACAGCTCTGGTGAAATGGGCCTTCACAGGTGAAGAGAGGCTCTTTCCATGGAGCATGTAACAAAGGGAAATAGTCTTAGAAATCCAGGAATAAATTGTTTACTTGGAAATGGATAAACCCAGAGCCCAGGAATGAAAGTTCACAAATAGCAGATCAGATTTCCTGACAGCTTTAGTCTGTTCCAGATAAAATCTAAGTTGTCTATGTACATCTAAGGAGTAGTTGTCTATGTACATCTAAGGAGTGCAGTGCCTTCTCAGTGTAGTTTTGAGGAGAAGAAAATAAGGTGGGTAATTAACTGGTTAAGGGATAACTCATTAACCACTTTTGGCATAAAAGAAGGATCTGTTCTCAAGGATACCCTGTCCTTATGAAAGACCAAGAAGGGAGGTGAAGCCATAAGAGCTTGTAGCTCTGACACCCTTCTTCCTTAAGTCAAGGCTACTAATAAAACAGTTTTCCCAAGAACAATGTTTTAGAGAGGCTGAAGATGCAGGCTCAAAAGGGGCCAGGGTCAATTTTTCTAAAACAAAATTAGGATCCCACGGAGGAAGAATAGGTTTCCTGGGAGACCTAATGTGAAGGATGCCCTTAAGAAATTGTTCCACCTAAAATCTGGATGTTAGAGGGGGAGATAGAGGCAGACAAGC
Organism: Protopterus annectens; assembly: GCF_019279795.1. Lineage (NCBI taxonomy): Eukaryota > Metazoa > Chordata > Ceratodontiformes > Protopteridae > Protopterus > Protopterus annectens. Next base: position 232,020,093 of record NC_056750.1, read on the forward strand.
ATAAATAGCTGATATATGCGCTTTGACAGAAGAATAAGCCAAGGCAGCAGAGAACAATTCACAAAAATAAGACAGAACCACTGGGATTCCCACTGTCAGCAGTGGGTCTTGTTTCTTACAGAGACATTAGAGGGAAAATATTTTCCATTTGGAAACTTAAGACTTTCTAGTATTGGGTTTTCTGGCCTCCTGGAAAACCATGAGCATGTCATCACAGAACAGGTGTCTGAAAGGAATTAGAATCCTATCATCCACAGTGTAAGCTGTAGCATTGAGAGGTGTGGATGTATCTGGGATCCTTTGTTTTGTGGAAGAAGGTCCATTCTCTGGGGTAACTTGTCATAATGGCCCTCTGCTAAACGCAGAAGGGGGAACCAGTGTGGTCTTGGCCAAAAGGGAGTCACCAGCAAGATTTTTGGTTGGTCCTGTCGAGTCTTGAACAGGACCTTTGTAATTAAAGGAAGGGAAGGGAATGCATACAGAAACATCCCCTTCCAAGAAAAGGAGAGGACATCTACTTCCCAAACCAGACAACTTGGAACTTTAGCACAACATTTTGGAAGTTGTCTGTTCAGGAGGAGGCAAATAAATCTTTTTGAGGAATACCTCAATGGTGGATTATGTCCTGGAACACACATCCCTGTGAGGCATTCATTCATGGGATTAAGTTAACAGCCTGCTAAGGGAGTCTGCCACAAGGTTCTGGTTGGAGGGAATGTACAGCGCCTGAATAGTCATGTGGTATTGGTGAAGAAATTCCCACAGCATAAGAGCCAAACTGCAAAGGAGATAGGATCTGGTCCCCCTCCCCGCTTGATCACATACCACAGGACTGTCATGTTGTCTGTGAACAGTTTGAGACGGCCAGGGCAAAGAAGAGTGTAAAATGCTTGTAGAGCTAGAAGCAACGCTCGCATTGATGTGTTCTGTTTTCTGGGAGGAAGACTAAACTCCCTGAAATGTAAATTATCTTAGGCAACCCCTCCCTCCAGCCCACATATGATGCATCTGTGTAGAGTTCTAGGACTGGGGTGAGAGGGTGCAGAGGTAGTACTGGATTTAGGGCTATCTGTTGGATCCCCCAGAGCAGCTCTCTTTTAGACAAGGAATGAGGGGGACTTTGTACTCTAGTGGTTGAGAATGCTGGGTCCACACAGATCTGAGGAACCAATGGAATTTCCTCATGTGGAGTTTTGCCATTGGCACCATGGGAATGGTTGAAGCCATGAATCCCAGCACCCTGAGGAACTTCCTGGCCATGCTGTGAGAGTCAAGGGGAGAAGGGAGTGAGAGAAGGACCTAAGGTCCTGCAACTTTTGAGGTGGAAGTGACACTCTCAAAATGTCTGTCTGGATTCGACAACCCAGGAAAATGTGGTCCTGTGAAGGGGTGAGGAGTGATTTACTGAAGTTGGTGGTGAATCTCAGTTTTCCAAGGAGGGAAATGCTGGTCTCCAGATTTTGGAGTAGAGTTTGAGGAGTTGAAGCTTGTAAGAGCAGGTTGCCCAGGTATGGAAAAATCTGGATACCCAAAAGCCTGCAATCATTAGAATCAGGCATTTTGTGAACACCCTTGGAGCTGTAGAAAGACCAAAGGGCAAGGCAAATAATTGAAAATACCAGGAACCCACAGAAAAATGTAAGAATTTCCTGAACATGATGTGAAGGTAAGCATCTTTTATATCTAGAGATGCCATGTATCTCTGTGTAATTATAAGAGGTAATAGAGTTTGGAGTGTCAACATTCTGAAGGAAGGAACCTTTAAGAGAATGTTGAGATGGGATAAATCCAGGACTGGTCTCCAGAGGCCATCCTTTCTGGGCACCAAGAACATTCTTGAATAAAAGCCTTTCCCTCTTGTGGTTTGGGGACCCTTTGAATACAGTCCTGTTGCCAAAGCTCCTGGAAGTGGGGCAGCTGCTCTTGGGGGGGGGGGGGGTTGAGTGATACACATGAAAGGGAGATAGAGTGCCAAACCATGAAATATCCTTTTTTGACTATGGAAAGAACCTAGGTGTCTTGGGTGATGCTTTCCCAGACCCTGTGAGTGTTTGAAAGGTGATGGGAAAGAGGGGAAAGAGAGACATCTGCAGGGTAGGTACAGACTCCCTGCTTTGTAATGAAACGGACTGTCTTTGTTGTGACAGTGCCTGAGAACCGCTGGGCTTTTGCTGTCTCTTGCCTCCTCTGGAAGTCTTACTGCAGGAATGCTGAATGCAGCTGTGGATGAAGACTGGTTTAGATGGGAAATTCCTAAGAAACTGGGGCACAGGAGAAACCAGGATGTGTTTGAATTCCTTGAGTTCCTTAGTATATTCCTGTAGGAACTTAAAGAGAAGCTGCTGCCGGACCAAATTAGCCTGAGTTATCTAATGGTGCATCCATTAATTTAGATTTGAAGTTATCCTGGAGGGGCTATAACCTAAGCCAGGAAAATCTTCTGAGAAATGAACCAGTAGTAGTTGTCTTGGCACAAGCCTCCACAGCATCATATCTGCATTTAATGGAGTGTTTTGCCACTTGGGAAGAAGTTCCCAAGATAGAGGGGGCCAAGGCTTTTTCTTCAGAGTCTGGAAAATCTGAAATGCCACTTGATGCCTGAGACAAGAGCTATAAGGAGTACTTGGTCATGTGTTTCTGATAATTGATGGCCCTGAAAGCCAAGGTGACTGAAGTACATGCCTTTTTTCCCAGTCACTCAAGGGTTCTACTCCCTTTGTCTGATGGGAGAATGGAGGTAGAAGGAAGCAACCTAGATGGTTTATCTGTAGTTAAAGAAAAGACTGCAGGGTCTGCAGCAGGACACCTAAAGAGGAACTTACAATCCTCAGGGACCTTGTAGAAGCGATCTGGCTTCTTGGGAGCTGGGAGGCATTATGAAAGGCATCCAGAAATGCAGAATGCACTGGTGGAACTGCAGAGGGATTAGGGAAGTCAACTTGTAGAAGTTGATAGTACCTTTTTTGGACATCAGAAATTTGGGAGGTGTCCCACTTAAAGTGTTCTCCCATTTTCAGAAGAGTTCACCAAATGAAATCTCTTACATAGTGGAGTCAGCACTGACTGACTCCTCCTCAGGGAAGCATATTCCTGAGGAGAGGGAATTTGTGTTGTGTAATCCAAGAATTCCTCTTCATCAGAAGAATCATTGTCCCTAATCCTTTTCTGAGAAGGAAGGGGAGTGAGAGTAGGAAAAGGCAGATAAGAAAGTGGCTTGAGTGCCATGAAAACCTGAAACAATCTTCGGAGAAGGCCTGTCAATCTGTTGAGGCCTCTTTAGCATGGGACAGATGCTTTTTTTTTTTCTTGGTAGGAGAAACAATTTTATGCAATATCGGAGGACAGGATGAAGGCCTACATTCCAATGTGTCGGACTCAATTTCTTCTCTCACTAGAGCTCGTGACACCCCCCCTAGAGTGCTCCATACAAGCCTACGTTTCCCTGCAACATCCTGATCGGACATCAGCTTGCGGCTGAAGTCAAGGTGGCCTCAGAACTGGGCTCCGCCTGTGAATCCGTGCCTGAAGTCAGATGTGCCTCAGGGGTAGACTAACACCTCAGGAGATACGTCTGATGGTGGAGGTGCAGCGGATGCCGCAGGCCAAGGTTTCTTGGCTTTGTGCTCCACCGGCTTGGAGTCAGACACTGAGGTACCTTCCACAGGCTTAGCTAACAATTTAAGCTGAAGAAGTTGAAAAGAAGGCCTGCTTCTAAGGGTCTTTGGTAAAAAGGACTGGTAGATGCTATAAAAATTAAGGTCGTGGCTAGGCCCTAAGCAAAACAGACACTGTAGATGACTGTCCTTATATGGAATTTGTCTTTCACACTGGCACTTGCCCTTCTTGTATAATATAACCAAAACAGAAGTAGAGAGAACATTTTCCCCATTGGGGCACTTACCTGAAAAAAGCTGAAGTCGCAATCACTGAAACGATGAGACTGAAGGTTGAAATGGTGTTCTGACTGGCAACAGAAAAGTTCTGAGCATGGTACATGTGTACATTTTATTTATTTTTATTTTATTTTACATTTGCTAACCGGGGGTGTCTGACTGAGCTGAAAAGGCCCTTTTTCAGCAGAGGTCTGGGGAGAAAAGCTTCACATAGAAAAACTACAGATACATTTAGATATTTAGACATGATCAGTATACACACAAAATACAACAGACATGTTTTTACAGTGGTATGCAGCACATCAACAATTACAGTGGAGAGAACAGAAAGAAAATATTAATTTAAAAATAAAGGTAATTAGTTGATTTGTGGTGTACAGCTGAAATTTGAAACATAGTTAGAATACATACATAGTAGACACGTGCAGTACATACATTGTACATTAGCCAGTGTTTGTGAGTAAGAGTGAAAACTATTATCAAGTACTCTAGGTTTAGTATGTGTACCTTATCCGCTTTCAGTAGCTTGGGGAGCAATCATGGCACTGCCAACTTTGCTTGAGATATTGCCTAATGAGGTTTTTAAAAGAGGCTTTGGATGATGTGTTTTGTATGTTAGTGGGGAGAGAGTTCCATTTTTTAGCCAATGAACTACTATACAGTGTGTCTCAAAGCTATTGTAGCTGTTGGTGACTTCTAGTAGTAGTTTTCTTGATGATCTAAGAGGCCTTTTGGCTGAGTGATGTTGTACTAGGTTTTTGAGGGTAGGACACTTATTGGGGAGGTAATAGAATGACAGAGGCAGAGTTGATTGTAGGTTAGGAGGTTGAGCAGATCAAGACAGAGGAGCTGTCTCAAAGCAGTACAGTGATAAGTTCTATGTGAGCAATTTGCAGCAAAGCGAGCAATTCTGTTATAACAGGCTTTCATTTTGCTTAGTTCAGTTTTGTTGAGATTAGTCAGAATGGGAGATGCGTAGAGTAGGGTGGATAGAAGTTGGGAGCAAGCAATGGCTGATCTTGTGTTGTTGGTAAGAAATTGTTTGATACGGTAGAGTGATCAAAGTCTGGCATGTACTTTTTTAATAGTTAAGTTGAGATGACTATCAAATTTTAGGTGGGAGTCTATGGTTATTTCCACTAGCTTAGCCTTTGTCACTGGAGCGATTGGAGTAGCATTTGTGGAGTAGATAGTGAATTGACATAGTGTTTTTGTTAGAACAGGTTATAATCATAAGCTGAGTTTTCTTTGGATTGAGGACAAGTTGGGCTTTGGTTAGGTAGTTTTCAACATCAGAGAATGCTAGTTAAGTTGTTTGCAGGAGGGTGGGAATGTTTTGTGCAGCACAGATTAAAGTAGTATCATCTGCGTACTGAATGATAGAGGTATGCTCTGTAGAGGTATGGAGGTCATTTGTGAAGATTGTGAATAGTAGTGGTCCTAAGAGAGAACCCTGTGGGACTCCTATAGTTATGGGCAGCTGAGGAGAGAGAGAATTTTCCCATTTCACAGCTTGGTACCTGTCAGTTAAGTAGCTTTGGAACCAAGTAAGAGTGGAATTTGATAGGTGATATTGGTTTAGTTTGTTTAACAGGATTTGGTGCAAGACTGTCAAATGCTTTGGACATATCCAAAAAAAGAGTTGACACCTGCAGGCCTTCGTTTTTGAGGCGGTTTACTGTGTCTGTGAAGCAGAGGAGGGCTGTAGTGGTACTATGGGCAAGTCTGAAACCATGTTGAGTAGGTGACAGGATGTTGCTGTCTGGGAGATATTTTAGCACTTGGGTATGGATGCATTTTTCTAGGATTTTGGCCAGGGGGAGAGCAAACCAATGGGTCTGTAGTTATTAAGTTTAGTGGAGGTCTTGCCTTTATGTATGGGTGTAACACAGGATATTTTACTGAATTTGGGCACATAGTTTTCAACAATTGATCTGTTTATGAGAATGGAGATTGGGACAGCAATAGCATCTGCTGTGAGTTTCAAGAAATAGCTGGGGAGTAGATAGGCTGGTGTTAATGAGGTTTTTAGTTTTCAGAGCGTGCTTTTGATTGAAGTGGAGGAAACTGTTTTGAGGGTAAAGCTTGTAATAGTGTTATTTGTGTTGGTGGGATAGTGAGGTTGGAACTGTCCTGTCACACTAAGGATAGAACTGAATTCACAAAGTGGGAGTTGAATTGTGTTTCAATGGGAACTTTAGTGTCAGAGGTGATTGGTATGGGGGTAGCCTTTTGGGTGGGTTTTAGTAGCTGGTTTACATTTTTCCAAAATTTTTGGGGGTTGTGTTGGATTATTACATCACTTTTATGGCCTACGTCTGACTGCAGCCTATGTGCGATGTACCTCTTACACTTTAGTAGTATAAGACTTCTGCATACTACTGGCCAACGTCAGGTCACCTTCTGGTGGAAGATCACTCAGGTTATGAGTACTGCACTGACTAGAAGGACATCTGTGGTTCCTAATAAGAATTCCTTTAGGTCTCTCCCAAAGACATGGATGGGGGAAGGTGGGAAGGAAGCTGAGGTAGAATGAAAATGGACAACACAGATGCATAGTCACGGTGCATATGTAACTTTTATATCTGATGTTGTCATGTTCATTTGTTCCTCAACAAATGGGACAGAGTCTCCAGCTACAATTACCTTGGGTGGTATTCGTGGGAGGATGTTCAGTAGAACAGCAGAACCAAATGCTGCTCTGTTCCCGGAGATGATATCCAATTTGTAATGAGAAATAAAAGTATGAGCATTAGACCAAGTGGCAGCTGCACAGATGTCATCAATGGAGGTTCTAACCCAAAAAGCAGATGATGTAGCCATTGACATAGTTGAATAAGCTCTTGGCTGTATTGGTACCGTTAGGCCTCTCAAGGAATAAATATATAAACAGAAGTAGTACAATCTGTTTTCATTTATCTAGTGTAGTTTTGAAACTCGTTTTCCCATCTTGTTATTGGAGAAGGAGACAAATATTTGTCTGTTTTTTTCTAAATTCCTTAGTCTTATGAAGGTAAAAACAAAGTTGTCTATGGATGTCTAATACATGAAGGGTATACTCTCCTTTGTTGTGAAATTTAGGAAAGAAAACTGGTAAATTGATCATTTAATTGATGTTTGATTCAGAAACCACTTTTGGTAAAAAAAAGAAGGATTAGTGTGTAGGGTAACACATTCTTTGTGGAATACAGTGGTTTCACAGACAGTGCTTGGAGTTCTGATACTCATCTTGCTGTAGTGATAGCCACCAAAAAGACCAAGATAGAAACTTAAGGTCTACTTCAGCTAAAGGCTCAACGGTGGATGTCTCAATGTCTGTAATACCAAGTTTAGATCCCAAGGTGAAGTAGGATCTATCTTTTAGGAAGGCCTTACATAATGCTTTTCCTTTAGCTTCATCCAAGTTATCTCCCATGTGACAGTTGAAGATGGCTGCCAGCTGAACTTTAATGGTGGAGAAACTTGCTGCAGCTTGAAAAATGAAGGCAAGGAAATCTAAAATATTTGAGAGTGGAGCAGTGAAAGGATCCAAGTCTCTCTGATGAGCTCACAAAAAAAATCTGTTCTACTCACTCTTACAAATCTTAATAGTTGAAGGTTTGTGGAACGAGAAAAGAATTTATATATATATATATATAAATAAACAGAAATATATGTAAATGCACTTTTAGCAACATAAACTTTACCTTCATCTAAAAGCAAATACACCACAAAGGCTTTAGAATATAGTGAAGGAAAGAGAAGTTATAAAAAAAAAGGGGGATGGCGGGTGGGTAACCAGGACTGCAACAGTGAATACACTCGAACATCTACATTTATGTAAGTGTACACAAATGTAATATGTTCTTCGTGTTTCACTGTTGCAGTCATTACATTTGGGTAGAATCCCAAAGCTATAGATGGGAGGATGGAACTAAATAGCATTAGGAGCGGCTAAAAGGCACTGCAGAACTGCAGTGGCAAAGCCTGCCCTGGATTTGGAGAAGAGAGGCAAATGATAATGCTTTGTGAAGGTATGAACAGAGCTCCAAGTAGCAGCTTCTAGAATGTCTTTGGTTGGAACTCCTCTGAGAAAAGCTGCTGAGGTAGAGGCAAGCCCTGGTGGAATGTGACCTAATCCCCTTGGGCACAGGTTTACCATGGTGCAAATAGCAGAAACGAATGCAGTGGCTTATCCACTTGGAAATAGTCTGCTTTGATATAGCCTTCCCCTCTGATCCTGCAGCAAATGCCACCAGTAGTTGCTCAGACTCTCTTAGAGATTTGGTCCTGTTTAAGTAGAATCTTAGTTGTCTGTGTACATCCAATGAATGCAGAATCTGCTCCTCCTTGTTCTGCGGATTTGGGTAAAAAGTTGACAGGCGAATTGTTTGGTTAAGAGCCACACTGGAAACCACCTTAGGCATAAAAGAAGGACTGGTCCTGAGGGACACCCTGTCCAGGTAAAATGTAATAAAAGGCTCCACAGCCATGAGAACCTGTAGTTCTGAAACCCTTCTTGCTGAAGTGATTGCCAAGAGGAAAGCTGTTTTTCACGATAAGAATTTTATATCCGCAGTAACTGCTGGTTCAAAAGGAGGCAGGGTGAGCTTTTCCAGCACAAAATTGAGGTCCCATGCAGGAGTTGGTAATCTTCTGGGAGGCCTTAAATTTTTGGCCCCTCTAAGATACTGTTTAAGCAGAGGATGAGAAAAGAGGGGAGGCTCCGTGTTGTAATGAGCCGAGATGGCAGAGGCATGGCTTTTTATTGAAGAAAAAGATAGGCCCTTGTCAAGCATCTCAGTCAAATATTGTAAAATCTGAGGGTTATTGGGCTTTGCTGTGTCTGTTCCATGTGCTAGGTTCGAAGCACATAATCTCTTCCATTTATCAGCATAAGATTTTCTAGTACTAGGCCTTCTGGCTTCCAAAATGACATCCATCACAGATTTACTGAGAGGTGTTGTTTGAATAATTAAATGATCAGCCATGCTGCAAGGTTCAGAGTTTGGAGCCGAGTGTGCAGAATTTGATTGTTCTGCTGAGACAGTAGATGAGGTATTTGAGGCAAGTACCAAGGAGGGAGTAGAGACGTATTCCTTAGAATTGGGTATCAGTGCTGACAAGGCCAGTCTGGAGCAATTAGGATCATTTTTGTTTTTTCCTGTCTGACCTTTAGTAAGACCTTGGAGAGAAGAGGCAGAGGGGGAAAGGCATAGACTGATAGGATTTTCCAGCTGAAGGATAGGGCATCCACTTTCCATGCTTGTCTGTGATAAGTCCTTGTGCAGAATTTGTCCAGTTGATAATTTTGGGGAGAGGCAAATAGATCTTTGTCTGGGCTCCCCCATTTCTGTGTTAACATGCTGAAGATTTGTGGATCCAGTTTCCACTCGTGAGGGTCCATAAGATTTCTGCTTAGGTCATCTGCCAGAGTATTTTGTTTTCCTAGCAGGAATTGAGCTTGAAGATGTATTTGGTAAGTCAAAGCTGTGTTCCACAATGCCATGGCTAGTCTGCAAAGGGGGTAGGAATGTGTACCCCCCTGCTTGTTTATGTACCACATAACCGTGGTGTTGTCCGTCTTTATCAGCAGTTGTCCTGGATGAAGCAAGTCCTTGAAGGCTGTCAGAGCATTCTGAACAGCTAGCATCTCTTTCTGGTTGATATGCAGATGCATTTGTTTTGGGCTCCATTTGCCCTGAATGCATCTCCCTGTCAGGCGGGCCCCCCATGCATAGTCTGATGCGTCTGTAGTTAGGGTTTGGGTGGCAGGGGGTAGAGTGAATGACAGTCCCTTGTTTTGGTGACATGTCTCTGCCTACCAAAGAAATTCCTGTTGTAGGCAGGGAATGAGAGGAATCATTGTTTCCAGACTGTGACAATGTTGGTTCCATAGACTTTTTAGGTACCATTGAAGTTTCCTCATATGCAGTCTCACATATGGAATTAGTAGAATGCAGGATGCCATGAACCCCAAAACCTGCAGAATTTGTCTTGCAGATAACTGGGTTTTTATTGCCATCTCTTTGAAGTATGTTGTCAGTTGCCTTTGTTTGTCTGGCGTAAGGTAAGTCATCTGGGCAGTTGTATTCAAGCTTGCACCCAGGAATGTAATTATTTGAGAGGGTACCAGTTGGGATTTCTTTTCGTTTATTGTGTACCCTAGGCATGTTAGAAGCCTTTTTACAAATGCCAGATGTTGAAGAAGAGTGTACTTGTCCTCTGCTTGAATGAGACAGTCGTCCAAATAAGGATAAATTTGTATGCTTCTTTGTCTGCAGAATGCAGTTACTGGTGCCAGGCACTTTGTAAAGACCCTGGGTGCAGTAGATAAGCCAAAGGCCAGTGCAGAGAATTGGTAATGCAAAAAACCTGCCTTGAAGCGGAGGTATCTTCTGCACGATTCCCATATTGGGAAATGCAGGTATGCCTCTCAAGTCTAGAGTCACTAACCAAGCGTTCCTGCCCAGCATAGGCAGGTATCTGTTGCAAAATCAGCATTTTGAATTTTGGAATGTCCAGGAATGTGTTCCAAATCGATAAATCCAGTATTGGATGCCAGGCATAGACTTTTCTGGGTACCAGGAAAAGTCTTGAATAAAAATCTTGTCATTTTTCCTTTTCTGGTACTGGTTGAATAGCCCCCATATCCATGAGGAATGTAACTTTTTTCTGAGCCTCTGCCCACTGATTTTGTGGCAGATCTGTCCAACCGTTTGGAATTGGCAAAGTATGGAAATTAAATCTGTACCCCTGGGATACTATGTTTAATACCCACTTGTCCTGGGTAATTAACTGCCAATTTTGAGCATGAAGTGTTAATTCCCCCCCCCCAAGGGGGGTGACCAAAAGATAAGAGCTTGGTGAAGGTAGAGGGAAGTCATTGAGACTGCTTACTGTAGGATTGTGCTTTGTTTCCTCCAGATTTGGAGGTGGAGGCACCCCATTGCTTTGACCTGTAAGAACCCTGTGATTGGTATCTAGAGCATTTTGAGCACCTGGATTTGCCTTGAGAGGCTCTGTTGGACACAGGAAAGGACCAATTTTTAGTAGGCCAGTGCCTACTGAACTTGGGTGGCTGCACTTGTAAGAAATCTTTTACAGTTTGCATAGATTTAGCTTTGTCTTCCATTTTCTTTAAAACCTCTTCTGCCTTATTACCAAACAGAGTATCATGCTGCAAGGGGGCATCCAACAATTTAGCTTTAACATGATCAGTCAGATTTTGCTCCTTGAGCCACGCATGCCTTCTAATCACAGATCCAGTTACTGCGGCCCTGCAAGAGGCCTCCAAGGAATCAAAACCACATTGCAAAGTATGCTTTCCAACCTGTTCTGCTGAATGCAATAATTCTTGTAATTCTTTATTTTCCACACAATCAGAAAACAACATCATTTTCTGTTTCAATAAGCCTATAACATGCTGTTGATATTTAAGCATGTGAAACTGGCAGTTTAAGGCCTTAATTGCCAAGGTTGCAGACGTATAAACCTTCTTTCCCCATCTATCCAGTGCCCTGGAATCTCTATCAGAGGGGGTAGGATTTTTGGCTGTAGAGGCCTTTACACCTTTGGGACCCTGTGAGATAGTCTCAGGATCAGCAGCAGGATTTTTGAATAGAAATTTGTGGGAGTCAGGAACCCTGTAATATCTGTCTGGCTTACTAGGAGGAAGGGAATCAGGAGCCATGCTTGATTCCGAAAACACATCAACAATGTCTAATAAAGGAGGTATTGCCAAAGGCCTAAGCTGAGGAAGAAGAAGGAAATCCCTAAGTCTCTTTTTTGATTCAGAGAAATCCTGACTCTCCCAGTGAAAATGCTCCCTTAAAGTATGCAAGGTTTCCCCAAAAGAGTAATCCTCAGGTGGAGATGCAGATGGGGTGGATTCTTCTGCATCAGAAGCCTCATAGGGTGGAATAGAAAATTCCTGATCAGAAGAGGAATCAGAAGAAAAGGAAACCTGATCTGAAGATTCATAATCAGTGCCTTGCCTAGGCCTTTTAGCAGGGGGGGGGGTGGGAACCCCTGATCAAGGTAATTAAGTCCTCAGCCATTTTGATCATCTGTTTTTTAGGCATAGGGCCCTGAGCATGTGGCTCATGCATCAGTTTTTAGACATAGATGTTTTTGATCTTGTTTTTGAGGCTGGCATCGGTTTTATTTAAAAATGTTAAGGCCTGAAAACACCCTCAGAAGCCGGTGCCTGCTCAGCGACTCCGGATCCATCCAAGGGAGAGACATCCACGGGTTAAATACTCTGAGAATCTCGTGGCATACCGGACTCCGCATCGGTCTTGGTAGAGGCCTGCGACTCAAAAATAGCAGGTATAAGGGGCTGTGAAAGCACCTCACTGAGTACCGGTGAACCAGCGACTGGCTTAGGAAAAGTTTCGTCGTCGGTTTTCGACCTCGACGGTCTGTCTCTGTCTTTTTCTTTGCGGTTTTGTGAACTCCGGTAGTCGGATTGCTAACCGACGACATTTCAGGGTAATTCAATCTTGATCCAAAATATTTAGAAACAAAAATACACCGATGCTTAATAGTGCTTTGGTTAAATCTAGCACAAAACCGACAGCAAGGTACGTTATAATCTGGGCCTAGGCAAGGAATATAGTACAAATGAAAATCCTTATGAGGTATTTGCTTCCCACAAGTAATGCAATTATTAACTTTTACTAACATCGGTAAGGAGCAAGAAAAAGTTTCCCCAATGGGTTACTTAGCTTAATTGAAGACTTCGGTTCTGAAACTCGAATGTGAAAATTTCAGGAGTCGGCTGACCGGCACTTGCGAACTGCTTCTGCTTCGGGCACCGCGCGGCAAAAAAGACTGAATAAAATGGCGTCGGCTGCATGTTTTATACCCCTGACGACCTGACGTCATGGAAGAGGAGACAGCAACCGACGCAGGACCCAAGACTTTGTTATTCAGGCCGACTGAGGGCAACCTACCAGCAGATTACCCAAATGTAATGACTGCAACAGTGAAACACGAAGAACATCTGACAGAGGATCTCTGTTCAGCCAGCTACTACTTAGTGGCTGCCACAACAACCATGGCATCTACAGGAATAACCTTTGTCCAGTGCTGTTAGTAGAAGCACTCAAAATCTTGTGCAGACATTTGGGGATTGGTTCTATAGAGTCTGGTTTCTTCCATGCTCCTCAGCAGACAAGGTCTGTAAGCTCATTCACAGGTGGGGTAACCCAAGACATAGATGGTTCAGACACGAAGGCTTCCAAGAACACGGATTCCTCCTGGGAAGGAGTTTGGAAAGACCAACCACCTTTCTGGTGTATCATCTCTAAGATGTCTCCAAATGAGACATCTTCAGGTGGAGACCTAGGGAACCCTTCCCTTCCATCAAAATCTGTGTCTTCTGTGAGGGACACCTGTGGAGAATCCAGGTGCCTCCTCTTGCACCACCTCTTCTGAGGAACCTCTACAGTGGGATGCTCTGTGGAGGTGTCGGAAGAAGTGGAGAGTTCCTTGGCGGAAAGTGCTTGGAAGTTCATCTGGGTTGTCTGTCCATGAGGTGTAGGATGAGAAGGCTCAAACTCAGGATCTGAAAAGGGATCAGGACATGGATCTGAAGGAGCAAGAGTGGCAACTATTCTGGGATGTGAGAAAACCCTCTCTGCACCACCTCGAAGGCTGAGGGACCAGGAGAAACAGAGGACAATCCCACCAGAACTCAGACTCTCACAGCAGACTATCCATGGTCCTCCCTGACCCTCTGCTCCAAAGGAGGAGTCAGAGCTGAGCTATCCAAGAGGAAGTGATGACTCCGAAAACTTCAGAGTCAAAGTCAAACCATCGGATCCGACGGCGACGCTTCAGCTCAGAGAGCCATCATATTCCAAAAGAGTAGGAGCCGATCAGATCATGGAAGTCGCCAGAGTGGAAGATAAAATAATCTTTGGATCCAATGGTTCGACTCTCAGGGATCTTGGGTCCAAGAGCTCTGAAATGTCAGGTCAGACTGGAGAAGGAGGAACTACAGGCTGAAAAAAAGGTTGAGAGCTCACAGATCCAATGGGTGAGAAATCTGACAGGACCCCCATCTGGATCTATGTTCTGAGGAATTTTCTCAGCATCCTATTTACCTCTGACTTGGAAAGACTTCAAGAGAACTTAACAGAAGAAGTGGAAGGTGGCCTGGACAACATTTTGGGAGTCTCTTGGAGAAAAGGAGACCTCAATCCTAGGCTCTGGTGAAAATGTCAGTGCAGGGAGCACAGGAGATTTGGCTATAGCAGGTTCTTTAGATCGGAGCTCTTAGAAACCTTCCTGGGAGGCTCCAAAGAAGGTGCCGACTGAAGAGAGTTGAGAGTTTATAGTGCTCTCTGGGCTCCTTAGATTTTTGAAAGGGGGTTTGAGCCCATGAAGAAGTACCTGCAGAAGTAGCTGAAGTCAGAACGAGGCCTTTTAGAATCAACTTGTTTCTTCTACCGCTGACTAATCTAGTGTTAAAGGCAAAAGAAGGTTCCCAGATGTGCCGGGCCCAAACAATACATGCACTCCCTGTGGGCATCAGAGTTGGGTATCTAATGCCCACAGGTAGTGCACTTTTTGAAACCAGTAGACTTATCAGCCATACTGCAAAAAAACAAACAAACCACCTACATAAAAAAGATTTTTTTTTTTTTTTGGAAAGTATGAAAAAGAAGAAAGTCTAAATACCAACAACGGTAAACTAAGAACTACCTTAAGGTTAAGATTAGAAAGATTTGAAGAGTGTAAGGGGGATAGTATCACTATTATGGAAGGAAAAAAAGGAAACTTATATCTATTCACCAACTAAAAATCCAATAAGGAGCTTCAGCAATTGCAAGCCCTTCCCATCTTGAAGAGAGGCAACGAGATCTAAGACAGTGATAAGGGGCATTATGGGTAAGGGAGGAAAGCGAGAGTTGGATCCTAGAATATACAGAAAGTGGCAGAGTTGGATCCAAGGATCAGATATGAACATGAACACATTAATTGAGGAATGAAAAAAATTACATCAGATCAAATATGAATGCGTTTAATACAGCCTCATCCTATATATTGTAACACTGTCTAGTTCAAGCCAAGTATGTCAGGGTCTATATTAGATAAGCGAATGCTTAAAAAAGCAAACGCTGATTGATCTAACTTATGTAAGCAGACGCTTAAAATATCGAAGCAACAGAAACCCAAATTTTTTCCCAGGGAAAGAATTCGGCTGCCCGTTTCTGTTGCTTCGGTATTTTCAGTGCTGTGGTGGAAAGTTGCGGGTCGGGTTCAGGTAAGTGTGCGATTGTGTGGATGTGAGTGTTAGGTCGGGTTAGGTGAGTTAGGTTTAGGGATGTGTGCGATTGTGTGGACGTGAGGGTTAGGTGAGTTAGGGTTAGGGAGTGGGTGAGGTGAGTGTGCGATAGTGACGGACTTTAGGGTTAGGGTTTGGGTTAAGGTAAGTGGATAGTTCGTGGTGTGTGTATAGTTTAGTGTACGGTTAGGTGTCAGATTTTAGGTGTATGTGTGTGGATTGTTGTTTGTTTGGTGTGCTTGTGTTGTGTGTATGTGTTTTGGAACAGTGATTTTTTTCCCTAGGAAAAAAATCACTTTTCTGACAGTTCGAGATTGTAAGCTTTCGCTTACATAAGTTCAATCAATCAGCGTTTGCTTTTTTAAGCGTTCGCTGATCTAATATAGACCCATATGTCAGCATATCAAAGCTACCAAATCACCTCTGAAAACAGACCACTGTGCTTGTCTATAACTTCTCAAATAAAACAATATAAAGCAAGAAGATGGCTTTAATCTAACTGTATTATTTCCTTCTTTCTTTAAGAAGGATTCTTACATCAGTAACAAGTGTGCAGTCCCACTCAGCATCTAAAATTGCATAATCCTGCCTCATGGGAAAGTTAGATGGTACATACACAGAAAGCTATAAGAGAAAGTCCAATTAAAACCTACCTAGTCCCTAGAAATAGCATTTAAACAGTGGACTACATAATCCTACTGCAATCATTTATGTTGTCCAGCATTAGAGAATATGGACAAACCAAGCTGACTGTGTCCCTTCCATCCTGACATCTTACCTGCAACACCTTGATTTATGCATGGCAAAAACAATGAGACACAAGACAGCTTACCTGTGACACCTTAACTCATGCATGACAAAAACAGTGAGAGACAAGCTGTGGTGCCAAGGTAGAGAAAACTGATTAAAAAGAATGTGACAAACTTTGTTTTACTTATTTCAGGTTACTGGCACAGTTACAAGCTAAATTTGAGCTCTGCTGAATTTGCAATATGTTTTTCCAGTGGTCTGAGAATGCAAGTTCTTTTCTCGGCAAAATAAAATACGAAAAAAAATGAAAGGAAACTTGTAACTGAAATATAAAATGTAACCTCTTGCTCTTCTTGTGTCAGGAAGGATGTAAATACTTATATAAGATTAAGTCACGCATGGGTTTGTAATTAGGATAAAAAGGGTCATAAATGCAACTAAAATGTTCAAAATGTAGCTGGCAAGAGCTGTAAAAGGTAGTAGTCATTAGAGCACGGCATTTGGCAGATGTATGGGATATCCTGTGTAAGATTAACTAGCTCTTTTATTGTGGGGGAAGAGCTGATGTAATCAGACATACTGTAGTTATATCCGTTCTACTCTGAGAACAGAATAATGAGCAGAGATGCA
The DNA here is from genome assembly GCF_019279795.1 of Protopterus annectens. Classification (NCBI taxonomy): domain Eukaryota; kingdom Metazoa; phylum Chordata; order Ceratodontiformes; family Protopteridae; genus Protopterus; species Protopterus annectens. The sequence continues at coordinate 232,036,641 of NC_056750.1, forward strand.
CATACCTGAAACTGAAACAAGAGTAAAGTCAGCTAGTTTTGCTTGTGATGTCATGGTGACACATCAGCGAAGGTTTGCCTTTTGAATTCCAACATGTATTATATGACTAACTCGGAATAGTTAGGTCCATTATTTCTACAAGAGACCGCTGATGTACTGTTGTTTCTACATTCTCTTTATCTTCCTTAATCTCTGCATATTTCACATATACACAGTTTTATTTACTAAGCTTTATGCATTCACTTTTAAAATCACGTGACTATTTTTTTTTATTTATTTACGCATTGTAATGTATTACTTGAGACAGGGGTATTATTATAGGTAGGTTCATAGTAGGTACTAGGCTATCGGCCCAAGGGCTTACGTAAGCCTAGCCAACAAGGTTCCCTGGCTTATGCCACCCAAGAAAGTTATTTTTCTGTGCCACTGTCGAGCAGAGACACACAAGTGATCCCCGGGGTGTATTTCCTATTTCCCATCCACTCATCAAGATTTTTCTTGAAGAGTGCTAATGAAGAACTTTGCTATAGGTTCATAAGTAGGATATACATCTTCAATCTGTAAAGCTCTTTACAATGGTGAGAATCAAACCTTGCACCTTGTGATTGAAAGGCATCTATCTTAACCACTGCACCACTTGGTCTTTCAGTTATTCAGTTATTTAACACTGTAGGCTAGCAAAGCTTGGTATCCACATTCAGAAGCCAGATCATGTGAGCAAATTGCCAGTGAGATATATTTTTCCTATAATTTACATTTGGCAAAATCAACAGTCTTTAGGAAACTGGTATATTTTGTCTCTACCATTTCTAGGGAGATGGCAATATTATTTTCCCAGAAAGGAAGCATGTGTGTGTGTGTGTGTGTTTATTTGTTTGTACAACTGTACAAATACTGACAGACGCAAAGAAATGAGAAAAATGCCTAGGGTGTTATGTCAAAGACTCAGCTCTGTAAGTGATCAGTATATTGAGCTAGTCTGGGTGTAGATGTTGGAAACACATGTCCAGGACAACAGTGCAAATTCCCTTTATGCCCTTGGGTCAGGTTGCATTTGGTAACTTGATTACTGAATCAGGTTTGTGTGCATGTTTTTCTCCCTCTTTTTTTTTTTTTCACTTTAACCCATTGTATACCAGTGGTCATTCAACAGACAATCCCTCTGGCAGCCATCAGATCAATTTGGGTCAATGAAGATGTTCAAAGGATTGCACGTCCTGCTCCTCATATGCCCATATGACAGATGTTACACTTGTTAGCAGTGGTGAGATTAAACCACCTCCACTGCCATCTTGGGCTTCAGAAACAGGTAATAAATGTTGTTGTCATTCACATTTTGGTGTTAGTGATCGGATTCGAACCTCCACTAGTGCCGGCATGATCCATGCACATGGGTGTCAAGAGCTGTTGTCTGTTGTACGATTCAAAAAGACTACTAAAAAGAGAAGTTCCTCTTTGCTAAAGACCGAAGAAAAACGTAAAAATATTGTCTGATTTTTCAAAGTTGTTTGTTATGATCAATATAATGCTATAATATCCACTGCACACACAGGAAAATACAGCAGGATTTGTAAGAAATGAACCAAAGTAACTCAAAACAACACTTGAAGAAAAACCTGTACTGGTCTGTAATACCATCTCTTCTATGTGAAAAAAGGAAGCAGTCTGATTACCTACTGCTGACCATACAAAACATAAATGCACACTAGTTAACTACCAATATGGAGAAACAAAATATCTTGTACAAATCAGAATGTAATGTTATAGGCACTGAAATAAGGAGAACCACATGGGCACTTGTGTCTCACCTCGAAGCAGTAGATCTGCAAGCTTGTTCATAACACTGGAACTGTCAATACACATATACTCTTTCAAAGACTCTCCCCAGGCCTGATGAGCAGCCCTGCCAGAAAGAATGACAAAAATAAGAACACGGAAACAGAAACTTCAGGCTGTGTCAAGAGTGACTGTTTCTGTTAAGTATTTGTGTCTACCATACTTCAAATGACAGAAAAGATAAATCTTCAACCCATCTCTGTGATCAACAATCCACTGTATCAACAGCATTTACAATCTGTGCATCTTCTTAAATAACCTTACATACTCTGAGACAGTCGGTCTTCAAAACTAAACATATTTTATACACACACACACACACACACACACACACACACACACACGCACACACAGACACACACGCACACACAGACACACACGCACACACAGACACACACGCACAGTGTAGTAGAAGAGGCACTACAAATAAACTTGAAAATGTGCATTTTGTGGCAAACTTTAAGTGCAGATTCTGTGAAAAAAAATAACTTGCTGTTGCTGCTTTTTTTTTTTTTTTTGGTTTGTTTTGTGTTTTTTTACATGGAATTAAAAAAAAAAAAAACTATGGCTTTCAGGATGGTGGGGTAAAAGGAATAAAAAGATGAGTCAGTCACTAAATGTTTGCATACTTCTCCTGATATAATAAGCAGTATTTATGGTGTTAACACAGCTTACCTTCCAGATAAGAAAAAGAAGTTACAACTTACCATAACGTTCCATCTGTGTCGTTCATCTTCTTTCATTCACCAGCGATGAACCGAGTCAGCCCATTATAGGGTTGCCACCTTTTCAAATGGGCAAAGTGGGACATTTTTGGTACAAACATCAGATTTCACAGGCTGACACATACCCACGGTCAGTACAAAAGTTAGAACTTAAATTTCTTGCCTAAATAAAAGCTTATTCTTGTAGCATTTTAGTTGCTTTTCCTGTTTCTTATAACATTTGGGTATGCTAGATACAGAATAACTGTTTTATGCAACTATTACATAAAATATAGGAAATAATTTTGTCCTAAAATCTCAGGACATTTGCCATTTTTACAATTTTTTTGTCAGGACACAACTGCCCAAAGAGGGACTGTCCCTCGCAAAGTGGGACAGGTGGTAACCCTAGCCCATTACCAAGCTCGCGCCAGACAAAAAACTCTTGAGCTAAGCTTTTACCCACAATGCCCTTCTCTCTGTTACCTCAGATTGAGTTTGCCCATGTTATGAAAGTAAAGTAGAGGCCATTTCTGCATAAATACCCTAAGACACTACTATCCGCCAAGAGCCTTTGGCAAGGGAAGGAGGGTGGGGAAGTGATGAATGAAAGAAGAACAACACAGATGGAACATTATGGTAAGACATAACTTCTTTATCTGATGTTGTTAGTCTTCTTTCCATTCATCACCGATGGGACAGAATCCCCAGCTGCCTTATCAGCCTTGGGTGGCCCTTAAGAACGTTCCGGAGAACCATTGAGCCGAAGGCAGCTCCCCTCTGAAGACCACGTCCAATTTGTAATGATTGACAATAGTGTGGGGTTTAGCCCAAGCGGCTGCTGTGCAAATGTCATCCATAGAAGCCCTGGAATGGAAGGCTACAGAAGTTGCCATAGATCTGGTGGAATGGGTTTAATATTCTGTGGCATAGGTTGTTTTGCTAATGAATAAATGAAATGTATGCAGTCTCTTAGCCATTTTGATAAAGTGACCTCGGAAACAGAGTTTCCCATACTAGGGCCAGAGAAGGAAATGAACAGTTGGCCAGTCTTGCATACCATTTTGGTCCTGTCTAAACAGAATTGCAATTGCCTGTGCACATCAAAGGAATGTAGGCAGTATTCTCCTATATTAGAAAAGTTAGGGAAAAATACTGGAAGATCAATAGACTGATTGATGGAAAACTCAGAAACAATTTTGGGGAGAAAGGATGGGTTCGTCCAGAGTGAAACTCTGTCCTTATGAATAATTAGGTAGGGTCTTTTGGTGCACAATGCCTGCAACTCTGAAACTCATTTGGATGACGTGATGGCTACCAAGAAGAGAGCTTTCCATGACAAGAATTTGATGTCACAAATCGCTGCGGGTTCGAAGGGGGGGGGTTGAGTCAAAGACTGGAGAAATAGTGTGAGGTTCCATGGCTCTATAGGCTGTCTGATTGGAAGTCTAATGTGAGATACTCCTTTGGGAAAGGTTTTACATAAATGCAGTGATACGAGTGGAGTACCATCCAATCCATTATGATAATTAGAAATTCCAGCCAGATGTACTCATATGGTAGAGTCTGTGGCTCCATCTTCAAAAAACTTAAGACAGGTATCGTAAGACCACTGTGACTAGAGCAGAATACTAATCTAGCATCCTTTCCTTTGACCAAATAGAGAGCCTTTTCCATTTGTCCCGGTATAGTCATCTGGTGGACGGTTTATGAAAAGCCAGAATGATATGCACAGGAGAAGGGAGGTCATACTGCCTGGCAATTAGCGGAAGTGGAGAAACCAAGCTGTCAGCTTGAGACTGGACAGATTTGGGTGAGTCAACCCTTGGGGGTGAGAGATCAGATCTGGAACAGGGTCCAGAATACACGGTTTGTACAACAGATGAGATTGAAGGAAGGGGAACCAAACTTGTCGAGGCCAAAAATGGGGCTATGAGGATCAACTTGCATTTCAACCAAATGGCTTTCTTTATGAACTGTAGAATTAGAGGAATGGGGAGATAGGCACAGAGTAGTCCTGTGGGCCAATCGTGAATAAGAACGTCCCTCTGGGACTCACCCTTTGGGGGAATAGGGCAAAATACCTGCTGCATTTGTTGTTTGAAGGGGAGGCGAAGACGTCGCAGCAAGGCTGGCCCCAACGGCTGAAAATTTCTGCCGCTACTCCGGGATTGGGGCAAGAGAATACATCTGCTCAGCTTGTCCACAATCACGTTGGAGCTCCCCGGGATATGTATTATCACTCTTCCAGGCACTCTGCACTATGAGCTGAACTAACTCGTCTGCAGGCAGGGTCACACAAGAGGTAGAAGGCCAAGCGTAGAAAGCCTGCAGGAACATGGACTCCTCAGACAAAGGATTAGTGAGCTTCCAGTCACCCCTCTGTTTCAACATTTCAAGGATGTCGCCAAAGGAGACATCATAAGGAGGTGACCGTGGGGACCCGTCACCATCATCGAAATTCATGTCCTCTGTAAGAGACTCCTCAGGTGAGCCTACCTGCTTCCTCTTGCACGATCTCTTCTCTGGGGGCTCCTCAGTGGGGGCTTCTGAGGAGGACTCGGAAGAGTGGGTACCCTGTACAGTGGGGTCTTGTGGTTTCCCTGCCTGGAGTCCCGGGGAGGTGGCCTGTGGCAGCTGTAGCTCAGGGGAGAAAACAGGGGTGCTGATGTCGGCAGAATGCTTCCAGAAGCAAGAGCCCTCTCCTTTGCACGGAAAGCAGGTCCGCCCGAAGAGGGATGGTGCCCAGAATCGAGAAAGACAACCTCGGAACTGGAATCACACCCCGCTTCACCGTAGGGCTGATAGCCTAGTACCAACCTATGAATCCACTCCCAAGGATGGAGCCTCAAGCAGGATCGGAGCAGACAAAGCTCCCAGTACAGAGGACAGAACCGAAGAAATACCCATAACCATACCAACAACCAAACAGCCTGCAGCCCAATCACGGGGTTGAGGATGGACTGGTTCAGTAGGAATCGAGGACCAAAGGGAAGGTCCCGGAGCCAAAGTGAGGTCCACTACTGGTGCCGAGATGGGGTGTTCCGAGAGAGATGTCGAAGCAGAAGGCTTTGGAACCAAGGTGGTCAAAGGAGGGGAATAGGAAGGAGTCCATGGACAGATCAACCCAAACCCCATAGGGGGTTGGGGTCCTAGAAGGCATGGGTATCCCGCTGGCTGCCAGCAGCTGGTCCACAAGATGCACCACACTGAGTTCTCAAAAGCTCTTGGTGGATCTAGTGGATACTCCCGACAGGGAGTCTTCTGGTCGATCTAGGAATGAGCTATACACTTGGCCTAGGAACGGGTCTAAGGATGGAGAGTATCGGGTCCGTGGTGTGGGGTCTACTGGCACCGAAGTCTCAAGTTTGGAGACTGGGAGCAGTAGAGTCAAATCTACTGCAGTCGAAGCCGTAATAGAACTCTGTGCTGAATGGGCACTCGGAGCCAATACAGGAGGTAGAGTCATCATTGCAGAGATAGGCATCAGAGGCGTGCACTGCGCCAAAGTGGCACCTGGTGCCGAAGTAGTAGTAGGCAGGTTTATGGTTGGTGCCAGAGACCATATCGATGCCAAAGCTGGCACCGATAAAGTAACAAACATAGTGCCTGGAGCAAAGACTTATGCTTCGAAGAAAGTTTTTGCACCTTAGGTTTGACAGACATGCCGTGGTCACCAGAGGGTGAAGAGGGAACCAAATAGCACCTTTTTTTTATCTTTCCTAGGAAGGGTTGAGACCTCCATCGCAGAAAGGGCCTCTGAAAAGGGAAATTTAAGTAGGCCCTTTAAAATTAACTTATTCTTGAGCTCATTCAGAGTGCGCTGGCTAAACTCTGGCAAATTACACAGGAAGGCTGCACCAAAAGATGGGGCACCCCCAAGCAATAAACACAATCAGTGTGAGTGTCACTGTTAGGAAGTTTACCATTACATGAAGTACACTGCTTGAAACCTGAAGTATCCTTCTTGTCAGACATCATGACAAGTTAACAGCAATCAAAGTCTTCAAATACAATCTCACATCCTATTTAGTCTAGTCTAAAGCTAACAAAAACACACAGTATCTATCCCAAGAGCAAAAACACACAACTAGATAGAAAAGGAAGGAATACCAGCTATGGTATTCAAGGAATATCACAAGGGTAAAGAGAGAGGGCTGTATCACCAATGGTACTTAAAAGATTGCCAAACGGGTAGAAGGAAAGAGAAAAATGGGTAAATCTAACTATCACAATGAAGATCAATGAAAATAAATAACTAACGATAAGAGACGCATAGGTTCATAGGTACATACTAGGCTATCTGCCCTAGGGCATTTATAAGCCTAGCCATAGTGTATTTGGCTTCCACCTCCCTATTAGATTAGCCTACTGTGCCTCTGTAAAGTAGGTCACAGAAGGTACCCTTTTAAGATTAGTTTACTGTGCCTCTGTCTAGCAGGGACACAGGAGAGATCCCAGGGGTGAATTTGCGATTTCCCATCCACGCGTCCAAATTTCGCTTGAAGAGGGTCAGCGAGGGGCTATGTCTAACATGAATTGGGATTCTATTCCAGAGTGAGGGGAGCCTCTGGGAAATGAATCTGTCCCTCCAGCATGTCCTATTTATTTTTGTGCTGAGGTTTAGGTCCCTGGAGCGTGTAGCTCTAAGGGACTTGGATTTTTTGAGGTGGAGCATGTCCATTAATTCTGGGTTTGACATGGCTTTGTACGTCAGGCAAAGATCGCCTCTGAGTAGGCGGTAAGCAACTGAGTAGAGCTGGAGTTTCTTTAGTCGAGCTGCATAGGACATCTGTTTGTAGCCCATGATCCTCTTGGTGAGGTACTTTTGGGGTCTCTCCAGTTGCTGCAGGTGTCGGGTAAGGTACATCCCAAAAGGGGCATTGTATTCAATTATGGGCCTGATGAGTCACGAGTAGAGGGGCACAATGACCTCTCGATCTAGATGCGAACCCTTTTGTGATAAGGTAGGCTATATAGAAGGTCTTTCTAACCACTATGACAACGTGATTATCAAAGGAGAGATTACTATCTACATTGGTCCCCAAATCTCTAATTACTTCTTCCGTACTTAATGGATTACCACCTATGTGGTAATTTGTGGGCACCTTGTTCATCCGTCTCTGTGAGACCCTTTTGGAGGATGCTTGTGTCAGCTGGAGAATCGATTATGGGCCCCCAGTTTGCAGTCATCTGCGAACTTTGTCAGCCATAATCCCCCCGTCTTAGCCTGAACCTCAGAGAAGTATATACAGAACAAGAGAGGTCCCAAAACTGAGCCCTGTGGGATGCCACTTGTAACTGGTTTGGATTCGGACATGGCACCTGCGATTCTGACCATGTGGGTTCTATCTCTGAGCCAGTTTGCAACCCATCTTGTGATATAGGGGTTAATATTTAAGCTGGTAAGCTTATTTATGATGCCCGAGTGGGGTATTGTGTCGAAGGCTTTTGCGAGGTCCAGGTAGGCTGTGTGGACTACCTTGCCCACATCTATGGCTTTGGTAACTGTTTCAAAGAAATCAACTAGGTTTAAGAGGCAAGATCTGCCCTTAACAAAGCCGAACTGGGTAGGGTCCAGTGTCTGGAGGCTCCCGATGTCTTTGTTTATGAGTTCCATGATAATACGCTCCATAGCTTTACAGACCAGACTAGTCAGGTTTATGGGGCGATAGTTTCCAGGGTCTGTTGTGGCACCACCTTTGTGGAGTGGGACCACTGTAGCTGTACGCCATTCTTTGGGTACATATCCTGTAGTAAGGCTAAGTTTGAACAGTGACTTAATGTGAGGGTTCAGTTCTTCTTGGAGCTCATGTAAGACACAGCCTGGGACACCGTCCGGTCCCATAGATGCTGTGTTTTTTGCTTTGGAGAGGGCAGCTTTCACCTGTGCATCTGTGATGTCAGGGAGGTTACATTCAGTTGGGATAGGCGTTTGCTCCTTTGGGGGGGGAAGGGGGGGGAGAAGTTTGTGCTGAATCTGTCTGCCAGGATGTTGGCAATGTCTGCAGGTTCGGTATATTTTGTACCATTATGTAACAATTCAGAGCATATCTGGGAGCTTCCGCCCATGTTCCTGACATACCTAAAGAAGGCCTTGTGATTATCTTTAGTGTCTAGGGCAATTTTTCTTTCGAAACTGGCCTTTGATGATTTTATGAGGGATCGAAGTTTCTTGCTAATACTGATCAGAGATGCCTTCCCTTTTGGGATTTTGCTCTGTCATGTAGCTTCCTCCTTCTGTTGTATAGCTTATTTATGGCCGGGGTCCACCAGACCGGTCTCCTGTTTTTGGAGGAGTGAGTCTTGGTTTTATTTGGGATAGCACGATTCATGCATTCCTGCAGGTGCTCACAGAATGAATTTGTAAAGGATTCTGCGTATTGGGCTGTATTATCCTCTGGCCCAGGGGCTTTGAAGGATTCCACCTCAGTCTTGAGAACTGCAAAGTTGGCTTTTGAGAAATTCTTTACAGTGATTTCCTTGGCTGGGGGTGGGGATGGGATATGGATGTCCAGGGAAATTTGTTTGTGGCCTGATCTTACCAATGAGGGGTTTACCTCTGGTGTGGAACATAGAGTCCCCATGTTGGTGATGACCAGGTCCAATATGTTGTTCCCTCTTGTTGGAGTGGTGACCAGTTGTTCCATTGCGTTAGAGTTTATAAATTCAAGGAACCGTTGGGCGAGGGTGTTTGGGCTTGAGTAGTTTTCCCAGTCAATGTTTGGGTAGTTGAAGTCACCCAATAACATAGTGTTTGGAGAGACCTTCATATTCTCCAGTGTTCTCAGGAATGCCAAGTGGGGTTCCTGTAACAGGGAGGGTGTTCTGTAGCAGGCTACAAAGCTGTTAGTTGCACATGGATGGTTTCCGATGCTTCGTGCAGTGCCACTAACCTGGAAGTGTAGGTATCTTTGATGAATATAGATACTCCCCCTCCTTTTGTGCTTCGGTCCGAGTTTTGGGGCAAAACGCACGGTATGAGTTATAACCTGGTAGTGCTGGGGTGCTCTCAGGAGCCTTGAACCAGGTTTCTGTTACTGCACAGGCATCGATTTTCTCCATACCGAGGCATTGAGTAGCATTACCTTTAGTTTTTTTATCTTTGGGTTGTCTATGGAGATGGGTTTGTCCTTTGAGCCTTGCCTAAAAAAGGCTCTATGGGGGTGGCAAGAGCATTGGCCAGTATACGAAAGCCTAAGGGTGACAGGTGCAAGCCGTCCCTAGCGAAGCAACGTGGCTTGTCGAGCATGTCATCCCAGGCTGACAGACACTGGATCCCCTTTGAATGACACCAATACTTTAGCCAATTGTTGAAACTGATCATTTTGTCTTTATACTGTGGCATCATTCTTGGTGAGGGCAAGATGCTACTCAAGGTCAGGGTCATACCAGCCTGGGCTACATGGTCAGAGAGCTCCTCTATGTCTCTTTTCATGTAGTCCAGGGAGGTACGTCTCAGGTCATTCACACCAGCATGGACAATGACGGAGTCATACTTGTACTTGCTTTGGAGTGACCTGAGTGCTTGCGTTATGTAGCAGATCCTGGCACCCGACAGGCAGCTTACAGTGACCTTCTCCTTGTTCAGTCTGGTGAGCGGAACGTCAGTGTGCCGGACAATAGAGTCCCCTATAACAAGTGTATTTGGTGTGTTGTTTGGCCTTAAGGGCTGTGACTGTGAGGCACACTGATTTTGTGAGATATGTGATTTGTGGGTATTGTTGAGGGGTGGCTGTTGCTTGGATATCTGCTTAGGAGGTCTTTGCTGTTTAAGCAGATTTTTATTTAGAGCCTCCGAGTATGTTTTTGTGTGTTTATGTGTTGGGTATGCAGATGCAATAGGTCTGTGTGAGACTGGATTTGTGGTGTGGGTGGTTACCTTTTCCTCCTGACTGACTGTGCTAGTCTTGGGTTGAGAGAGCTCTGCCTCCAGTTTGGCTGTGTAACTGCATCTCTCACATGTATTAGAGTTTGTTGGAAGGAGGAGAGGGTTGTCTGTGTGCATAAGGCAATTGTAACATTGCCTCAAAATTCCCAGATTCACCAGCTGGACTGGAGAGTAACCTTGAAACTGAACCTTGGACATACTAGATTAGGGAAGGGAACTGATTCTTCACTTGATCAAGAAGGACCAATCGGGAGTCTAATACTTATGAGAAGTCAAGGAGGGTGTAGTGCTTTAGTTAGTGTTTCCTTATAAGAGCTGAGCAAGTGAAGGGCTTTAGAAAGAGAATAGAGTGATTACTTTGAGAGTTTGAACAGTTCTAAGGGAAAAAGTGAAGAGCAGACTTTGTGGAGCCTGGAATAGTTTAAACCTGTTTAGGCGGCACGCCCGACGCTGCTCAGTGCGCAAAACCGCGCAAAAAGAGAGGTGTAGGCTCATCCAGACTCTGCTACACTTTGCTGTGAAGGAAAGGTTAGTTTGCTTTTATTTTTTGTATTACTTTTCTATATTTTGAATACTGTAGTTTGTTTTCTTTACCTTGTGTTTTGCTTGCATTCTGTTTTAATAGCATATTAAAACTTTAAAAGAGACCACAGCTCTCTCTGTTCTGAGTCAGGCAGAATTTTTCCCCGCCCTGCCACCCATTTTAGTTGTCTTGTTAAATACCACTGTCTTTCTAGTTGCCCGCCTCTTATGTTAATCTGACCATATATCTCATTTCTCTCTACTTTCACTGGCTTATGTGAGTAATCACAAAATCATCATTTTTGAAATCCCACCCCTTCAATTATTTAAATTTATTGGCCATCCTACAGTATTTCATAGTACCAAAATACAAAAGTGCCCACCCCTTTCAATCCATCTTGCTGTTTTTAAAAATAGTAACTCTCCACTAAACCTTAACTTTTAAACAGGTAAAACTCAAGTTACCTACTTTCACATCTAACTTCTCTAGTGCACACTGCAGAGTGCATTCTTTTCAATCTTAACTTTAAGCATCCCTGTGACTAGCACTTTCTCTAATACCTGCTGGAAAGCACTAGGAAGCCTTAAACTCATACAAACACTGAACTCTCCTTGTTAACAAGGAGAAATTAATAGTAGGCACTAAACAGCCTATAATTGCAAAGTACCTTGATAAGGAAACAGCTCCTATACTTTACAAAGAAAAAAAGCCCCAAACCAGGCATGTCCAAGGGTCAGCTTCCGGTGATTTCTCCTGTCCACCTGGTGAATCTGGGCATACTGGGGCAATGCAGCAATTGCCTCATGTACACAGACAACCCTCTCCTCCTACCACCCAACACTACAACCTGTGAGAGATGCACTTACATAGCCAAAATGGAAGCAAAGCTCTCTCCACCCAAGATTGTGCTAAACAGTCAAGAGGAGAAGGTTAACACCCACACTACACCTCAAGCAACACATAGCCCTTCTAAACCCACACCACCAACACCCACATATAGCAACACTAAATCCACATATGCAGAGGCCCTTAACTGTAACCTGCCTAAGCAACAAAGACCTCTGAAGCTGAAAGCAAACAAACACCAATCACAACCAATGTGTCACATAGTTCACAACACCAGTGTGCCACCCAGCAACAGCCCCTAAGGCAAGACAATGTACCTAACACTTTAGTCATAGGTGACTCTATAGTCCGCACACTGATGTCCCTCTCACCAGGTTGAATAAGGAGAAAATTACAGTCAGCTGCCTGTCGGGTGCCAGGATCCGCCACATAACGCATGCACTCAAGTCACTCCACAACAAGTACAAATATGACTCTGTCATTGTCCATGTTGGAGTGAATGACTTGAGACGTACCTCCCTGGACTACATGAAAAGAGACATGGAAGAGCTCTCGGATCATGTGGCCCAGGCAGGTATGACCCTAGCCCTGAGTAGCATCCTGCCTTCGCCCAGAATGATACCACAATATAAGGATAAAATGACTGACTTCAACAATTGGCTAAGCTTATGGTGTCATTCAAAGGGATCCAGTATCTGTCTGCCTGGGATGACATGATTGACAGACCACGATGCTTTGCCAGAGATGGTCTGCACCTGTCGCCCCTGGGATTCAGGTTACTGGCTAAGGCTCTTGCCACCCCTATAGTGCCTTTTTAGGCAAACTTCAAAGGACAAAACCACCACTGTAACAGGTACAAGCATGCAAAATCTGAAGGTAATGCTACTCAATGCTAGAAGTCTAAACCTCAAAATGCACTGTCTCGAGGCACTCCTAAAAATGGAGAACATCGATATCTGTGCAGTAACTGAGACCTGGTTCAAGGCTCCAGAGAGCACCCCTGCAATACCAGGCTACAACTCTTACCACACTTTTCAGCCACCAAACCAGGACCGAAACACTAAAGGTGGAGGAGTGTCAATATTCACCAATGATATTCACACCACCAGGCTAGTTGGCCAACACAATGTGTCTGAAATTCTCCAAGTGCAACTAACACTAGGTAAGACTGCAATCCAAATTGTAGCTTGCTACAGATCCCCCACCATACCCCAAGATTCTCACTACACCTTTCTAAACATACTGGAAAATATTAAGATAGAACCAAACACCCTAATACTGGGTGATTTTAACTACCCTGCCATTAACTGGGAAAACTACTCATGCCCCAACACCTTTGCGCAATGGTTCTTGGAATTCATAAATTCCAACGCCCTGGATCAACTAATCCATAGTCCTACCAGGGGCTCCAATATCCTAGACCTGGTCATTACCAACATGGGAAATCAATGCTCCATACCTATGGTCACCCCCTCGTTAGTCAGGTCTGACCATAAGCTAATCACCCTTAACATCCACATCCCACCCCCACCCCCCAGTAAAGAAACCACCATAAAAAACTTCTCCAAAGCCAACTTCATGCTACTTAAGTCAGAAGTGACAAACTTCATGACACCCATGCAGACGGGAACTGAAACTGCTGAATCCTACACTAAGGCACTGTACGAGCACATCCACTCATGCATGAATCGTGCCATCCCAAATAGAACCAAAATGCTCTCATCCAAAAAAAGGAAGCCAATCTGGTGGTCCCCTGCCATAAACAAACTTTACAACAAAAGGAAGAAACTTTTGCAGAAAGAGGAAAATCCCAGGATGCAAAAAACTCCCTTACTAGCCTCAGTAAGAAACTGAGATGCTTCATAAAATCCTCCAAAGCTAGTTACGAAAATAAAATTGCCAAAGATTCCAAAGACAACCACAAAGCATTCTATAACTATGTCAAGAATCTAAATGGCAATGCTCAGATCTGCTCTGAGCTAAAACAGAATGGCATTAAATATACTGATCCAAAGGATATTGCCAATATCCTGGCAGATCGATTCAGTGCCAACTTCACCCCCCTCACCCCCTAAATGGCCCATCTCAATACCGGCAGATTGCCAAATTCCAGTAATAACGGCCACACAGGTACAAAACGCACTCTCTAAAGCCAAGAATACAGCATCCATGGGACCAGATGACATCCCGGGCTGTGTACTACATGAACTACAATATGAACTGGCACCTCACCTAAGTGTCATGTTTAATCATAGCCTCACCTCAGGTTTCGTGCCCACTGAGTGGCGTAGAGCTACAGTTATCCCAATCCACAAGGGGATCCACCTTGGATCCCGGAAACTACCGTCCCATCAGTCTGACAAGCCTTATCTGCAAGGCCATGGAGCGTATTATCATGGAACTTATAAACAAAGACAATGGCAACCTTCAAACACTGGACCCCACCCAGTTTGGGTTTGTGAAGGGCGATCTTGTCTCCTGAACCTGATTAACTTCTTTGAATCAGTCTCCAGAGCCATGGACAAGGGTAAGGTGGTCCACACAGCCTATCTAGACCTTGCCAAGGCCTTTGACACCATCCCCACTCTGGAATCATAGATAAACTTACTAAGTTGGGCATTAATCCCTATGTCACCCAATGGGTTGCTAAATGGCTTACTGATAGAACCCACACTATAAAAGTAGCTGACTCCAAATCCAGCTCCAGACAAGTGACAAGTGGAGTACCTCAGGGTTCAGTCCTGGGGCGCTCTTGTTTGGCATCTACTTCTCTGAAGTACAGGTCAACACTAAGGGACTCTGGCTAACAAAGTTTGCAGATGACTGCAAACTGGGAGCCATTATTGAATCCCAAATGATGTGGATACTCTACAAAGGGCCTTACAGAAACAGATGCTTGGTGCCAGAGCCATGGGCTCAAGCTCAATGCCAAGAAATGTATTGTTATCCCTTTGGGAAAAAACATGTATCCATGAATTACCATATAGGTGGCAGTACACTAAACACAGAAAGTGTGATAAGAGACTTAGGGACACAGGTGGACAGTGGTCTCACGTTCGATAACCACATCGCCACAACAGTCAGGAAATCCTTCTATGTGGCACACCTCATCACGAAGGGCTTTTCATCCAGAAAAAAGGAGGTCATTGTCCCACTGTACTCATCCCTCATTAGACCCATTATAGAATACAACGCCCCATTTGGTATGTACCTCTCAAGACATCTGCAACAACTGGAAAGACCTCAGAAATACCTCACTAAAAGAATCACAGGCCTAAAGCAGATGCCCTACGCTGACCGCCTTAAAAACTCCAGCTATACTCTGTCGCATATCGTCTACTCAGAGGCGATCTCTGCTTAACATACAAGGCCATGTCAAACCCAGAGCTGTTGGACATGCTACACTTAAAGAAATCCCAATCCCTCAGAGCTACACGCTCCAGGGATCTAAACCTTGTCATCACAATAAACAAAACATGCTGGAGGGATAGGTTCCTGACCCAGAGACTCCCCAGACTCTGGAATAGATTGCCTATACATGTCAAGCAGAGTGCCTCTTTGGACCTCTTCAAAAGGAACCTTGACGACTGGATGGGAGAAAGGAAATTCACCCCAGGGATCATGTCAGTCGCCCTGCTAGACAGGGGTCCAGGAAAGTAAATAATGTGGGAAGAAATAGCCAGGGAATTGTTATGGCTAGGCTTGTATAGGCCCTAGGGCTGATAGCCTAGTACCAACCTATGAACCTATGAACCTATGAACCTATGAAGAGAGAGAGATCAAGGAGTTTAGAATTGACCCAAAATGGCCAATAAAACTACAGCTTCTAGGTAGTAACCACTCCTCCAGGGACAGGCAGGCTGTTCAGTGTTAACCACTCACACTGGTGAACACAGAGACTTCCCTTTAGCCCAAGCAAGCACTGGCCTTCTAGAAACTTCCAAACAGTTCAGAACAGCAAATCTGTAACTGAACTTTCTTAACTTTCAGAAAGTGGGAAAAAAAGCAAGATTTTTTTTTTCTTTTTGTTGTAGTTTAAAGGTAGCAGAGATACACAAGCAGCAAAATAATCACAACAGTGCAATAAATGACCCCACACTTGAGTGCTAGGCCAAAATCAGGTAAAATGCAGTTTTTAGAGAAAAACAATTTTAAATTAAGTGCAACACAGGAAATGCAGTAAACAGGCTCTAGATGTGTTCCAAGTACTGTTACTGTTACAGATATAAACTTTAGCAAGCCGGAAAATGCCAAAAAGTAGGCGGCAAAGCAGTAAAACTTAACAAAAAATCAGAAGAAAATACTTAAAATCACAAAAGTGGCTCCTTTTCTTCTCTCAGCGGTTTCTCCCCTTGGTAGGTGCTTCAGCAACAACTAGCAAGCCTGAAAAGACGCCAAAACCACTAGGCAGCCTGGTTTTAAGAGAGACAGATCAAGGAGTTTAGAATTGACCCAAAATGGCCAATAAAACTACAGCTTCTAGGTAGTAACCACTCCTCCAGGGACAGGCAGGCTGTTCAGTGTTAACCACTCCCACTGGTGAACACAGAGACTTCCCTTTAGCCCAAGCAAGCACTGGCCTTCTAGAAACTTCCAAACAGTTCAGAACAGCAAATCTGTAACTGAACTTTCTTAACTTTCAGAAAGTGGGAAAAAAGCAAGATTTTTTGTTTTTTTTTTCTTTTTGTTGTAAATTATTATTTTCTCATAAATTATTAAAAAGTTTCCACTTGGCTGAGAGTTCAACTAAAACACGGCTTTACGGCTACGTGGCAAACGAGATCTCAGGTAACAGGGAGAAGGGTATTGTAGGTAAAAGCTTAGCTCGAGAGTTTTTTGGCTGGTGCGAGCTTGGTAATAGGCTGACTCGGTTCTGAGGGCTTGGAACCAAACCCATCGGTGATGAATGGAAAGAAGATTAACAACATCAGATAACATGTTACAGCTTTTCTCTGAAAGGAAGTTCATTCCACATACTTAAACAACCAAGCAGGAAGCTTCTCCTAACAAGCGCCCAACCGTAGAGCTTTTCTTTCAGCTTCCACTCACACACCAGGCAAATGCATGCCCTTCTTCCAGCCTCAGTTCTGTTTTATTTATTTATTTATTTATTTTTGTGAATTTCTACTCCCAAGCTGTGCCTGCAAATGATCTACTGGGATCACTGTACTACCCCCAGTAAACAAACAAACAAATTAAATAAATAAATATCACGAGTTAAACAAGAATCTACAGCAACTGCATAAATTACCTACCCTTTTGCTGCTAGCCTTCTAGAACCTGGTAACCCCAGAGTGCCTTCTTTAGGCAATGCCAAACTGAAAGTACTTCCCACATAGCAAATCAAAACCAAGAAAATCTAAAGGTATTACTGCTCAATGCTAGGAGCCTAAACAAACAAAAAACAATCCACTCCCTGAAAGCTCTCTTTACCCTAGAGAATGCTGATGTCTGTGCGGACTCTGAGACGTGGTTTAAAGCCGTGGACAGCACACTAACAGTGCAGGATTATAATGCCTTCCACACATTTAGACCAGCTACTTCACAGGCAGGGACTAAAGGTAGAGGTGTCTCTATTTACATCAAGAATAAATATAGTTCAAGGCTGGTCAAACAAGGCAATGCACTTGAGCTGCTCCATGTTCAAATCACCATAGGTAAAATCCAATACCACTTCCATGCAAGCTATAGATCCCCCTCTATGGCCCAGGAAACCCATTATTAGAAACACTAACCATTCAACTCAATACCATATTCATGGGTGACTTTAATTACCCGACTATTAACTGGGAATCCTATATAACATCAAATGTACATGCACAGAGATTCCTGGAGTTTGTAAACACAAACTCCTTAGACCAAATAAACCAACCAGGGGTGCAGCCATACTGGATATTGTCCTCACTAATATGGGAGAGTGCTGCACAGCCACTACTGTAAAGCTTTCCCTGGTAAGGTCAGGCCATAAAATGGTCACCTTTGAAGTAAAAATTAAACCTGGACCCCAGTTAAACTAGGAATATTCAGGAACTATTCTAAAGCTAAGCTCCTGCTATTAAGTGAGAACCTGGCAAAATTTCAAGGCGCTATAAAGCCTGAGAACACTTCTGCCCATGCAGAACTGTTCACAGCAACCCCGTAAAAGCATGTTAATAGCTGCGTAAAGGCAAGCTGCACCCACTAGGGAGAAGTACAGAACTAACTCAAAAAACAAGCCACCCTGGTGGAATCACAAAATCAATCAGATGTATAACAGGAGGAAGAAAATCATGGCAAAAATTAGAAGGTGCAGCACCCAGTAGGATAAAAGCACTCATTAAATTAAACAAACTCAGAGGACAAATAAAGTCTACCAAAGCCAAATTTGAGGTAAGTTTGGCCTCCCAGGCCAAGGACAATCACAAAGCAGTCTTTAGTTATGTCTGCAGCCTCAAAGGCAATACACAGTTGTGTGCAGAGCTCATTTTAAATGGAGCCACCTGTACTGAGCCAGAAGATATAGCGACCTTCCTGGCTGATAAATTCAGCTCCAACTTTACTCCTCTTTCCCCTTCAACCTTCCCTCAGCAAATATCAAATATAACTCCCCCGACTATCTCTAGGGAATAGGTCCTTAATGCTCTAAGACCAAGAACATTGCATCAATGGGACCAGACAATATCCCAGGATGCCTTCCAAATAGTACCTCTGGAATTACTGTTTTAACTGCAGCCTCCAAGCAGGCTTCATGCCACATGAATGGAGAAAGACAACAGTCATCCCTCTGCACAAAGGTGCAGACCCTGTAAAGCACAGGCCCATAAGTCTCACTAGTCTTATATGTAAAGTCATGGAAAGAATTATCATGGAGATGATCAACAGAGATGCAGTAAACCTCCAGACATTGGACCCAATTCAGTTTGATTTAGTCAAGGACAGATTATGCCTATTCAACCTGGTGGACTTCTTTGAGAAGGTCACCAAAGCAATGGATGAAAGCAAAATCATTCACACTGCCTATCTTGACCTGGCCAAGGCATTTGACACAATACCCCACTCGGGCATTGTTGACAGACTCAAGAGGTTAGGTACAAACCCGTATGTCATCCATTGGACAGCCAACTGGCTCACAGACATGACCCAGGAAGTTAGAATTGAGGAGTCCACCTCTACAAAGAGGCCACTCACAAGTCGAGTCCAATGTCAGTGGGTCTCTGGATGACTAAATTTGCAGATGACTGCAAATTAGGAGCTGTCACTGTATCTCACACTGACACAAATGTTCTCCAGGAGGGGCTGACACAGAAACAACTGGTGTCAGAGTCATGGACTAAAACTAAATACCAAAAAAATGCAAAATAGTATCCTTTGGGAAGTTATCCATCCCTGGTAACTATCATACTGACAATGCACCCCTTAGAGGTGACCCAGTAGTCAGGGACTTAGGGACACACACAGATAGTAATCTAGCCTTTGATCGTCATCTGTCTAGTCGTAAAGAAATCATTCTATGTTGCGCAACTTATAAACAAAGGTATCGCATCCAAGTCCAAGGAAGTCATTGTTCTACTGTAGTTGGCATTCATCAGACCTATCATTGAGTACAATGTCCCCTTTGGTATGTACCTAACCAGGCATATCCAACAACTGGGACGTCCACAGAGGTTCCTCACTAAATGAATACAGGGAGTAAGTAATATGTCCTATGCAGACCGCCTCAAGGCCCTATCCCTGTATTCCGTCTCCTACAGGCTTTTGAGAGGAGATCTATCCCTGGCATACAGGGCATTGTCAGACCCCACTCTAATGGACCTCCTGCATATCCACAAAACAAACAGTACCAGAATTACCCATTCTAAAGACTTAAACCTTGCCTGTAATACAAATAGGACCTACTGGAGAGATATGTATGTATCCCAGAGACTACCCAGTCTATGGAACAGGCTCCCCATCCCATGTGAAGCAGAGTTCCTCTCTAATCCAATTTAAGTGCAACTTGGACAACTGGATGGGACACCGGAAATTTATCCCTGGTTTGGCACCTATGTCTCTGATGCAAACAGGTAACCTGTAAATGGTTCATCTCCCAGGCCCATGATTACACTTATCAAGGGAATCAGAAAGTACAGTTGTGTACACTTACCATAAATGTAGATGTTCGAGTGTATTCACTGTTGCAGTTATTACATTTGGGCTATCTGCTTGCAGGTAGCCCTCAGTCGGCCTGATTAACAAAGTCTTGGGTCCTGCATTGGTTGCTGCCCCTTCTTCCATGATGTCAGGTCGTCAGGGGTATAAAACATGCAGACAATGCCATTACATCAGTTTTTCTTGCCCCAGATGTCAGGTGCCACTCCCTAATAGGAAGTAATTAAATATAAAAGTACAAAGGTACACCTCCAACAAAAAAGCAAATACACCAAAAAGGCTTTTAAGCACAGTAAAGGAAAGTAGAGGTATAGCCAAAAGAATTTAGGGGGCTGGAGGGAGGGTAACCAGGACTGCAACAGTGAATACACTCGAACATCTACATTTATGGTAAGTGTACACAACTGTGCTATGTTCTTTGTGTTTCACTGCTGCAGTCATTACATTTGGGTAGATTCCCAAAGCTATGGTTGGGAGGAGGAATTCAGATAGCATTAGGGCCAGCTATAAGGCCCTGCAAGACTGCAGTGGCAAAGCCAGCTCTGGATTTAGAGAAAATTGGCAAATGATAATGCTTGGTGAAAGTATGTACAGAACTCCAGGAAGCAGTTTCTAGGATGTCCCTGGTAGGGACGCCTCTGAGAAGGGCTGTAGAGGTAGATGCAGCCCTGGTGGAGTGAGGTCTGATCCCCTGAGGGATAAGTTTTCTATGGTGCTTATAGCAGAAATTAATGCAATGGCCTATCCATTTAGAAATGGTTTGCTTTGAAACAGCCTTCCCCTCTGCCCCTGCAGCAAATGCCACCAGCAGTTGTTCAGATTTCCTTTGAGGTTTAGTCCTGTCCAAGTAGAATCTAAGTTGTCTGTGCACATCCAAGGAATGCAGTAAACGTTCCCCTTTATTCTGTGGATTGGGAAAGAAGGTTGGCAAATGAATGGACTGATTAACAGCCATACTGGATTCCACCTTGGGCATGAAGGATGGATTGGTTCTGAGGGACACCCTGTCCGCATGAACGATGATGAAAGGCTCAACTGCTATAAGGGCCTGTAATTCAGATACTCTTCTAGCTGAAGTGATTGCTAAAAGGAAAGCTGTTTTCCAAGAAAGAAATTTTAAGTCTGCTGCAGCAGCTGGCAAGAAAAGGTAGAGTGAGTTTCTCCAAGACAAAGTTAAGGTCTCAAGCTGGGGTTGGAGCTCTCTTGGGTGGTCTCAAATTTTTGGCCCCTCTGAGGAACTGCTTGAGGAGTGGATGAGAGAAGAGGGGAGGTTCTGTGTTATAATGAGCTGAAATGGAACTTGTGGGACTCAGGGGCCCTGTAGTATTTCTGGGAGCAGGAGGCAGGGTATCAGGGGCCAAACTAGATTCCGAAAAAGGATCATCAACAATGTCTAGTACAGGAGGAATAGCTAAAGGCCTATGCTGAGGGTAGGAAAAGGAAATCCCCAAGCCTCTTTTTTTGAATCAGAAAAATACTGGCTTTCCCAGTGGAAATGCTACCTCAGAGTATGTAAGGTTTCCCCAAAAGAAAAAATCCTCAGGAGGGGAAGCAGAGGGAATGGAGTCCTCTGCATCAGAATCCTCATAAGTAGATAAGGGCAAATCCAGACCATCAGAAGAATCAGAAACAACAGAATCCTGATCAGAAGATTCATAATCAACTTCAGTCCTAGGCCTCTTAGAAGGGAGGGAGGTTTGGCTACCCCTGATTAGAGTTATTAGATCTTCAGCCATCCTTATCATTTGTTTTTTAGGCATAAAGGCCTGAGCATGTGGCCTGGGCGTCGGTTTTTTAGGCATGGATCGAGATTTAGGCCTAAGTAAAGAAGGAGGCATCGATTTAATATGCAAGTCCGTAGGCTTGAATACACCCTCAGAAGCCAGTGCCTGCACAGCGGCTCCGGACCCATCCAAGGAAGAGACATCCGCGGGTTCCATAGTTGAAGCATCTCGCGACTCAATAGAGGCCTGCGAATCAGAAGTAGCTGGTATCAGGGGCTGCGAAAGCACCTCACTGAGTATCGGTGAACTGGTGACTGGCTTAGGAGAAGTGTCATCGGCAGTTCTGGACCTCGGCGGCCTGTCTCTGTCTTTATCTTTGCGTTTATTCGGAATCCTGGTAGTCAGACGGCTAACCAACGACATTTCTGGATAATTAAACTGAGAACCGAAATATTTAGAGGTGAAAATATACCGACGACGGATAGTGCGCTGATTAAATAAAGCACAAAACCGACAGCAAGGTATGTCGTGGTCAGGGCCTAGGCAAGGAATACAGTACGAATGAAAATCTTTATGAGGTATTTGCTTTCCACAAGTAATGCAATTATTAACTTTTACTGACATCGGTGAGCAGCAAGAAAAAGTTTCCCCAATGGGGTACTTAGCTTTAGTTGAAGACTTCGGTTCTAAAACTCGAAAACGAAAATTTCAGGAGTCGGCTGACTGGCACTTGCGAACTGCTTCTGCTTCGGGCACCCCACGGCAAGAAAAACTGGTGTAATGGCGTCGGCTGCATGTTTTATACCCCTGACAACCTGACATCATGGAAGAAGGGAAAGCAACCGGCATAGGACCCAAGACTATGTTAATCAGGCTGACTGAGGGCTACCTGCAAGCAGATAACGCAAATGTAATGACTGCAACAGTGAAACACGAAGAACATCTCCTCAGAGATTTGGGATGCATGGCTAGGCTTAAAAAGACCCGTGTGGTCATTAGCCTAGTAAACATCTATGAACCTAAGGTAGTGTAAGAAGTGTCTCATGCTTACAGATTTCTTGCTCAGCCTAACAGATTCTGAGAGAAATGCAAACACACACCTAACTTGGAGGCAGCTCACTAGAAATTACACACAAGCAGCGAGCACTATACCTTTTTACTCCCACCCACACAAACCCAAAACTGTCATATGCTGACACTGTAACAAATCAGTACTACTCTTAAGAGTAGGCAGCAGTGAACCTCCCCAATATATCTTCTACATGAACAAACTTCAACATAACACCCTATTATCTAACAAGAATAAAGTAGCTTCTGAAAATATCCTACTAACTGAGGACTCCACTGTTGGGCACATGGACTCCATGGTTACTAGCCTGAAGTAAAACAGGGTTACATTTACCTGTCTCTCAGAAGCCAAAACTACAAGACATATCTAAGGTATTCAGGATCCTCTCCTCCAGTAAGTACGACTAAAATGTGACTGTAGTTCAATGCTGGAGTGAATGATCTGTCATGAAATCCCATAAAGGACATGCAGAATGACTTGCTGGAACTTGCTACATATGCTTCAGTCATGGATAAGACTCTGGTTTTGAGGGGTATCCTTCCTTCACCAAGAATGATGCCTAAACTCAAGAAAGAGATAATTGCATTCAACAACTGGCTAGGCAGTTGGTGGCATTCCAGAATGACTGACAATTCTACTTGTTTTACCAAGAATGGTCTGCATATTAGCTAAAACCTTTAGTGCCTCAATCATGACTTTTTCGGGCACAGTTCATCCAATGAAGACATCAACTTAACTAACTAAATCATAAACTAGATAATTTGGTCCTTCTCAATGCCAAGAGTCTTAACAACAAACTGCTTTATTTGGAGGCATTTCTGCATCTGGAACAAGTCCATGTTTTTGCAGTCAAAGGCTCAGAGATGAAGTGTAATGACAGCAACCCATCCATACCAGGGTTCAGTGACTATCATGTCTTCGAGCCCACTGGTAGTGATGCCACTGTCTCAGTGTTTGTCAAGGATTTTATCTCCCTCCAAAGTGATACTCCATGTCCACCACCCCCAAAACACCCCGTGATCTCATCGATCTTCAGCTCACCCTAGGTAAGTCAGAATTTCAACTTATAGCTTGTTACCAATCCCTTTCTACAGTTCCAAAGGATCGGCATTCCTTGAAAATATCCCTATAAGAGATGCTTCTTCAATCCTTGGTGACTTCAACTACTCCTCCAAAGAATCCTTGGTGACTTCAACTACTCCTCCAAAGACAAGAGTACTTACACTTCAATTTTGGCACACAAAGCTTTTGTTTGGGTTAATGAGAAGTCCCTGAAACAAACTGTCTGAAATCTAAACAGTGGCAGCAATACCTTGGACCAAAATAAGTTCCCTGTCTCTGGTTCACCCTTCTTTAGTTAAGTGGACACCAAACAGGTTACCTTTATCCTGACAATGTCCAACCCTTGGTAAACTCCATCACCTTCTTTACAAATTCAAAAATAGCAAACCTTTAATACTGCATGATGAAACCCCAAAATTTACTGATGTTAATCCCACAGTGTTTAAGGGATACGCAACCACTAATGTCACCAAGGATTTTGTGAGAGTAAATAACATGTTAAAATGGATTTCTGTGGATTTTTCTGAAAATGTAAATTAAATGTTTTGCATTTCAGTTTGTAGAGTGCTCACCTTGAACTCAATTACATAACTTGGCAAAACTATAGCTTGGCATTCATTGTTAATAAGAATCAGAAGTAAAACATTTTATCTCTTATAAACTATGCAGTTTGTAAAATTATTATCTACAAGCAGGTCAAGATGAACTCTTGGATGCAGCTGTGTCTCATCAACATGATACGCAAAATAGGCCAAGGACGAAAATAGTTATTTTTCAGGAACAGAATGTTTAAAATATGGAAAGCAAACTGTCAGCAGACCAGCTTCAATGGAAAGACTTATTATTCTGGCAAATTCTCTAAACTGCTGATGCAGGCAGAAAAGACACTATAAAGATCGGGACTTTTTCTTTTGTATGAGAGACTTTGATTATTCTATTCTTGCAGACCTGATGCTGTAAGCTGAAGTACGTTTTTGATGTATATACCTTTCATTGTTAAGCTAGATGTAAACCTCGTGTGCAGTAAATGAATGTTGTAACACCAGAACTGTCTCAGTGTTTTCATTGAGTAAAGGTACAGACTACCTGAAAAGTGTAGTTTAACAGTGGCGAGACCAGTTCAGTCAAAAAAAACAGGGAGATGACCTGAAGAGGTGCCTCTCACAGTGCAACATCCAAGTGCAGACCTTCTTAGAATCAATTCTTCTCTTCCTAAACTTCATCCATTGACTGGAGGACAAACACTGCAGTGCAGTACAGGGCAGTATGGTAATTTTTCTTCAAACAGTTGGTGAACCACGAAGTATGAAAATTATACTGCCGAAATTTTCATCTCACCAGCATCTAGTGAAAGACCGCAGAGAATTTTCCCACAACTGATCTTCGTGTCAAGACTGGCCACCTTGTCCTGAACATTAAGGTAAATATTTTCTTCTGTTTTTCTTTTAACAATGAATACAATTCATGAAAATGCCAAGTAGTGCACTCAGCCTTTTACTTTTGATGTGTCTGAACCATATATAAATGTGTGGAATTATTTAAATACATGGTATGATCAGCATGTTACCACCTGTAAGTCTTTGTTAGGGAAAACTGACAATCCAGCATTATGTAAGTGGATCTCTACCTTTGATTGGTATGTACGTAAGGCAAAAGGGCCACAGAATGTACAAAAATGTGCTATTTGCAATGATTTAAATGTTGCTTTTTGCATGCCTTGTCATAAACGCATTGTACAAAACCTGTAACACAACAGGATAAATTAATGCTTGAAGCACAGACAATGGTTCCTGTTTCTATATATCCTGTTGCAAAAGATTTGTTAGACAGTGATGCAGATGTCAAAGTTTGTACTTTACAGTCTGATCTGCAGGATTTTAAAGACTGGATTGCTAAAGTTAGCAACCAGCAGGATCTTGACCTCATGGGTCATTTTCAAACTTACTGTGATAAATGGAATGCATCTGGTAAACTGCATGCCGACACCACTGAATGTACAAAAGAATTTTCTCAGTTTTTGAAAGTCTCACAGACTGAAATTAAGACCTTTACACAAACTGTTATTGAACAGGGCAGTAAAGCTATTGGGGTATGATAAAAGGGTAAATGAGTAAAATTGTGCGTTTACAAGAAAAATATGACAAGCAGTTGGCTGATGCACAGAGTGACGTAACTGTTGCTAGGGAGGAAATAAACACATTATGAGCTCAGTTGGAGACAAATGAATCTGAGGCTGCTAGAGCAACAGACTTGTCTAATAAAGACCTTTTAAAATTACAAGTCCTGTTAGAGGAACAATCCCTGTTAGAGGAATTTCACTCTAAAGCATTAGAAACTACTGTTACAAGTCCTATCATAGCCTCAGCAGGCTTTTCTGTTGAAGTTTATCATCAGTCTAGGATGTTAGAATGTCTCCCTAAGTAGGGTGAACAGAAATGTATTTTTAATAACATGATTACATTTAAAGCTTGGGTTCTTAAAACTGTAGGCACTGTTTGAAATGATACACTTGTACGCTCTTTCTGAAATTTTATTCCACAATGTTTTATGGCTTATATTCAGCAAAAACAGTATCCAATACAAACTAAACACCTAAAAATGACAGCAGTTTTGTTAGCATACACTAGGGAGCAATCTCTCACACCAACACTTTTAGATCAGTTTCAAATGACAGTTTGTGACTCTTTAGATGAGCAAGCAGAACATTATCAACTGGCATATATACTAGTCAATGGCAGTGATAAAAAAAAAAAAGATATGAAAGATGCCAATTTTCAAAAAGCTGTTATGCGCTCCTTTTTGGACCATTTGGAAGGTGTCCCAGGAGATATTAAACTTATTTATAAAAAATGTTCACACACACTCACAGAGTTAGTAGATAAATTGCTGCGAGCTTGTATTATGTGTAAAGATAATGCTATTCATAAGCAAAAGATTTACACTCCCTGTTCTGCACCCATTGTTAGTGAAGTAAGGGGAAGGGGGCATGGGCGATGGATTAATCAGGGACAGCAAGTCCCACAGCAGGTAGCAGGACAACCACGTCAAGGGCAAATTATACAGGGGCAACAACGGGCAGCATCAGCTCCCCAGCCACTCAGTTAACTTCTCAAGTTACTCAATCTATAGAGGGTCCTCAAAAGAGACAGCCTATTTGTTATTCCTGTAAACAGGTAGGTCATATTAAAAATTATTGTAAATATTATCGCAGATGACACCAGGAACAAGAGGCAAAGGGTAAGCTTCTTACCGTAAAAAAATTTGATAAGCCACAATTTGAAGGTAATTATATAGATACAAGAGGAAAAATACATAAAATCGAGTATTGTACATAAACTCAAAATGGACTAATTTGTGGACAGCATTCACCTATGAACCATGCTTACTGCAGCATTCTGTTAATTTGTATAAATGGACTATTATGCCTTCTTCTTTTCGAATGTTTATAGAAGTGGCTCCTCAGTATATTTGTCTGGTTACAGATCAAGATGTAGGTCATAATTTAAAATTACCTTTTGTAGGATGTTTATCACATGTTGATTTCCTTAAACGGAATAAGAGCTATGTGTTTACTGAACCCATAGAAGTGAATATTTCCAAGAACTGGGATTATGACTTAATACAGCTTCCCAATGCATCTGTATCATTGGATAATTTAAAAAACACAATGAACAATACTAAAATTCTCAGAGAGTACTTGGAAAAAAGAAATAAAAGTATTCTGTATTATGAGGCATTAAGCATCACTGCAAAAGATAAACTACTTAGTTTGGCTGAAAAGACCAAAAAAGGCACTGCTCACAATTGGTGGGATATCTTTACTGGTTGGTCAAAATCAGGAAAAAAAATCTGTTAAATTGGTTGATACATCCTATATTAGTAGTGTTAGGCATTATAGTCATACTAACTATCTGGAATTGCTACATAAGGTGTCATTTGTGAAAATCTTAGAGTTCAGCAAATCATAATGGTTAACCTGAATAAACTGGAGAAGGTTTCAATGTGTACCATTGAAGAAAAAATTGAAAATGAACAGTCATTTTCCACTTTTTAAATAAAAAGTGGGAATTGTGAGAGTAAAGAACAGGTTAAAATGGATTTCTGTGGATTTTTCTGAAAATATAAAATAAATGTTCTGCATTTCAGTTTGTAGAGTGCACTCAGCTTGAGCTCAACTAGTTACCTAACTTGGCAAAACTATAGTTTGGCGTTCACTGTTAATAAAAATCAGAAGTAAAATATTGTCTCTCTTATAAACTATGCAGTTTGTAAAATTATTATCTACAAGCAGGTCAAGACGAACTCTTTTATGCAGCTGTCTCTCGTCAACATGATACGCAAGATAGGCCAAGGACGAAAAGAGTTATTCTTCAGGAACAGAATGTTTAAAATATGGAAAACAAACTATCAGCAGATCAGCTTCAAAGGAAAGACTTATTATTCTGGCAAATTCTCTAAACTGCTGATGCAGGCAGATAAGATACTATAAAGATTGGGACTTTTTTCTGTATGAGAGACTTTGATTATTCTATTCTTGCAGACCTGATGCTGTAAGCTGAAGTATGTTTTTGATGTATATACCTTTCATTGTTAAGCTAGATGTAAACCTCATGTGCAGTAAATGAATGTCATAACATCAGAACTGTCTCAGTGTTTTCATTGAGTAAAGGTACAGACTACCTGAAAAGTGTAGTTTAACAGACTTTATGCTCATTTCGATAAATGCACTGACACAGCAGTCCTCACCATAACCAAACAAAGATGCAAATTGTCAGTCACAATACTAAACAACAGAAGGAGGAACCTGCTTAGATCACTTTGTAAGACTAGAATCTCCCATCAAAAAAGAGAATATAAAATGCCACACCAGGAAACTGAAGACAGCTATAAGGACCAGCAAAGCATTCCATCAATGTAGGATAGCTTCTGATGTTGAGACTATTTAGCTGCATTACAAAATTAAGGAATAATTAACATCACTTCTATGAATTTGTCTATAATGGCACCTCCGATTCCAGTCCTAAAGACACTGCCAACATACTGGTCAATAAGTCGGACTGCAAATTTCTCCCGTGAAGCCTATACCCCACTCCAAACATCTGAGTCACCTCCCCCACCATCTCAATGAATCATATCCTTGAAACATTCTCAAAGACCTAAAACATCTCTATAATGACTCCGAACAATACATCAAATTGTCTAATAAATAGGGTCAAGCAGGCGCTTGTTGAATCCCTTCTTAATCTGTTCAACTTAATCCTTGCCATAGGGCATGCCCTCAAGTCATGGTGCACTGCTGTGGTGATGCTCCTGCATAAGGGTGGCCCCAACACTGACCTAGGAAATTACAGACCCATTATCCTTACTAGTCTTGTCTGTAAAACCATGGAATGCATCATATCCAACCTCATAAACCAGAACTGAAACATTTGATCAGAAATTGTTAAGGGTTGATCAGACTTGCTAAATCTTGCGTGTTTCTTTGAAAAAGTCATGCAGACAGTGGTCATACTGTTCATGATATCTACTTACATCTGGCAAATCTGGCAAAGGCATCTGACATTATACCACACAATGGGATTGTTAATAAATGAATGGCCTTAAACACTGATCCTTACAGTATGCTGCAAGATGGACTGCAAAGTAGCTTACGGACAGAATGCATGTCATCAAGTTCGGTGATGCCTACTCCGTTTGGGAAAAGGTGAACAGTGGAATTCTCCAGGATTCCTTACAAGGCCCCCCTCCTTTTTGGCTATTATCTCTCTGACCTAAACCATGACAACAAGGATTTCTGGCTAAGTTCACGGACAATTGTGATCTGGGTGCAATAATTAAATCAACAAATGATATTAATGCAATGCAAACAGAACTAATACTTGTTGACTTCTGTTGCACCAAAGAAGGACTCAAACTGAAAGTTAAGAAACAAGAAGTTATGTACTCACCATAACGTTCGATGTATGTAGTCCATCTCTCCTCACATTTTTACCCGTGGGTTCGGAGCCGAATGTAGTCTCCGACTCGGCCAAAACTTTTCTAGCTCGAAGTTTTTCTATTGGCTGGGCTAAGATGGTATCCCATGCTGCACTGCTCTATATCCCCAGATCTAGTCTGCTGCGAACACCAACACTCATTCTCCATGCATAACAACACCCAAGGAAAGGAAGAACAATCCAAGAATGAAGGGAGCTCTGAAACCAGACCTAACCTCCAGATCCTCCAGGAAGGGGGAAGGAGGGGGGGTAAGTAAGAATGTGAGGCGAGATGGACTACATAACTTCTTGATGTTATGTAGTCCAATCTCGCCTACATTCTTACCCGTGGGACAGCGTCCCCAGCACCTAAATCCTGGGAGGCTCAGTGGAAAATACTCCTGAGCACTGTGGAACCAAAGGAAGACCTGCCTCTAGATACCACATCCAACTTGTAATGAGTAACAAAGGTGTGAGGAGATGCCCAAGTAGCCGCAGCACAAATATCATCCATAGACAATCTAGCCCAATAGGCTGCAGATGTAGATACAGACCGAGTAGAGTGAGCCTTCACCGGAAATGGTATATCTTTACCCCCTGAGGAATAAACAAAGGAAATACAGCTGGAGATCCACCTGGACAGAGTGACTTTGGAAATAGGAGAACCCATTCTGTTTTCTGAAAAGGAAACAAACAATTGATCAGATTTTCTGAGGTTTTTCGTTCTGTGCAGATAAAAACATAGTTGTCTGTGTACATCCAATTGATGGAATTTGAATTCTGCCTTGTTTGAGAACTGGGGAAAAAACACTGGCAATTCAATGGATTGATTAAGGTTACTGACTGACATCACTTTGGGGAGAAAGGAGGGGTTCGGTCTAAGAGAAACACTGTCCTTATGAAAAATCAAGTATGGGGGTTTGATTGATAGAGTTTGAATCTCTGAAAAGCGTCTGGCTGACGTGATGGCTACTAAAAAGACAGTCTTCCAGGTCAAGAATTTTAAATCACAAGTAGCTGCAGGTTCAAAGGGGGATGAAGAAAGAGCCTGTACAGCAAAGTTTAAATCCCAAGGCATGACAGGTTCCGATATGAGTGCCGTACAGGAAAGCCTTACAGAGTCTATGAGCCATCAGACTAGGCTCATTTGCGACATGAAAGGTAGAAATCGCCGCCAATTGGACTTTAATGGTGGCGGCCGCTGAGCCCTGGTGAAAAAGCATAGACAAGAACTCCAAAACAGATGAAATTGGAGCCGTGTTAGGGTCAATCCTTTGGGTATGAGCCCAAATTGAAAATCTCTTCCATTTGCTGGAATAAATCTTCCTGGTCGAGGGCTTATGAGAGGAAGATAAAATATGAACTACCTCCGGCGAGAAATGATGAAGCCTAACTAATGATGGAAGTGGAGTAGCCAGGCTGTCAACAGGGGGGTCTGCAGAGAGGGATGGAGCTGCCCTGACATATGTGTCAGTAAGTCTGGTTGTGGGTCCAGAATCCAAGGAGCATCCACGAGGTAGGGATGGAGAAAGGGGAACCAAATCTGACGAGGCCAGTGTGGGGCAATCAGAATCATTCTACTTCCCAAAGATTGCGCTTTCTGAATAACCTTTGACAGCAAGGGGACCGGAGGGAAGGCATATAGTAGACCGGAGGGCCAATCGTGAACTAGAGCATCCCTGGTTGACTCCCCCTGAGGGGGGATCAAATTGAAGGAACTGCTGCATTTGGCATTGAGGGGGTTGGCAAAATGGTCATAACAAGGCTGACCCCACCTGCAGAAGATCCATTCTGCAACTTGACAGTTCAGGGACCACTTGTAAGGCATCAGAATAGCTCTGCTTAGCCTGTCTGCGATCATGTTGGACTTCCCCGGAATGTGCGTTGCCACCAGAAAACGTTGGGAAGACACTGCCCACTGCCACACACATGGCCTCTCTGCACAGGGGATATGACTTGGTTCCTCCCTGCTTGTTCAGATACCACACCACTGACATATTGTCCGAGTGGATTGCAATAGTCCCGAGAGGAAGAAAGCTCTGAAGTGCCTGCAATGCAAGTAGCACAGCTCTCATCTCCAGGACATTGATATGCAGATGCATCTCGTGCTCTTGCCACGTGTGTTGGACTGTCCTGCCTAGATAATGCCCCCCCACCCCATCTGGGAGGCATCCGTGGTCACCGTGGCAATCGGGGGCACCGGAACGAAGGGCTTTCCTTTGTCCAGATTGTCGGTGCGAAGCCACCAACTGAGATCCTGTTTGCACCTGTCCGTAAGTAGAACAGGGTGAGAAAGAGGAAGACGTTGAAGAGACCACTGGGCAAAGAGAAGCCACTGAAGGAGTCTCATATGTAACCTTGCTAGAGGAACTAACATAATCGTCGCAGCCATAGTCCCCAACAGTTGGAGAACCCATCTTGCCTTCGCTCTTCTCAGAGGGAGCAGGGAGTGAACTTGTTGTTGTAGGGCTCTGATTCTTTCCTGTGACAGAAACGCCCGCATGAGGACGGTGTCTATTTCTGCACCTATAAAAATGACACGATGCGAGGGCAACAAGAAAGATTTTTCCCAGTTCAATGTTATGCCCAACTGTTGACACAGATTTATAGTGGCGTCCCTGGTCTGAATTAGTAGATGCCTGGTGGTGGCAATGAGGAGCCAGTCGTCCAGATATGGAAACACTTGGAATCCTTGACGTCTCAAATGAGCAATCACCACTGCCATGCATTT
Organism: Protopterus annectens; assembly: GCF_019279795.1. Lineage (NCBI taxonomy): Eukaryota > Metazoa > Chordata > Ceratodontiformes > Protopteridae > Protopterus > Protopterus annectens. The sequence continues at coordinate 232,069,129 of NC_056750.1, forward strand.
GGTGAACACCCTGGGGGCTGTGGTGAGACCAAAGGGCAGGGCTCGAAACTGAAAATGACTGGGTCCCAGCCGGAAGCGTAGGTGACTCCTGGATGCCCTGTCCATTTTGATGTGGTAGTAAGCATCCTTGAGGTCGATGGAGCACATCCATACTTCTTTTCCCAACAATGGGAGAATAGACTGCAATGTGACCATTCAGAACTTGGACTTTTGTACATGGTTGTTCAAACGGCTGAGATCTAATATGGGTCTCAGGTCCCCTGTTCTTTTCGGCACCAAAAAGAATCTTGAGTAAGTCCCTAATCAGATCTGGTCTGAGGGGACATGTTGGATGGCTCCTTTTTCTAGCAGCTTTGAAACTTCTGAAGCTGCGTAATCCTTTTGACTGGGTGGAACATCTGGGATTTTTCTGACTGGAGGGGGGGTCTGACGAAAAGGGAATGACATAACCTGCGGAAATTATTCGTAAAACCCATTGGTCTTGGGTGATGTCTTGTCAGGCCTCCGGGTAGAATGAGATTCGACCCCCGACTGGCTCCGGAAACGCACAGTCGGGCCTCCCATCAGGAGCGACAGTAGGGAGAACCGCAAAAGGAATCGCGGTCTCCAGAGTTGTGGGGGCCTCCTCTGCCTCTAGGGCGGCGTCTCCCTGAATAACTCCCCCCTCCTCTGCCTCTGGAGTGGGGCTCACCTTGTGCACCGGGAAAAACCCTCTGTGATTTCTTGAACCACATTTTTCCACCCCTCTGGGCCTTGGGATAAGGGAAAAACGGACTTCTACAGCAGACAGAGTTTTTCCCTCCTGCTCGCACCTAGTGAGGGTGTCTTTCACCTTGGTTCTGAACAAAGAGGAACCATCAAAAGGGGCGTCGGTGAATGAAGACTTGAAGGCCTCCACGAAATGACAAAGGCGCATCCAGGCCTGTCTCCAAAGGGCGACTCCTGAACTTGCTGCCCTACTCGCTCCCTCGGCTGCCTATGAAATCAGCCTCATGGAGGAGTTAACAATGGAATTGAGGGTAGATATCTGGGCGTTAACCGTCTGGGCCACCGCCTCAGAAACGTTACCCGTTTATCCAAATACTATATGAAAAATCTACTGCATATGTTAAACTGGGATCATATAGATCAGGCCCTATAACAATAAAAAAGGGAACTAAACAAGGTTGCCCTTTATCACCATTGTTATTTGCATTACTCATAGAACCCTTTGCAAATAAAATCAGATCAAACAATAACATAAAGGGCATTTGTATTAATAAAACGTTAAACCTTAAAATCCAACTCTTTGCTGATGACATACTATTAACTCTCTCAGATGCAAATGAGTCTTTGAATGCTCTATTTAACTCCATGAATAAATTTCAAAATATTTCAGGCTTAAAATTTAATGAAAACAAAACTAAAATTATGCCCTGTAATTGTAAAAAAAAAAAATAATATAAACAAAAGATTTTCCAAATATATAGTAACAGAAAGTAAATTATTATATCTGGGAATAAATCTACTCAATGAATTAACAGATTCTCTAATATTTAACTATAATAAAATACTAGACAAAATAGAACAAACAATTGGTTACTGGAATAAATATATCTTTTCAACAGCAGACAGATTATATCTTATTAAAATAATCATATTTCCCAAAATATTATACTTAATACAAAATTTTTCATTGCCACCTCCCAAATATATTATTCAAAGATACAATAAACTAATTTTAAATTTTCTATGGTTTCCAAATAAACCCGTGATAGCCTTAAATAAACATTTGCCAGATTGGGAAGATGGTGGAATTAATTTACCGGATATTGATTTAGATATTACCTCATCTGTTATTAAAACATAACACTATGGTTAAATAATTCATACACACCTATATGGAAACAAGCCCATGAGCAGATTTACATAGAAATCAATTATAATCACATACAAGACAACTTAACAGTAATACCATCACCCCTTATATGGATGTTAAAAGATTATTTTTAGGAAAAGGAATAATATTAATAAATTGCCATCAAACTATGTAAGTTCTACACTTTCAGTGTTCAGAACATATATAAACAAAATACCAAATATTAATTCTTGGATTTTCTTATTTTCCCTATAGCTTTTACACCAAATATTCTAGATACATTCCAAATATCTAAAATAAATATACTTAAAGAAGAAACATTACTCTTTTGGCATCAACTTATAGAGAAAGGGAAAATTCTAACAAAGGAACAGATAATTTATAATTATAATATAAATAAAGACAATTGGCTGTTTATACAAAATCTAAGGCATTTTCTTATAAATAAAATAGAACAAATGCAACCTTCAGTTAGACATGAAACTCCAAAACTCATTGAATACCTTATTCTTATCACAAAACAGCCTTATCAGGGTACAGGTTATTTGTCTAATATCTATAAAATTGTTAAAAAAACAAAAAACTATCATGAAAAATCATACTGGGATTATTATACTTTAATAAACAACCATCCTCCAGTTGAAGAAGAAAAAAGTAATATTCTAAAATCTTCCAAATTTTCTACATTATCAAAATACTGGCAATTATTCACTTGGAGATATCTACACAGAAGTTTCTATACACCACATAGGTTAGCCAAAATGTATTCTATTGAAGATCAATGTTGGAGATGCCATACCAAGACAGAAGCAGATTGGCAGCATGTTTTTTATGAATGTATATGTCTCAATATGTACTGGAAATCCATTAATTATTTTTTTCAGACTGTTTATAATGATAATTTTCAATTAACAAAGTCTTTAATTTTATTCAACTCTCCTATTCCAAACTGTGTACCAAAAAAAGACACTAAAATCCTATGGTCACTATTGGCAATTTCATGTAAAATCATAACTATACACTGGAAAAATGAGGCTTCGCCTACGTTCAAGCAATTTGAGACTTTAACAACAACAGTTGCTCACATGGAAATATTAACAGTGAAGAACAGAACTAAAAGATCTACTTCTTACTATTACTCTTGGATGAAAGTACTGGAAATACTTGAAAATATCGAAGAAGATATATCATCTTATGTTTCTAACTTTATATAATATAGAATTTCAATGTTATTTGCATAGACACCAATGTAAATAGTTATATAATGGTTTGAAGTTAGTAATGTTTTAGAATTATAAATATGTTATTTATCTTTATTTCATGTAATGTTTAAGACATCTTATTTGAAATAATAAAAAAAAATATTTAGTGAAAAAGAAACGTTACCAGTGAGAGTATCTCCAAGCTCCTTGAGGAAATCTTTCTGGAGCCGTGTAAAGTGAGATAAATAATTCAGTGACCGTAAGGTAAAGGTCGCTGAAGAGGGGGTACGCTTCCCGTACCAGTCCATGGTCCTAGACTCCTTGTTAGGAGGATGGACGGTGGAAGAAGTCTCGGCTAATTCCTTCTGAGTGGCCGCTGCCACCACCATGGCATCCACAGGGACTCCCTTGGACAGAAACTCCTTACCCGGGGGAGCAGACAGAAATTTACTGGGTCTCCTGGGGACTGGTTCCACAGAGTCAGGGTTCTCCCACACCCTTCGACAAATCAAATCCAGGAGCTCGTCGAAGGGTGGAGACACCCAGGAGGCGGAGGGCTGAGCACCGAAGGCCTTCAGGAAGACAGACTCCTCCTCGGAGGGGGCTTTGCATGGCCACTCACCTCTTTGTTTCAAGATCTCTAGGATGTCAGAGAAAGAAACATCCTCAGAGGATGACTTGGGGGACCCCTCCGATTCCTCGAGGTCAGTATCTGATGTGAGAGACTCATCCTGGGAGTCTATGTGCTTCCTCTTGCACGTTTTCTTTCTAGTGGGCTCCTTAGGCAAGCACTCTGAGGGGCCCTCAGAAACTTGGGGACCACTCATGGGATTACCCTGCGGCCTTGGGGCTCTGCTGTCTAAAGATAGGTGGTGATCAGAGACCCGCACCGGAGTAGTAGGGGACAGAATGACCGACCCGCATGATGTTGCTGACGATCTGGCCAGCGCACTCCGCATGGCCTCAAAGGCTAGTCCCCCTGAGTCCGAGAAGCGACCAGCTTCCGAAGCCACGACAGGAGTCAGACTTCCCTGTGCCGAAGCACCGAGAGGGAGACTAGGAACCGAGAGATGTCCCGAAGCCTCTCCCTCGAGTCCGACTGAAGAATTCCGAGTCCTGAATCCCGTGGATGGCGCCAACGGGGTCGGAGCTGTCATCGGCACCGATAAGCCAGGAGGGGCCATCGGAACCGACCTGGAGACATCACATGGAGCTGAGCATTCCAGCTCCGAAGGTTGGGATGCGCTCGGAGGAAGTATGGAAGTAGGTTGCAGGATGGGCTCCGGAGCCGACTGGGATGGAGCCAAGAACAATTTTGGCAAAACCGGCGACTGAAGAAGTCTCTGCACCACTCTATCGATGTCCACATCCGATAATGTCCTGGAGGATTTGGAGGACAGGGAGGGAGATAGAGACCTCCTCTCAGGTGATACTTACCTAATACTAGGCGATTGTCTCTGAATAGGTTCCAACATGATTGGAGCCGATGCCAGTTCCATCACCACTGACACTTCCTGCGGCCCGAGGACAGTGGGAGCCGAGGATGTTGAAACTGATTTAACTATTTTCTCCAGTAGCTCTGAGGAGACTGTAGGAGCCGGAGACCTCTTTTTTGATTTAGTGGTTTTAGCTTTAGAGCTGGAAGCAGTTTCCAGACCCTCTTCGAATGAGGGTTTCAGAAGTCCCTTCAAAATCAACGTATTCTTTCTTTCCTGAAAGACTCTAGGACTAAATGCATGACAGAAGCTGCATGACTCCTGGAGATGGATTGCTCCCAGACAATATACACAGACAGAATTGTCCATCGGTAATGGACATTTTATAGCCACACTTTGAGCATTTCTTAAAGCCCGAGGGCTTGTGCTCCTTAGAATCTTTAGACATCGTAACCAACTACCCCCAACCACCAAGACAAAAAATTACAGGTACGGAACCAACTGGAAAAACAGTCAGAGACTTACACCACACTTAGGGCGGGAAAAAACTAACACTAACAAAAAACTCTAACGAACGATCCTCTGACACACACAAGAGTGGGGGTAGGACTAAAACCTCTAATTTAAATGGTTTTAGACCGGAAAGTTTGTAACACATGGAAGCAAGGGGACAGACTAGGTCCTCTAACTGAAATGGGCCTAGCCCGTTGGAACAGCTAGTGGGATACCACAGAAACAATCACACACACACAACTTTTCCATAAAATTAACACCAAACGAACAATAGCTATTAAAATAGCTTTTTTGTTTGCAAGAAATTCTCTCAAGAAGAAGAAAAAAGGGTACTTAGCCACAGCCAAGAGCGAGACCATGTCTGAGCTACACGAGCGGCAAACGAGATCTGGGGATACAGAGCAGTGCTGCATGGGATACCATCTTAGCCCAGCCAATAGAAAGACTTCGAGCTAGAAAAGTTTTGGCCGAGTCCCACGGGTAAGAATATAGGCGAGATTGGACTACATAACATTGTTGTATTATCTCCTATGAAAAATAAAAAAAATCCTGCAACCTGTTGGATCAATGACACCCCACTCTTCTGTGTGTCATCAGTGACTTGGGCACTTCTGCTGATGGCTCACTCTCCTTCAATCACCATGTAGCAACTGCAGTCAGAAAATTCTTCTCTATGTCGCAATCAATCACAAAGGACATTTAATCTAAAACCAAGGAAGTTATTGTTCCCCTGTGTTCCACGCTGGTAAGACCCATGATAGAATATAATGCACCCTTGGGCATGCATTTCACTAGACACATCAAACATTTAAAAAAAAAAAAAAAACACAAACATTCTTAACAAAAAGGATCTCAGGCCTCAAAAATCTTATGAGAGAAGGCTGAAATCACTATTCCTGCACTCTGTGTCACACAGGCTCTTGAGGAGAGACATGTGCCTTGACTTCCACGCCTTGAGAGATCCTAATAACCATGATCTCTTCTTTCTCAATATATCAAATAGTGTAAACAGCACTAGAACAAAGAGATCTCAATTTATATACAGTAATAAAACTAAGGGTGGCCTTGGTAGTGAAGCAGTTAACGTTGCCACCTCATAGCAAGAGGTTCTCATGTTCGATTCTCGGCTGTGGTGCCTTCTGTGCGGAGTCTGCATGTCCCTCCAGCAGTCAAGTGGGTTTTCTCCGGGTGCTCCGGTTTACTTCCACATTCCAAAGACATGCAGTAGGTGGACTCGACACTCTAAACTGGGCACAGGTAAGCGTGTGTGCACGAGTGAGTGCTGCAAATGAACTACCATGGCAGGGCTAGCCACAGGGCAGTCTAAACCTTGGCTCGAGATGATTGTCACTGAGGAAGTGACACCCCGACCCCATATACAAAATGGAAAAAGGGGTTGAAGCTGGATGGATGGAAAAAACAAAACTAAATTGGGAGAGAAACTTAACACCCAGTGAATTCTCTTTCTCTGGAGTAGAACCCCCTTGTATGTCAAGCAATGTGAGTTCATATCAAGCTTTAAAAATAGCTTAACCAGATGGATGACTGCTCTAAAACACCCTTCAAGACTTACAGGCCTTGCCCTCCTTGAAAAGGTTATTAGAACTTGAGGTTGGTTATTCGCAAGGCATGCAAGGTGTCTGGTTGAATAGCCTTGTACCTACTATGATACCTTCCCAAACACATTTTGCATTTTAGTTAAGTGTAATAGGATACTATAACTGTTTTTTTTTAAACCAGGATCTTCATTTTGCATACACACTATGCCACTCATGGTCACTGTGACTCAGCTGGTAGACCCTACAGCGCCCTGTCATCAGTTAAAGCACTGCACTTAATTAACCTTCCTGTAGCACAACTACAAAAGGCTGATTCTATTATTCCTTCAGACAACCACATTGCATAAGCATATCATCATTAGTACCATGCTTTTCACTGGTTAAAGATCACACAAGTACACCACTGTTACTATTACTAGTATAAAATGTTGCTACAGTTCCCTTTGTTCTACATTTATAACACAGTATGTCTACAGCTGATACTTTTCGTTATTCACTAAAATTTGACACGTGCTTTACTACAGATCTACACTACTCAGTTTTAAACCCAGTTTCACTGCATAGCAATCTCTTCCTGCCAATGCAAGAAACTGTTCAGCACTCCAAGGGTCACTTTGAATCATCCACTTTTGTAAAGTAGCAGGCAAAGCCCTTAAATTTATCAACAGGTAACATTTCTCTTATTTTGCTTTTAGTATACCGACCCTTATGACATAACAACAATGTTTTGGATCACATAACTGAGATGTTACCATTTAGGTACAAGAAAGTGTCCAGCTACGAAACTTTTGAACTTGTGTCTTATATATAACACCAGCCCTGGATTTTTACAGTGTTGATAATCAGTCCCTTTTATGCCCCTGAAGGCATTTAGAAGTTCTCCAATAAGCTGAGCTACGGGGATTCTAGCCCAGTCACTCTGGTCCTAACTCTCCTGGTGGGCATATCACTCAAAAGGCTATCAGGTATGATTTGAAATGTTTCTCCCCAGACAATGTTTTTAATGGTGAAATTAGTTTTGGCATTGCCATAACTCTACCAATGGATACCATACCTTCAGCAGTAGCTATAATTTACAAGTTGTTAAACTGTAGTCATGTTAGTGCAGTTAGGCAGGTACAATATAGATGCACTTCACTCAATAGCAACACAACATGTCACACAAGACTGACCAGTTTACAACAGCACAGCAATGCTTCTTTACGATGGGCCAAGTTTACTCAAAACAGTTTGACTATTTGCAAGCAGGAAAAGGTAAAGATCAGGAATTCTGGCATAAATTGTATGCCAAAAATTCCTGCTTCACCAACCAATGTGGTAAATTAATGCACCAAAACTCAAAGAATTATCATAAAAGTAAAGTTTTTATTTCATAAGACAAAAAGCAGTAGTGTAGACACTTTCTTCTACAACCAAGTGCACCAAACTTACTTTCTGAACATGAGGAAAACATATTGTGTACTTTTTAATTTTCAAAAGTCGCAGAGTCCCCACAATCAGGGAAATAGTTACTCTTAAAACAGTCCAACTATTTCTTCCAATCTGGCAAAAGGTTGAAATCCACAGCATACAGATACTCTGTTCTACAGTCTCTCCCCACTGTGTTCCCTCAAATGAAGATGTCTAGGTCATCTCAGAATAAAATCCACAACATTTCTTTTTTCACTGTAGCACCCCATCCAGAACCAATATTCCAGGCAACCATTCCCCTTAATGGGAGGTCAAACTTCTCTGTTTTCCTACATCTAGCACCCACTTTTGTACACCATTTAATTACATAACTGGTTCTGTTAATAGAACAATTCAAGAACTCTTTAAGCCTAATACAGAAAGGTATCTGATTCCTTCTATGGACAGATTACAAACACACTATTTTCATAAATTTTGAAGCAACAGTTCAGTTCTAGTTACAATGTTTGCACGATTCTCGTGAGAATCACTAAGTTATGACATATGTATGTGTATATACATACATACATATATGTACAGTAAATGTGTACGTAAAAGTTTAGTTGGAATAATCAAGATGAACAACTATTGCACAACATTCCATCATAAAATTAAAATGATTAATTGAAAATACAATGAAAAATACAACAGGTGATTTTGTAAGGAAGAAAGCCCACTGCACCAAGCCCATGTGCACCCTATACCTGAGTGACTGCATAACTGTCAGTATAAGGTACAACTTCATAATTCCCACTGTTTCCTGATATCACACTAATCGCACTCACTTGCAAACACAAATATACATTCACACAAAATTTCTGTTATTTACACACTGACCAACCAACTCTGCACATGTATACATGAGTCAATGCAGTCAGTATGCACCAAGATACACGGACACACATGCACACCACTACACACACACTTTTTATATTATATATATACATACACACACACACACACACACACACACACACACACACACACACACACACACATATATATATAAACTACTAACATCCTTGCTGTTTAAGGAAGAAAACCATAAAAAAAACATCAATAAACTAAGCCTAAGATTCCAGACTCAATAAAATACCATCCTGAATTAAACTATACACACACACACACACACATATATATATATATATATATATATATATATATATATATGTATATACACATGTATGTATGCAGAAATCAGAATTCCAGTGGCATCCAGGCATCCAAAGAAGAACAAGCTGAACCAGTGTATTTTGAGCACCTTTGTTCCTTTTATTAATGGAACATCTTCAGAAAATAAAGTGCATTTTAATTGCAGGGCTACAGATAGTTAGTGACCAATGAAAAGGTTATACTTGATAGTAACATAGCATAAAGGAATTGCTAATAGTCCAGGCATTTGGTATTGATGGACATGAGTAAAAACAAGTAAGGTCAGCTATGCACATTAAGGAGTTTGGATGGGGGTATCAGAAGACTAGCAATAGGGATGGGGGAAGTTATATTTGGAACTGGATTGCTTTAAGAGCATTTATCCATAGTTCAGTTAACTCAATCACACACTGACTTAGGTGTCCATTTAATGCAAATCCACTGATAAAACAGTAGAAGTCAATGGAAATCAGTGGAGCTCCAGTGCTTCTGGTTCCAGAAGAGGTTGGAAGCATTTTTCCTGAGGAGAAGCATGCACGGAGGTCACAGCAAGCAGCTCCAAGATGGGGTATTTTCACCTGTTTGTTGGATGCTGCCAATGAAAGTCTTGGTAACTGAAAAGTACCAAACCATATGTTTCTGGAAGGAATGTTGGGTCAGACTTACCATTTTATTTATCCATGTGCTAAGCTAAATGTTCCCTGAAGAAGTAGTGAGCCAGAGATGATGTATGTTTGTTCACTAAGGTATTTCCTTAAGAAGTTTTAGTTAATAAAAACTTCTGGTTGCATAGCTCAGCATTCACCAGACTCTTAGTTGCTAAAACATTTACTTTGCCTTAGAGACACAAGCAGTGCATTAAAGTTGTTAATTACTTGTGTCTCAGACCCATAACTGCCTTAAGTGATGGGCACTGATTACCAGTATGCCATTAAAAGCATGCAATAAGAAAACCAACACCTTAGGCCAGTTGGAGACCTGGCATAAGGGACTGTACATTCAGCATTGTTACCAATCTCCACTGGGAGGTCTGGTAAGGAAGACTGTATGCTAATTAAACCTGCTGCACATTTTATCATTACTGATCGCCAACACCTACCAAGTCACAGAACCTGTGCCTGATCCAAAATCCAGCAGGGAGTATGGTTGAAATTCTGGGACCCGCTTCTTAATCTGAAAGAGGAAAGAAAGCCAGAAATCAGAAATGAAGAAGTAAACTTTTTAGTTTGAGACAAACTGCTTTTCTATTAATACATTTTTTCATCTATTTATATATATATATATATATATATATATATATATATATATATGTGTGTGTGTGTTTGTGTGTTATATATGTGTGTGTGTCTGTATATATATATATATATATATATATATATATATATATATATATATATAGGGGGGTCTGCTGCTTTTGGTCGAATTACATTTGGTCGAAAATGATTTCAGGCAGCCCACTTCACTGAAAGTTCATATGATTGAAAGCTGAGTTAGTCGGATTTCATTTGGTAGAAAATGGAATACAGACCCTGCCCCACTGCAGTGCGTACCTGGCGTGAGAATATAAAGTTAGGGGGGCACAGCCCCCCCACATTGGGGGTGTGGGGGCATAGCCCCCCACATTTTGCAAGTAGTTTTTACTAACGTCATATGTTTCAATGCATTTTTAATGGATACACATGCATATAATGGGGCATACACTGCAATTATGTGGGGGGCTGTGCCCCCCCCTTACTTTATATTATCACTCCAGGGTCGCACTGCAGTGGGGTAGGGGTTATATTCCATTTTCGACCAAATGGGTTTTCAGTGAAATGCATTTTTGGTGAAGTGGGCTGCTTGAAATCATTTTTGACCAAATGTAATTCGACCAAAAGCAGTAGACCCATATATAGATACATACATGTGTGTGTGTGTGTGTGTGTGTGTGTGTGTGTGTGTGTGTGTGTGTGTGTATGTATGTGTATATATATATATATATATATATATTTACTTAATTTTGTTAACCAGGTAGTGTCCAGCTGGGCAAGCAACCCGTTTTCAGATGAGACCCAGCCAGAAAAGCTCCATAACAATAGTACAAACACTTTACAAATATTTACAAAGAATATACAAAAAAAAAGTTTAACAGATGCCTACAATCAAAATTTACAAAAAGAATGTAAAAGAGAAAACATTACATTTCCTAAGCCTTAATACAGACAATAATATAAACTCAATTTGATACATAACATAACTTAAATAAACCGCTGTGGTATTTTCATTTGGTAAAAGTAAGATAAAGAGAAAATAGCAGAAAAGAACAGTTGGTTGATGGCATGAGAAACTAGCCAGGAGTATTACAAGAGCATAACCATTGTTGAGTAAGGTATTCCTTTAGGAGTTGTTTGAAGCTATGACTATCTGTGTCTTTTATGATATTCTGGGGTATTAGGTTCCACTGTTTGGCTATTTTATAGGAGAACAGGGAGTCACCAAAGTAATTATGGGACTTAGTTACCTTGAGTATAAGTTTATCAGATGATCTAAGGGTCCTGGGGTTTGTATTCAGTTGCACTAGGTTGGAGAGTGCAGGGCATTTTTCGTGTTTGTGTATAGTGGAGTCGGCAGTGGTGAGTTGATTGCATGACAAATTGGAAAATTCGAGCCAGTGTAATTTTTGAAGATCAAGACAATGATGGGTCCTGCTGGATATATTAGCAGCAAATTTTCCTAGTTTATTATAGCAGGAATCAAGTAGATATAAATCAAACATGCACGGGTTAGTGAAAATTTGATCACAGTAGAGGACAGTAGATGGGAGGTGGGATCTGGCTGTGGCTAGTCTGGTGTTTTGAGTAACATAAGGTTTGGCCCTATACAATGCACCAAGTTTGATGTGAACTTTTTTAATTGTGAGTGATACATCTTTATCAAATGTTAGGTTGTTGTCTATTGTGACACCAAGTAGTTTTGTTTGGTTAACTGATTCAATTACAGTGCCATTAGTGGAGTAGATGGAGAGAGGAGGTGGGTTGGCTTTGGATTTTGTGTTGGCGAAGATCATTAACTTTGTTTTGTTTGGATTTAGGATGAGTTGAAGTTCACTTAGGCAATTTTTAATATCTAGAAATGATTTTTGCAGTTTATCCTGGAATTCTTGGGGTGTGGTAGAAGAGTAAATAAGGGTAGTGTTGTCGGCACATTGAATGATAGAAGCAGATTTAGTGGCAGTGTTTAGAAGATTTGTGAATATAATAAAAAGGAGAGGGCCAAGGATGGAACCCTTAGGAACCCCAACAGAGACTGGGAGAGGTGTGGAGAGTTTATTATACCATTTAGTTGTCTGTTGTTGATTAGTAAGGAAGCTACAAAACCAGTTAAGAGCTGTAGAGCTGAGGTTGAAGGAGGCTAGAATGTTGAGTAGTAGCTGGTGGGATAACGTATCAAATGTTATGGACATATCAAGGAATATAGTAGACACTAGTCGTCCATTATTTTTGAGGAGGTTGATGTAGTTAGTGAAACTTATGAGGGCTGTGGAGGTACTGTGTTTTGGATGGAAGCTGTGCTGTGAACTAGACAGAAGGTTATTTATAGTGAAGTGGTCTAGGAGCTGCTTATCCATTTCTCCAGGATTTTGGCTAGGGGGTGACAGAATGGCAATGGGCTGATAATTAGAAAGATCTTTTGATGGGCCTCCCTTTTGAAGGGGGATGATATAGGATATTTTCCAGAGAATGAGGACATATTGTTCTGCTATGGATTGACTGATAAGAATAGATACGGTGTAGGTGATGGAGCTGGCAGCAGTTTTTAAGATGTCAGTAGGGAGGTGGCCAGTTGCTAGACAGGTAGATTTTAGTTTTGATAGGTGTTTTTTGATACAAGAGGTTTGTATGGGTTTAAAAGAGAAATAGCTGGGTTAAGAGGTAGTGGAGGTAGGCAGTGTAAGTTGTTGGTTAGATTTGTTCTGTAAAAGTGAGGTGATAGTTGAGATGAATTGAGGGTTAAATTGGGATGCTAAGCATTTGGTGCTATGTGTTATAGATGGTGCAGGGGTAGAGGTTTTGTCAGCGTTGAGGAAGTAGTTAAGGTTTTGCCAACATTTTTGTGGGTTATTTGTGTGTTTTGGTAACAGGCTAGAAGATAAGATTTTTGTCAGATAATATTTGCTTCTTAGTTTGGTTTCTTAGTTGTTTGTAAGAGATGAGGTCTTCTGAGGTTTTGGAGGTTTGATGAGCAGTCCAGGCTGTATCCCTTTGTTTTAAAAAAAGATTTAGTGTCTTTGGTTATCCAACGTAGACTTTTGTCTTTGGAACATATTGTTCTTGCTGGAACAAGGTTAGTAAGGATGTTGAGGGAGGTATCATTAAAATATTTTACAGCTTGGTCTAGGTGGAGTGATTTTAGAGGTGATCAGTTGCAGTTTTAAAGTAGGGAATTTAAGAAGGTGGTGGAGAAGCTTCTTTTGTTGCCTGTGTGTTTGAAAATAACATTATGGGGGGGTGTATGCGTTTCCTTAGTAGAAAGGTAGGGGAGTGATCACTGAGAGAATCGGGGAGGCACCCAGCATGGTGGGCAAGATTGGGCTTATTGGTTAGCATCCAGTCTAGAACAGATTCTTTTTTAGAGTGTTTGTCAATTCTAGTGAGGGAGTTTTTAGTTTTGGTGAAACTGAACAGAATAATAAAATTGGAGGGGTTTTCAGATGAGCAGGACAGCCAGTCCAAGTTGAAATCGTCTAGCACTATAGTTTCTTGTTTGAAAGCAGAGGATGCCCAGGATAGGAGACTTTCAATGGTAGGTAGATTATTTCTAGGTGGTAGGTAGGAGGCAATAATTATGATGGCTTTATACGCATTTACTTCAGTTCAGATGGTTAGAATTTCTGCTTCTGATAGAGCTTGGGGAGTACAGCTTAGTTTTTCAATTTTGAGGAAAGTTTTATACATGATAGCAATGCCTCCACCACACTAGTTCAGCGCTGAACAATATTATAATCACCAGTAAACATTTCCTCATCTTTAATGTAGGGTTTTCACCATGTCTCAGTAATAATTACTATAGGAGGAGTGTAGGTAGTTAGGGCTGCATGAAATTCACTATTTTTTTTGTGATACTTCTAAGGTTAAAATTAGTTATGAGTAAGTCTGATTTGGAATTTTTTAGGGGAGGAAGGCGGAGGGTAGTATTAGGTGTTGTGGGTGTCACTGGGTGGGGTGGGAGTAGCTGTGTGGGTCCTGGGTTAGGATGTATGTCAGCTTGGAGCTTTACTTCTGTTAGTGAGTATAGAAGAGGAGAAAGTTTCAGCTTGGATATTAATTGATGAAAGAAATCTGGACAGGAAGGAGGATTGGGGGTATGGACATATTTACAGGGGGATAGTAATATGTTAGTGTTAGTGTAGAGGTTAGAACAGATGTGAAACTGGATATTTGGTTTTGTACGCTATGTAATAGTGGTGAGTGTAGGAGAAGGGTTGTGGTTATGGTTGATGTGATGAAGGTAGTGGAATGAGAGGATAGGTAGAGGGTAATGAATAGGAGAGAGTTGTTCAGAAGAGTGGTGATAATGGACATGGTGATAATAGAGAAATAGGAAAAAAATATGGGTGGGTTGGTGTGTGATGTTTAGTAGAGAGAGAATGTACTGATAAAGTGATGTGGTAGGGGAGAGAGTGTTGCCTGAGGGATGAATAAAGGTTAGTGAGGTGGGAGAGGAGAAAGTGAAATAAATAACTGATTGTGAGTGCTTTGGATGAGGTAGCTGCAAGCTATACGGTAATGAGTTAGAAGGTGTGGTTTAGGTTAATTATAATGGTACCTCCTATACTGAGCCAACAGATATTCTCAACATACTGGCCGACAGAATCAGTGCCAACTTTACCCCCCCCCCCCCCCAAAGAAGCAATCTCAATACCGGAAGAATGCCAGGCACCCAGTATTTACTGCAGCACAGGTTAAAGCTGCATTGCCCAAGGCTAAGAATACAGCTTCCATGGGACCAGACAATATCCCTGGCTGTGTTCTACATGAATTACAAAGTGAACTGGCACAACATCTGTGTGCCCTGTTCACTCACAGCCTCACCTCAGGATTTGTCCCTACCGAGTGGTGCACTGCTGCAGTCATCCCTTTCCATAAAAGAGGAGCGACTACAGACCCTGGAAATTAATCGCCCCCATTAGCCTGATGAGTCTGATATGTAAGGCTATGGAGCGCATCATCATGGACCTAATTAACAAAGATATAGGGAATCTCCAAACTCTAAATCTCACACAATTTGGTTTGTGAAATGTAAATCATGCCTGCTCAACCTGCTTGACTTCTTTGAGTCAGTCACCAGAGCTGTGGATGAAGGTAAGGCAGTTCGTACAGCCTACCTCAATCTGGCCGGGTCTATATTATAATACCGAAAATCCTTTTAAGCGAACGCGAAAACACCGACACGTATTGCACGAAGCGCGATTATGTCGAACATACTAAACCGTGAAAACCAAAAAGTCGAAGTGTCATGGTTGGCCCGTCTGCGGTACAGCTCCGTAAGGTAAGTGTGCGATAGATATGGACCTTAGGGTTAGGGTGCGGGTTAAGGTAAGTGCATAGATAGGTAGTGTATGTAAGGTTTAGTGTATGGTTAGAATTAGGGTTTTGTTAAATGTATGTGTGTGGATTGTTTTGTTTTGGTATATCGCTGTAGGGTAAGTGTGCGATAGTTACAGACCATAGGGTTAGGGTGCGGGTTAAGGTAAGTGCATACATAGTAATGTATGTAAGGTTTACTGTAGGGTTTTGCTGCTTTACGTTAGGGTTAGAAGTAGAGTTTTGGTTAGTGTATGTATTTGGTTTATTTATTTTGTTTGGGTAGGCAGTATGTAGTGGGAGGTGGAGATGGCCGACTATGGGGATTCGACTTTTTGTATTTCGCGGTTTAGTATGTTCAGCATTTTCACATTTCACGCAATACGTGTCAGTGTTTTCGTCTTAAGTTAAAGGGAGTTTCGCTATTATAATATAGACCCGATCTGGCCAACACCTTTGATAGCATTCCTCACTTAGGAATTATTGATAAACTCACCAAACTAGGCATTAACCCCTATATCATTAGGTGGGTTGAAAATTGGCTCACAGATAGAACCCACAGTGTGAAAGTGGTATACTGCAAGTCAGACTGCCAACCAGTCAGGAGTGGAGTTCCACAGGGATCGGTCCTGGGTCCTCTCCTGTTTGGCATCTACTTCTCAGAAGTCCAGTCCAAGCCAAAACGGAGGGACTCTGGCTGACCAGGTTCGCAGGCAACTGCAAGCTGGGAGCCATTATTAACTCCCCAAGTCATGCAGACATCCTACAGAAAGGTCTCACTAAGACCAATGACTGGTGTTGAAACCATGGCCTTAAGCTTAATGCCAAAAAATGCGCTGTCATCCCCTTTGAGGAAAAACTCAGTTCCCACTACTTACCACATCGATGGGAGCCCACTGAACACTGAAGGCATTACAAGAGATCTGGGGACACAGGTTGACAGCAGCCTCTCCTACGACCACCACATTGCCACTGTGGTCAAAAGGTCCTTCTATGTGGCACATCTCATTAACAAGGGTTTGGCATCCAGGAAGAAAGAGGTCATCACTTCTCTCTACTCTTTCCTCATTAGACCAATCATAGAGTATAATGCCCCATTTGGCATGTACCTCACTAGACACCTGCAACAGCTGGAGAGACCAGAAAAGTACCTCACGAAGAGGATCCTAGGCCTTAAACAAATGTCCTACACGGACAGACTCAAAACAACTCCAGCTATTCTCTGTCTTATATAGTCTACTAAGAGGAGATCTCTGCTTGACTTGCAAAGCCATGTCTGACCCAGCTCTGTTAGAAATGCTACATCTAAAGAAATCCCAATCCCTCCACACCACACACTCCTCATTACCACAATCAACAGAACATGCTGGAGGGACAGGTTCATAACCCAGAGACTGCCCATGCTCTCGAATAGACTTCCCATACATGTCAAGCAGAGCACCTCACTGCCTTCTTCAAGAGAAATCTTGATAAGTGGATGGGAAATAGAAAGTTCACCCCAGGGATCACTCCAGTGGCTTTACTTCACAGAGGCACTGGGAACTAACATCAGGCAGCACAATGCCAGGGCACTTCTATGGGTTAGGCTTATGGGCTAGGCTTGTAAAGGCTCCAGGGCCATTAGCCTAGTACACACCTATGAACCTAAAAATGTAAGGACATTGGGGGTGGGTGGGAATGGGGGTAGGGTCAGGGAGCAGAGTGAGCCCGAGCAAGGCAAGGATAAATGGAGTGGGTTCAGACAAGCACAGTCCAGAAACAATCAGTAAATCTTTAACAGAAAAAGGCTTTGTATTTTTAATAGAAGAGTTTTGCTGTGTACTACTATTAGATAGGAAATGTCTTAAAACAGGCTGATTACTCCAGCATTTACTAGAAATAAGTTTTACAAATGCGGGGAGGTCCTTGCTGCCGAGCTACTTTACAGTGAATTGACTTGCTAGAGAGTAGATAATGCCTTAAATAAGTATATTTTAAAGCTTAAAACTAAGCCAATATACTCTGCAGATAAAATGAGACACACTGCGAGGTAAGAGATAGCAGGGCTGTGTGCTGACAGATTATCACTGCAGCCAGATATGCAGGACTTTAAACACTATGCTGGCAGTATGGAATGGAAAAGAAATAAAGCTTGGCTGATAGCTGAAAAGAGAAAAAAAAAACAAAATAGAAATTGTTACCAATTTATGTTGTTTAGCGCAGAAAGAAAGATGGAGGTATTTTAGAGAGCAAAAGAAAGAGAAGCTCAAACAATGAACACAAAGAGTTAAGACTTCCACATTAGCATTTGCTCCAGCACAGTAGTACAAATGCTATGTTACATTATTTCAAAACAATATAAACACAAACTGTTAGGACTTCCACATTATCATATATATATATATATATATATATATATATATATATATATATATATATATATATAAAATCACATATACACGCAGATATATGATTTTTCAAAATATGTGTAACACACTAAAATAATTATTTTTGCTATATGGCTTACATTCCTCCAACTCAAGTGGAAAATGTTACTGTTTATTTATTAAAGAAAATATTTAAGAATGAGTATAAACAAATGAAGACTTAAAAAAACTTGTTCATAGGTACGACTAAATAAAAATAAAGAACTTCAAAATAAAGGCAACACTATTATATGACAGATAAAAATGGTGCTGAAGTTGTTAGTAGAATCTGATGTGTGTTTTACAGCTTATTTGTAAGTGTAGCTGCATTTTAATAAAATACTCAGAAAATTGCCAAAAAACTGTTAAACCAATGAGCAGCCAATACAAGATGAAAGATACAAATATGAATCTTATATAAAAGGAACATCATATGCCTACCTCAGCAAATCCATCTTGGTAAATCGGTGTAAAAAATGTAAAGTAGAACAATATACACAGGAACACTATGAATGAACATAGGCAAAGGCAGAGAGAAGAAAAAAAATAAATATATAAATAAAAGTTAGGGTAGAGCTATGCTCCTGGTCAATACCAATTTTACATATTATGATGAAGTATGATACAGTTGAGCCTTCCTGTACCTGACTGCAGATCCCCTCAACTAAATGTATTACAAAGTTAAAAAACAGGAGACACAAGAAGATCCTAATCCATCCCCTGATTATTCTGTCTCTACTCTTGTTGTGATCTCTTATGATTCAGTTCATAATCTGACCCTTTAAATGTGAGAATTAATGAACAGAAGGAACAAGTTATTGCAGTCAGACAGTAATACGTCTGCATCAGTGCTTCCAACTTTTTTTATATCAAGGTGCCAATGACAAAATGAGTGTTTGGTCATGATACAAGGGTCCTAAATATTATAGGGTCACAGCTATGTACTACACTAACGACAACTGGGGCCTTTTTAAGCCTAGCCACACATCCCAAACCTCTGACAAGATTTGGAACCCTTGTTAGTGTAAGCAGGTGCCTGGGAGATGAACCACTTGCAGGCTGCCTGTATCTAATTACAGACATTGGTGCCAAACAAGTAGTGAATTCCAGTTCCCCAACCAGTTGTCCAAGTTGCACTTTAAATGGGCTACAGAGGAACTCTGTTTCAAATGGATGGCAGCCTGCTCCAGAGAAGGGGTAGTCTATAAGATACATACTTGTCTCTCCAGCCAGTCCTATGTATATGACAGACAAGGTTTAAGTCTTTAAAATGGGTAATTCTGGTGCTGTTTGTTTTGCGTATATGCAGGAGGTCTATCAGAGTGGAATCCAAAAATGCCTTGTATAACAGGCATAGATCTACCATCAACAGTGTGAAGGAGACAGAATACAAGGATAGAGCCTTAAGGTGGTCTGCAAAGGACATGTTATTTATGCCCTGTATTCTTCTAGTGAGGAACCTCTGTGAATGTTTCAAATGCTGGATGTGCCTGGTTAGGTAAATACCAAAGGGGGCATTGTACTCAATGACTGGTATGATGAGTGCCAAATAGAGTGGAACAGTGACCTCTTTGGACCTAGATGCCATACCTTTGTTTATAAGTCACACAACGTACACTATTCCCTCACTACTGTAGAAAAGCGATGGTCAAAGGCTAGATTACATGTGTACCCAAATCCCTGACTACTGGGTCGACGCTTAGGAGTGTGTTGTCAATATGGTAGGTGCCAGGGTGGCCGACATCCCAAAGTATACTATTATGCATTTCTTGACATTTATTTTAGTCCATGTCTCTGACACAAGTTATTTGTCTGTGTCAGCCCTTCCTGGAGAGCATTAGTATTGTTGGGGGATTCTATGATTGCTGCATATTTGCAATCATCTATAAATCTGATAGCAGATGCCCATGACTTCAGAAAAGTAGATGCCAAAATGGAGTGGTCCCCCTGACTGATCCATGAGGGTTCCCACTGGTGACTAGCTTCTTTGTAGAGGTGGACTCCTCAATTCTAACTCCTGGGTCCTGTCTGTGAGCCAGCTGTGTATCCATCGTGTGACATATGGGTTTTTACCCAAACTCTTGAGTTTGTCAACAATGCCAGAGATGAGTATTGTACCAAATGCCTTGGCAAGGTCAAGGTAAGCAGTGTGAACCATTCTGACCTTGTCCACTGCACTGCTGACCTTCTCAAAGAAGTCCAACAAGTACAGTGGGCATTACATCCCCCTGATGAAACCAAACTGGTTTGGGTCCAGTATCTGGAGGTTTTTTATGTCATTATTGATCATTTCCTTGAGAATTCTTTCAATGGCTTTGTATACGAGACTAGTGAGATTTATAGGTCTGTAGCTTCCATTGTCTACAGATGGCCTGCCTTTGTGCAGAGGGATGACAGTTGCCGTCCTCCATTTGTAAAGCACAAAGCACGTTTGGAAGCTACAGAAATAATCATGATTCCAGATGGCCTGATACATTATGTTTCATGCTATTTAGAATGCAGCCTGGAATATTGTTGGGGCCCATCAGTGCAGTGCTCTTGGCCTTAAAGAGAGATTACTGAGGACTTGTTCTCTTGTTATACTTGAAGGAGTTATACTTGATGGTATTTCTTGAAGAGATGCTGGGGGATGGAGAGGGGTAAAGTTGGAACCGAGTTTCTCTGCCAGTAGGTTTGCTACATCTTCTGGCTCAGTGTAGATGGCTCCATTAACAATTAGCTCTGCACACAACTATGTATTGCCTTTGAGGTTGTGAACATAGCTAGAGAATGCTTTGTGGCTGTGATTGGCCTGAGAAGACACTTGCCTCAAGTTTGGCTTTGGTAGACTTTTATTTGCTCTCTGCATTGTTTTGTTTGATGACAGCATATTTATCCTACTGGGTGCTACATTACCTAATTTATTTCCTTCTTTTATACAGTCTACCTGTGGTGTGACTCCACTAGAGGGGCTTATTTTTGAGTTAGTTCTGCACTTATTCATGGTGGGTACAGCTGATAATATGCAGCTATTAACATGTGTGTACAGGGTTTCTGTGAACACTTCCACACAGGTAGAAGAGTTCTCAGAGATTAGGGGGGCTCAAAATTTTGCCAAGTTATCATTTAATAGTAGGAAGTTAGCCTTAGAGTAGTTCTTGGATGGTCCAGTGTTAGAAATAAAACCTGGAACCATAGTTAAAAAACAAAGGAGGCCAGTTTGCAGTCTGATTTTGTCAGACAGGACATTACACTAGGGGGTGTTAGAACTAAAACCTGGAACTACAGCTATTTCAAAGGAGGCCATTTTGTAGTCTGACCTTGTCAGACAGGACATTACACTGTGGGGGTGTGCAGAACTCTCCCATATTAGTGAGGACCTCATCCAGTATGTTTGTACCTCTGCTTGGCGTACTGACAATCTGGTGCTGGGTATTTGAATTTACAAAGTTAGGAATCTCTCTGTCTCCCATTTTGTATCAGACACGATTCCTAGTTAACAGTGGAGTAATTAAAGTCACCCATGAACATGGTATTGGGTTGGATGGGGAGAAACTTAAATGTATGTGCGTTATGGGTTTTCTGGGTCACAGAGGCGGGGACCTATAATTTGCAAGGAAGTGGTATGGGATTTTGCTTATGGTGATATGAACGTGCAAAAGCTCAACTGCATCACCCTATTCGTCCAGGCTTGAGGTATATTTTTTATGTACATCAACACACCTCCACCTTTAGAACTTGCCTGTGTAGTAGCTGCTGTAAATGTATGGACAGCATTATAGCCTTGCACTGCTGGGGTGCTCTCCATGGCTGTCTGTGACTGCACAGACATTATTCTCTAGGATGCGGGAAGCTTGTAGGGAGTGGATTTTCTTGTTTAGACTTCCATCACTGTGCAGTAAGACCTTTAAATTTTCTCAGGTTTGATTTCTGATGATAGAAGGATTGTTCACTTAGAGTAACCTAATAAAAGGCACTATAGAGAGAACAATGTTTTAGCTACTGTTTGAAAGCCTAGAGGGGAGAAGAGCAGACTCTCTGGCAAAGCAACTTGGTCTGTTGAATATCTCCTTTCCTGCTAACAATTACTGCACCCCTTCGAATGACACCAGAAACTAAGCCAATTATTAAAGTAAGTCATCTTCTATTCATATTGTGGCATCATTCTTGGAGAAGGCAGAATGCTATTCAAGGCCTGGCTCATCGCAGCCTGGGGCACACATGCAGAGAGCTCCATCATGTCTCTCTTCATATACCCTAGGTGGTACGTCTGAGGTCCTTTACACCAACATGGACAATGACCAATTCAGGCTGCTACTTGTGGTCCAATGACCTGAGGGCATGCATAACCTAGCAGACCCTGGCCCCTGATAAGCAACTGACCGTGACTTTCTCCTTGCTCACCCTGGTGAGGAAGGCATCAGTTGTCTCAAAATGGAGCCTTCAATAATCAGAATGTTGGGTTGTATGGTGGCTTGCCGTATGGGCTTAGAAGTAGAGGCTTCATGAAATGTGGCTGCATGTACTGGTGTGGCTGCTGTTTTGAAAGAGTACATTTGGGGCCCATATACAACATGCCAGCAATGGAGATAGTGGGAAAAGTCATATCCATGGCAAAAGGCTTTTCGTTACTGAATAGTCGGTTGCTGTCAGAATACAAAGTAAAGTCAGGTTTATCTGGTTTGCAACTCTGGGTAAGTTTTTGTAACAGCGCAAACTAGTTGCCCTGTGTGCAACTAGGTATTAGTGAAATGTCAAGGGTACTTTTACTGGGAAAATATCAACTCAAGGTGGTTCTGTTTATACAGGGCACTGCAAAACACTTGAGGGAAACTAATGTAGTAGACCCTGATAATTTCTGGATGAAGTATTTAGGGATATACCCTGACATAAGGTTAGACAGTAGATAATGAAGCAGTATTTATTAAAAAGTAAGAATTAGCTTTATCAAAAAATGCTGAATAGTGAGGATTCACAACTGGCTACTACTAGTGCTGATCTCAACACATTTACACACACCTAGGAAATGATGTCCCATTCCTTAATCTCTACCAAGAAAAACAGTAACCTAATTTCAAAATGAAAAGTGGGCCTCAGGCTATTTAGTGATCTGCACTACTGCCCCTGATGATGCAGGGGTCTGCAAGCTTGATGTGACTTTTTCCTAGTAGATGCCTTGAATACCAACCAGATTAAACAAAAAAGCATCACACAAACACTCACAGTCCAGTCAGAGACAGTTAGGAATTAATGATCCTCTGCTCCTTCTCTCGTCAGGAGTAAAACAATATCATAAATTCCAAGCTGGCTCCTGTGAAGCAGCTATCAGGCTTTCTGGTGATCAGCAGTCCCTAGGAAATAATATCCCTGTAATCCTTCTCTCACCAGGTGCAAAACAGATGCACTAATCTCAAGATGACTACTGACAGGCAGAATGTGGGTTCTCTAATGATTTGTGGTCTCGAAACAGATGTTGTAGATTTTAAAAATAAGAATGGTTTAATATGCTAAGGGTTGCAATGTGCACTAAGCAGTTAGGAAGGTATGAAAGAGGATTTAACTGAAGCTTTAGCAGTCTAAGGGTCGAGTCACTAATTTTAATAGAGCAAGATGGACTTAATGGAGGTTGAGCACTCAGTGTTCTACTTCTATGGAGGACAGTGGTGGGGTGCAAATATATTTAGCTTAAGGGGTAATGACTTCACAGAATGATAATTTTGTGCTGACTACGAATAGCCAATGAAAGAAAAGAGAAGAAATTGTGTAATCAAACTGACATAAGGGGCAGGCAACTGAAGAGTCAGTGAGTTTAAAGGAGAACTGCATCCACAGACTCAAAAAACATGTTTATTTCATAATGGTTTGGTGTATCCTACATTTTCTCACAAAGTTCTCCAATTCAGGATGGTGCTGGTAAGTTGACGCACACTGGTGAAAAATGGTAAATCCTGCTATGCAGCTCTGGAATAAGTCAATCCTTTCTTATTCAAAGGTTATCCAAACAGTTGCCATGTTCAAGCATCCAAATGTAAATAGTGGACAAAAGGTAGAACTAAAACCAAACTGGACCAAACAGGGCCAGAAGTTTATTAAAACATAGCAGGCTCTTGTGCGAAGTTGCCACAACAATTCTAGTCTCTCTAGAAGCATGGGGGTCGGTCCCCCTCTATCATTGTGGACACATTCACCTATTACTCTAAAGCCGAAGGTATGATTCGAAAATGTCGCTGTGTGTCTAGCTAAAGCATTGGTCATGTTTCCAGTTCGAATGCTGTATAGGTGTTCATACACCCTTTCCCTCAGTCTCCTCTCAGTTTTTCCAATATAGAATGAGGGACATGCTTTGCAAATAGCCACATATACCACATTCTTTGAATTACAATTAAATTTACCTTGGCTGATGTATTGCCTATTTCTCAGTGTAAAATGTTTACCTATGTCCATGTGAGTACAGTACCTACACATATTGCATTTATTCATGCCTAACATAGATGGCCTACAATTATTCGTTTTGCTTGTTTGCAAGATGCTCTTTATATTTGCTCCCTTCCTGTATACTATTTTAACTCTGTTTGGTAGTGCACTTGGGAGTCTCTCTTCGTCTAATAAGAATTTCCAATTCTTGTTAATAATGTCCGAAATTTGGTAAGCGTCCAGACTAAATGTTGTAATAAAACAGAAGTTATTAATATCAGTATGTTCCTCCCTTTTAAGTGGTTCGCTTAACGTGTCACCTCCATTAGTTATGCTACTTAAATTTTCTCCCAAAAGTGGTATGTATATGTTTTTCATGCGTTTCAATGACACTTCCCTTATAAGTGCATCCACCAAAGAAGAAGGATATTTTCTCCTCAGGAACATGCCTCGCAACAATTCAAAGGCCAACTGGTGAGGGCAGCTAGAATGGTGTCTAGGGAAACTGATTTCGACCTCGAGTGTGAATTGTTGCGAGGCATGTTCCTAAGGAGGAAATATCCTCCTTCTTTGGTGGATGCACTTATAAGGGAAGTATCATTGAAACGCATGAAAAACATATACATACCACTTTTGGGAGAAAATTTAAGTAGCATAACTAATGGAGGTGACACATTAAGCGAACCACTTAATAGGGAGGAACATACTGATATTAATAACTTCTGTTTTATTACAACATTTAGTCTGGACGCTTACCAAATTTCGGACATTATTAACAAGAATTGGAAATTCTTATTAGACGAAGAGAGACTACCAAGTGCACTACCAAACAGAGTTAAAATAGTATACAGGAAGGGAGCAAATATAAAGTGCATCTTGCAAACAAGCAAAACGAATAATTGTAGGCCATCTATGTTAGGCATGAATAAATGCAATATGTGTAGGTACTGTACTCACATGGACATAGGTAAACATTTTACACTGAGAAATAGGCAATACATCAGCCAAGCTAAATTTAATTGTAATTCAAAGAATGTGGTATATGTGGCTATTTGCAAAGCATG
Organism: Protopterus annectens; assembly: GCF_019279795.1. NCBI lineage: Eukaryota > Metazoa > Chordata > Ceratodontiformes > Protopteridae > Protopterus > Protopterus annectens. The sequence goes on from NC_056750.1 coordinate 232,094,723, forward strand.
CCCCTCATTCTATATTGGAAAAACTGAGAGGAGACTGAGGGAAAGGGTGTATGAACACCTATACAGCATTCGAACTGGAAACATGACCAATGCTTTAGCTAGACACACAGCGACATTTTCGAATCATACCTTCGGCTTTAGAGTAATAGGTGAATGTGTCCACAATGATAGAGGGGGACCGACCCCCCTGCTTCTAGAGAGACTAGAATTGTTGTGGCAACTTCGCACAAGAGCCTGCTATGTTTTAATACACTTCTGGCCCTGTTTGGTCCAGTTTGGTTTTAGTTCTACCTTTTGTCCACTATTTACATTTGGATGCTTGAACATGGCAACTGTTTGGATAACCTTTGAATAAGAAAGGATTGACTTATTCCAGAGCTGCATAGCGGGATTTACCATTTTTCACCAGTGTGCGTCAACTTACCAGCACCATCCTGAATTGGAGAACTTTGTGAGTTTGTGTATGTGTTCCCAAGTTTGCTGTTTATCCTACATTTTAACACTACTCTGGAACAAATTCCAGGTTTTTAAACATTTTTATACATAATTTTTGAGTCTGACCACATGGGGTCTGACATCTTGAATTAATTCTGATTGTTTAGTCTGCCACTAGGTATCCCAAAATGCAGTGCTCTTCTGTAAAAAGTTACATCATGTAGGCTTCTTTCTTCTTAAAGCTCCTGTCATTGCATTGATTTTACATGCATACACTGCTGTCTTTCAGTCAGTTTTAAGTATCATTTCATATCATTCAATGACTACTTAAAACACAAACAGTGCAAATGTTAAAGAACAGACTTTCAAAGTCCTTTTTACTGCTGCTTCTTTTTAGAATGGCTAAACTGCATTTTTTTTGTGAAGCATGAATTGTACTACTTTGACTCATTTCCCATTCACCTTCACATGTAACTTCCCTAGCTCTCAAAGTGCTAAGGATAATTTGAGCTGCTACCTGCTGTGATTGACAGCTTACAGGAGACTTGACTCATGTACTGTTTTCTTGTTCTAGCCTTTACTTTCTGTATGGGTAGGACAAGAAAGTACAGTTGTGTACACTTACCATAAATGTAGCTGTTCGAGTGTATTCATTGTTGCAGTCCTTACAAAATGGGTTATCTGACTCCCGGTAACCCACAGTCATCCAGAATACCAAAGCCTTGGTATATGACGTCGGCTGCCTTAGGCCGTAAACCTGATGTCAGGGCATCAGGTATTAAAAGAAGGCAGCCGATGCCATTTCCTCAGTTTTTCTTGCCATAACTGTCAGGAGCTTCCAAGAAGGCTAGACCAGGGAAAGAAGATCCCTGGAAACGTACCATCCACAAAATAGACCGACAGTCTGTGCCTTAGGAAAAAAGGGGGATGGAGGGGGGAAAACCAGGACTGCAACAGTGAATACACTTGGACATCTGCATTTATGGTAAGTGTACACAACTCTACTATGTTCGTGTTTCATTGTTGCAGTCCTTACAAAATGGGTTGATTCCCAAAGCCCAAAGAAAAAAGGGGAGGAGGAATACCCACTATTTAAGGGTTGGTAAGAATGCCCTGCAACACTGCAGTGGCAAAACCAGTCCTGGATTTAGAAAACAAAGGCAAATTGAAATGCTTTGTAAAAGTATGCACAGAAGTCCAAGTAGCTGCTTCCAGGATGTCCTTAGTAGGTACACCTCTCAAAAAACTGCTGAGGTGGAAGTTGTTCTAGTAGTATGAGTCCTGATGCTCTGTGGAGGAACCTTGCCATGCTGCAAGTAACAAAAGTGAATACAATGGGCAATCCATTTAGAAATTGTCTGTTTATAAATAGCTTTGCCCTGAGCTCCAGATGAAAAACTGACCAACAACTGGTCAGACTTCCAAAAGGTTTTAGTCCTGTCCAGATAAAATCGAAGCTGTCTATGCACATCAAGTGATTGCAGAAGTCTTTCTCACCTATTCTGAGGTTTAGGAAAGAAAGTAGGCAGGTGGACAGATTGATTAAGAGTCAAGCTAGAAACCACCTTAGGCATAAAGGAAGGACTGGCTTGAAGGGAAACCCTATCAGCATGGAAAATGATAAAAGGCTCTACTGCCATTAAGGCCTGCAGCTCAGAAACCCTTCTAACTGAAGTAATGGCCAAGAGAAAAGCAGTTTTCCAGGAAAGAAACCTTAAATCTGCTGAGGCAGCTGGTTCAAAAGGAGGCAAAGTAAGTGTCTCAAGCACAAAATTAAGACCCCAAGCAGCAGTAGGTGCCCTTCTGGTAGGTTTTAAATTGCTAACCCTCCTGAGGAACTGCTTCATCAAAGGATGTGAGAAGATGGGTTGTTCAAAGGAACAATATGCAGAAATCGCTGAGACATGAATCTTGATTGAAGAAAAGGCAAGTCCACCATTAAGCAAGCCTGCCAGGTAATCAAGAATAAGAGAAAGAGATGGTTGAGAAGAGTCTTCCCCTCTAGCTTGCATCCAAATACAGAATCTTTTCCATTTATCTGCGTAAGATTTCCTAGTGCTAGGCCTCCTGGCCACCAAATGCAGAGTCTGAAGTTGAGGATGTAAAAAAATTTTCCTCTTCCTGAGCCAAGAGATCTGGTATCAGGGGAAGATGCCAAGGCTGAGACTGGATGAGACTGTGAAGCAGTGGATACCAATGCTGCCTGGGCCAGTCTGGAGCTATGATAATGGCCCTTGGTTTTTCACCCATTATCTTCAACAGCACTCTGGGAAGAAGAGGCAGAGGAGGGAAGGCATAAATTGAAAGCTGTGTCCAGGGGAAGGACAGAGCATCCACTCTCCAGGCTTTGCCATGATGTTCCCTGGTGCAAACAATTGGAAGAAGTTGGTTGTTCGGAAATGAGAAGAGATCCACCTAGGGAGAACCCCAATGCTGAATGATGTGATAGAAGATGGTCTTGTTCAGTTGCCACTCGTGAGGATCCAGGATCTGCCTGCTCAACTGATTTGCCAAGGTGTTGAATCTGCCTGGAAGAAACCGGGCTATCAGATGTAGGCCCATGGAGGTTGCTATAGACCATAGGATCATGCTATGTCTGCACAGGGAGTAAGGGTGAGTCCCTCCCTGCTTGCTGATGTACCACATGACTGCGGTGTTGTCTTGTCCTGACTAGAAGAGTTCCAGGAGAAAGAAAATGCTTTAAAGTCAGCAAGGCCTGCTGGACTGCTATCAATTCTTTCAGATTTATAAGCAGATGAATCTGTTGGTTGCTCCAAGTCCCCTGTATACATCTGCCATCTAGATGCACTCCCCAAGCGTAGTCCGAGGCATCTGTGATGAGAGTCATGCTTGCAGGAGGTGGTTGAAAAGGCAGGCCTTTGTTCTGTGAACAAGCTGTCGCCACCAAAGAAACTCTGTATGCAGACAGGGAATCAGAGGAAGTATCAAGTCTAAATCCTGCGTGTGTTGACACCAAAGGTTCTCGAGGTACCATTGTATTTTCCTCGTATGCAGTTTGGCATATGGAATCATCAGAACACATGAAGCCATGAATCCCAGGGCTTGCAGCAATTGCCTTGCAGAGAGCTGGGTCATGCTTGCCAAATACTTGAAGTAAGTTAAAAGCTGCATTTGTTTCTCTTGAGGGAGGAATACCATCTGGGCGGCTGTATTCAGACTCGCTCCCAGGAATACAATCTCCCTTGTGGGCACCATTCTTGACTTCCTTTCATTGAGAGTGTAGTCCAAAGAGGTGAGAAGGTTCCTTACAAAGTCCAAATCCTTTAGAAGTTGTTTGGAGAATTTGCTTGAATGAGGCAATCGTTCAAGTAAGGGTAAATTTGAATGTTTCTTTGCCTGCAAAAAGCAATGACCGGAGCCAGGCATTTTGTAAAAACTCTGGGAGCAGCAGATAAGTCAAAGGGCAGAGCACAGAACTGGTAGTGTCGCTTTCCAACTCTGAAATTAAGGTACTGCCTGCAACTTTCCTGAATTGGTATGTACAGAGAAGCTTCTTTTGAGATCCAAAGTCACCAGCCAGGAATCCTTGGCCAGCATTGGCAGCAACTGCTGAAGAGAGCATTTTGAATTGGGAATCACCAGGAAAGTGTTCAGTATGGACAGATCCAGAACAGGGTGCCAGCTGCCCCCTTTTTTGGGAACCAGAAAAAGTCTTGAGTAGAAACCTTGGCCTATCTGAAGTACAGGAACTGGGTCTATTGCTCCTAGGTTCATAAAGGAAGAAATTTTCTTTTTTGCTTCTGCCTTTTGATTTGGAGGAATATCTGGTGAACAGGGAAGGTGTGAAAAAAAAACTTGTAGCCCTGTTATACTATTTTGAGTACCCATTTGTCATCTGTGATGGTGGACCAAACATCTGCAAAATTGGCCAAACTTTCCCCCAAAGGCAACCCTGAGCCAGCAGAGGCAGGCAGGGGGAGGGCTGAGTCAAAAATGCTTACTTTGAGAAGGTTGCTTAGAACTCCCAGATTTTGAAGAGGAAACATGCCATCATTTAGTCTTTTGAGGAGTAGAGGTCTGTCCCCTAGAAGACCTATAACTCCTAGACCTAGTACATCCCTGTTTACTGAGATCAGGAAAAGTCCAATTCTTAGAAGGATAATGCCGACTAAAATGAGGAGGCTGATCTTGTAGAAAATCTTTAACAGTTTGCATAGATTTGGCTTTATCCTCCAATTTTTTCAAGACCTCTTCTGCTTTGTCACCAAAAAGATTGTCCTTATGCAAAGGTGCATCCAGTAACTTAGATTTAACAGGCTCAGAAAGGGGCTGTTCCCTGAGCCAAGCATGTCTTCTGATAACAGATCCAGTGGCTGCTGCCATGAAAGAAGCCTCCAAATTGTCAAAACCACAGTGTAAAGAATGTTTAGTCACAAGAGTGACAGAATTCAATAAATCTTGCATACCCTTACTCTCCGCCAGGGAAGGAACACTAGCAATTTTAGTCTTAATAGCCTCCAAAGTATGCTGCTGAAACTTAAGCATAAGAAAAAGACAATTAACAGACCTAATAGCCAGGGTGACAGAGGTATAAACCTTTTTTACCCACCTGTCCAAGGCCCTAGATTCTCTATCAGAGGGAACAGGATTATCAGAGGGAACAGGATTTTTTGCAGCTGTAGCCTTAACACCTTTAGGGCCCTGAGAAATAGTCTCTGGATCTGCAGTAGGATTCCTAAAAAGAAACTGATGAGAATCAGGAACTCTTATAATACCGGTCAGGTCTCCTGGGAGCAGGACGAACAGAATTAGGAGTCAAAGAATTCTCCAAGAAAACATCAACTACTTCCAACACCGGAGAGATAGCCAGAGGCTTATGTTGTGGTAAATCCAAGAACTCCCCAATCCTTTTCTTAGACTGAGGATAGTCCTGACTCTCCCACTTAAAATGCTCTCTTCACAGTATCTCCAAAAGAAAAATCTTCTGGAGGAGAGGCAGAAGGGATAGATTCTTCTGCATCAGAATCCTAAAAACCAGAATAAAGTTGAGTCTTCCTCTTCATCAGCAGAAATGCTGGAAACATCAGAACCTGTGGGATACAAAACTCCAGCAGACAATTCTCTAGCTCTCTTAGAAGGAGGTTGTTGAGAGGCCCGGATAAGAGTCAAAAGATCACTAGCCATTTTACGCATCTATGACTGCAGAATTTGTGGGGAGGCCGATGCCTGCTTTTGAGTAAATTTGCGGCTGGAAGGTCTGCTAGAAAGCCGGAGGGAATCAGGAGGTCTAGCCACAGCGGTAGTCTGAACCAAGGTAGTCAGTCTGGATCTGGTCTCAGGCTGAAGAAAAGAGGCATCAGAAGCCTGCTTAGCGGCTCCGGACCAAGACGAAGTGGAAGCCTGCGGCATGGAAGACTCTGAAAGGGTCTCAGCAGAGGCCTGCAGTTGAACATCTGCGGACTGCAGAGGCTGCGAAAGCGCCTTACTGAGAACCGCTGGGCCAACGACCAACTTAACTGGAACGTAGTCAGCCATCCTGACCCTAGGCCTGTCGCAGTCTTTATCCTTGCACTTCTTAGGAACATCGGAAGTCAGGAGACCAGAAGAAGCCATACCGACGAACCTAGGCCAAACTCCGAAATGCTTATATAAAATTTTAGTTCTACGGCATATGGTATGTGGATTAAAAGAAGCACAGAGATCACAATTAGGAACGTCGGGCTCAAGGCCTAAACAAGTGATACAGTAAGAATGAAAATCAAGGTGCGGAATCTGTTTTCCACAGGCAAGACAGTTATTAACTTTCTCTGACATTCATTAAAGCAAGAAAAGAGGGTCCCCAACAGGTACAGGTACTTAGCTGAGGAAGTCTTCAACTGAAGTGGTCTGAATACAAAAGGTAATTGGCCGACCGGCACTCGTGCGAACTACTTCTGCTTTGGGCTCCACGGCAAGAAAGACTGAGGAAATGGTGTTGGCTGCCTTCCTTTACACCCGATGCCCTGACGTCAGGTTGATGGCCTAAGGCAGCCGAGATCATATACCAAGCCTTTGGTATTCTGGCCGACTGTGGGCTACTGGGAGCCGGACAAGCCATTTTGTAAGGACTGCAACAGTGAAACACGATGAAACTCCAGGGAGCTGTGACACAACAGCATGGGTGGATCTTTAGAACAGTCATAGTGATGTCAGTTTGGGGAGGCAACTGGCCATAAAAAGTACAGTTGTGTACACTTATCATAAATGTAGATGTTCGAGTGTATTCACTGTTGCAGTCATTACATTTGGGTATTCTGCTGGCAGGCTGCCCTCAGTCGGCCTGAATAACAAAGTCTTGGGTCCTGCGTCGGTTGCTGTCTCCTCTTCCATGACGTCAGGTCATCAGGGGTATAAAACATGCAGCTGATGCTATTTTATTCAGTTTTTCTTGCCCCAGATGTCAGGTGCCCCCCAAATGGGGGAGTAAAATATATATATATATATAGATATATAAAAACAGAAATATATGTAATGCACTTTTAGCAACATAAACTTTACCTTCTTCTAAAAGCAAATACACCACAAAGGTTGTAGAATATAGTGAAGGAAAGAAAAGGAATAGAAAAGGGGGATGGCAGGTGGGTAACCCGGACTGCAACAGTGAATACACTCGAACATCAACATTTACGGTAAGTGTACACAACTGTACTATGTTCTTTGTGTTTCACTGTTGCAGTCATTACATTTGGGTAGAATCCCAAAGCTATGGATGGGAGGATGGAACTAAACAGCATTAGGAGCAGCTATAAGGTCCTGCAGAAGTGCAGTGGCAAAGCCTGCCTTGGATTTGGAGAAGAGAGGCAAATTATAATGCTTTGTGAAGGTATGAACAGAGCTCCAAGTAGCAGCCTCTAGAATGTCTTTGGTTGGAACCCCTCTGAGAAAAGCTGCTGAGGTAGAGGCAGCCCTGGTGGAATGTGACCCGATTCCCTTGGGCACAGGTTTACCATGGTGCAAGTAGCAGAAATGAATGCAGTGGCTTATCTACTTAGAAATAGTCTGCTTTGATATAGCCTTCCCCTCTGTCCCTGCAGCAAATGCTACCAGTAGTTGTTCAGACTTTCTTAGAGATTTGGTCTTGTTTAACTAGAATCTTAGTTGTCTGTGTACGTCCAATGAATGCAGAATCCACTCCCCCTTGTTCTGTGGATTTGGGTACAATGTTGGAAGGTGAATTTTCTGGAAAGAGCCACAATGGATACCACCTTAGGCATAAGAGAAGGATTGGTCCTGAGGGACACCCTGTCCGGGTAAAATGTAATAAAAGGCTCCACAGCCATGAGAGCCAGTAGTTCTGAAACCCTTCTTGCTGAAGTGACTGCCAAGAGAAAAGCTGTTTTCCAAGATAGAAATTTTATATCCACAGTAGCTGCTGGTTCAAAAGGAGATGGGGTGAGTTTTTCCAGCATAAAATTGAGGTCCCATGCAGGAGTTGCTGATCTTCTGGGAGGCCTTAAATTTTTGGCCACCCTAAGATACTGTTTAAGCAGAGGATGAGAAAAGAGGGGAGGCTCTGTGTTGTAATGAGCCGAGATGGCAGAGGCATGGATTTTTATTGAAGAAAAAGACAGGCCCTTTTCAAGCATCTCGGTCAAATATTGTAAAATCTGAGTAATATTGGGCTTTGCTGTGTCTTTTCCTTGTGCTTGGTTCCAAGCACAGAATTTTATCAGCATAAGATTGTCTAGTACTAGGCCTTCTGGCTTCCAAAATGACATCCATCACAGATTTACTGAGAGGTGTTGTTTGAACAATTAAATGATCAGCCATGCTACAAGATTCAGAGTTTGGAGCTGAGTGTGCAGAATTTGATTGTTCTGCTGAGACAGTAGATGAGGTATTTCAGGCAGGTACCAAGGAGGAAGTTGAGACATATTCCTTAGAATTAGGTACCAGTGCTGGCGAGGCCAGTCCGGATGCAACTAGGATCATTTTTGGTTTTTCCTGTCCGACTTTTAGTAAGACCTTGGAGAGAAGAGGCAGAGGGGGAAAGGCATAGACTGATACGTTTTTCCAACTGAAGGATAGGGCATCCACTTTCCATGCTTTTCTGTGATAAGTTCTTGTGCAGAATTTGTCCAGCTGATAATTTTGGGGAGAGGCAAATAGATCTATGTCTGGGCTCCCCCATTTCTGTGTTAACATGCTGAAGATTTGTGGATCCAGTTTCCATTTGTGCGGGTCCATAAGATTTCTGCTTAGGTCGTCTGCCAGAGTATTTTGTTTTCCTGGCAGGAACTGAGCTTGAAGATGTATTCGGTAAGTCAAAGCTGCGTTCCACAATGCCATGGCTAGTCTGCAAAGGGGGTAGGAATGTGTACCCCCATGCTTGTTTATGTACCACATAACCATGGTGTTGTCTGTCTTTATCAGTAGTGGTCCTGGATGAAGTAAGTCCTTGAAGGCTGTCAGAGCATTCTGAACAGCTGGCATCTCTTTCTGGTGGATATGCAAATGCATTTGCTTTAGGCTCCATTTGCCCTGAATGCATCTCCCCGCCAAGTGGGCCCCCCAAGCATAGTCTGATGTGTCGGTAGTTAGGGTTTGGGTGGCAGGGGGCAGAGTGAATGACAGTCCCTTGTTTTGGTGACATGTCTCTGCCCACCAAAGAAACTCCTGTTGTAGGCAGGGAATGAGAGGAATCATTGTTTCCAGACTGTGACAACGTTGACTCCATAAACTTTTTAGGTACCATTGAAGTTTCCTCATATGCAGTCTTGCATATGGAATTAGTAGAATGCAGGATGCCATGAACCCCAAAGCCTGCAGAATTTGTCTTGCAGATAACTAGGTTTTTGTTGCCATCTGTTTGAAGTATGTTGTCAGTTGCCTTTGTTTGTCTGGCGTAAGGTAAGTCATCTGGGCAGTTGTATTCAAGCTTGCACCCAGGAATGTAATTATTTGAGAGGGTACCAGTTGGGATTTCTTTTCATTTATTGTGTACCCTAGGCATGTTAGAAGCCTTTTTACAAATGCCAGATGTTGAAGAAGAGTGTCCTTGTCCTCTGCTTGAATGACAGTCGTCCAGATAAGGATAAATTTGTATGCTTCTATGTCTGCAGAATGCGAATACTGGTGCCAGGCACTTTGTAAAGACCCTGGGCGCAGTAGATAAGCCAAAGGGCAGTGCAGAGAATTGGTAATGCAAAAAAAATGCCTTGAAGCGGAGGTATCTTCTGCAAGATTCCCTTATTGGGATATGCAGGTATGCCTCTTTTAAGTCTAGAGTCACTAACCAAGTGTTCCTGCCCAGCATAGGCAGTAGCTGCTGTAAAGTCAGCATTTTGAATTTTGGAATGTCCAGGAACGTGTTCAAAATCGATAAGTACAGTATTGGACACCAGGCATTGTCTTTTCTGGGTACCAGGAAAAGTCTTGAATAAAAAACCTTGTCCTTTTTCCTTTTCTGGTACTGGTTGAATAGCCCCCATATCCATGAGGGACATAACTTGTTTTTGAGCCTCTGCCCACTGATTTTGTGGCAGATCTGGCCGTCCGTTTGGAAATGGCAAATTATGGAAATTAAATTTGTACCCCTGGGATACTGTGTTTAATACCCACTTGTCCTGGGTAATTAACTGCCAATTTTGAGCATGAAGTGCTAGTTCCCCCCCCCCCCAAGAGGGCTGCCAAAAGATAAGTGCTTGGTGAAGGTAAAGGAAAGTCATTGAGACTGCTTACTGTAGGGTTGTGCTTTGATTCCTCCAGATTTGGAGGTGGAGGCACCCCATTGCTTTGACCTATAAGAACCCTCTGATTGGTGTCCGGAGCCTTCTGAGTGCCTGGATTTGCCTGGAGTGGCTCTGTTGGATACAGGAAAGGACCAGTTTTGAGTAGGCCAGTGCCTACTGAACCTGGGTGGCTGCACTTGCAAGAAATTTTTTTTACAGTTTGCACAGATTTAGCTTTGTCTTCCATTTTCTTTAAAACCTCTTCTGCCTTATTACCAAACAGAGTATCATGCTGCAAGGGGGCATCCAACAATTTAGCTTTAACATGATCAGGGAGATTTTGCTCCTTGAGCCAGGCATGCCTTCTAATCACAGATCCAGTAACTGCGGCCCTGCAAGAGGCCTTCAAAGAATCAAAACCACATTGCAAAGTATGCTTTCCCACCTGTTCTGCTGAATGCAATAATTCCTGTAATTCTTTATTTTCCACACAATCAGAAATAAACATCATTTTCTGTTTCAGTAAGCCCATAACATGTTGTTAATATTTAAGCATATGAAACTGGCAGTTTAAGACCCTGACTGCCAAGGTTGCAGACATATAAACCTTCTTTCCCCATCTATCCAGTGCCCTGGAATCTCTATCAGAGGGGGTTGGATTATTTTGCTGTAGAGGCCTTTATACCCTTGGGACCCTGTGAAATAGTCTCAGGATCAGCAGTAGGATTTTTGAAAAGAAATTTGTGTGAGTCAGGAACCCTGTTGTATCTGTCTGGCTTACTAGGAGCCGGAGGTAGGGAATCAGGAGCCATGCTTGATTCCAAAAACACATCATCAACAATGTCTAATACAGGAGGTATTGCCAAAGGTCTATGCAGAGGAAGAAGACGGAAATCCCTAAGCCTCTTTTTTGATTCAGAGAAGTCCTGACTCTCCCAGTGAAAATGTTCCCTTAAAGTATGCAAAGTCTCTCCAAAAGAGTAATCCTCAGGAGGAGATGCAGATGGGATGGATTCCTCTGCATCAGAATCCTCATAGGGTGGAATAGAAAATTCCTGATCAGAAGAGGAGTCAGAAGAAATGGAAACCTGATCTGAAGATTCATAATCAGTGTCTTGCCTAGGCCTCTGAGCAGGGGGGGTTGGGAACCCCTGATCAAGGTAATTAAGTCCTCAGCCATTTTGATCATCTGTTTTTTTAGGCATAGGGGCCCGAGCACATGGCTCATGCATCAGTTTTTTAGACATAGAAGATGTTTTTTATCTTGTTTTTGAGGCTGGCGTCGGTTTAATACAAAAATGTTGAGGCCTGAAAACACCCTCAGAAGCTGGTGCCTGCTCAGCGGCTCCGGACCCATCCACGGGTTCAATACTCTGAGAATCTTGCGGCATACCTGATTCCGAATGGGTCTCGGTAGAGGCCTGCGACTCAAAAGTAGTGATTATCAGGGGCTGCAAAAGTGCCTCACTGAGTACCGGTGAACCAACGACTGGCTTAGGAGAAGCTTCATCGTCAGTTTTAGACCTTAACAGCCTGTCTCTGTCTTTTTCTTTGCGTTTTTTGTGAACTCCGGTAGTCGGATTGCTAACCGACGACATTTCAGGATAATTAAATCTTGATCCAAAATATTTAGAAGCAAAAATATACCGACGCTTAATAGTGCGTTGGTTAAATCTAGCACAAAACTGACAGCAAGGCACATTATGATCTGGGCCTAGGCAAGGAATACAGTACAAATGAAAATCCTTATGAGGTATTTGCTTCCCACAAGTAATGCAATTATTAACCTTTACTGACATCAGTAAGGAGCAAGAAAAAGTTTCCCCAACGGGGTACTTCGCTTTAGTTTGAAGACTTTGATTCTGAAACTCGAATGCGAAAATTTCAGGAGTCGGCCGACCGGCACTTGCGAACTACTTCTGCTTCGGGCACCGCGCAGCAAGAAAGACTGAATAAAATGGCGTTGGCTGCATGTTTTATACCCCTGACGTCATGGAAGAAGGGACAGCAACCGACGCAGGACCCAAGACTTTGTTATTCAGGCTGATTGAGGGCAACCTGCCAGCAGATTACCCCAAATGTAATGACTGCAACAGTGAAACACGAAGAACATCTACTTGTATTCAGTGGCCTTGATGACATCAATGAATTGGAGACTGCAGCAAGGGTGACATAAAAGTTTTTTGAAAGTGAAACCACCACAGTACAGTAAGGTACTGTTCTAGTGGAGAGAAACAGTCAATTTAAAATATTTTAAATGCGGTGCTGTTGTTTATTCATAGCAGAGGCAATAAATAGGGAGAAAAAGGACAGAGAAGTTGAGCATTTAATAACTGAATCCCATTGTTCCTTTAAGAATACAACACCATTATAGTGGGAAAGTGGGCAAAATCCAGTTGATATACGACTCACAAGAAACACAGCTTTGTTTCATTTTTTCCTAGTTTAAATATGCAATAGAAGACATAATGCAATGAAAACACCACAACATAAAATTAGAAAAAATCAATATAAAGAAAAACAAACTAACTTTTCCCTCTTTGCGAGGGACAGTCCCTCTTTGGACAGATGTGTCTTGTGGAAAAAAAAAGAAAAAAAAAAGGCAAATGTCCTGAGATTTTAGGGCAAAAAATATTTCCTAAAAGTTTTCTTTAATAGTTGCATGAAACACTAAAATTTGAGAAGCCTATATATTATATGAAATAGCATAATCAACTCAAATGCTATAATAATAAGCTTTTATTTTGGCAAAAAAATGAAGTTGTGTTCTTTGCACTACCAGTGTGTATCTACTGCCCTGCAAAATCTCTTTTTTGCAAAAAATGTCCCACTTGGGCATTTGAAAAGGTGGCAACCCTATTCACAGCAGTTTATAGCAGAGTCTGAGTGATCTTTTCCAGTAAAGCCTTGAAATGTTTTACTTTACCCCTTAAAATAAAAGGTTTAGTTCCTAGCTCCTCCCTCAGTTTACTGGTGATTAACCTTCTGTGAGACTCATAAGAATCACAGATTTGTTTTTTTCCCCAAGTTTAAATATGCAATAGAATGAATGCCATGTTGATGAAAAGTATAATGGATATTATGTGGTAACATTTCTTTTACTACATTTAGCTTATTGTGCATAATGCATAATTACCAGCATCTTAATATGATTTGATCTAATTATTCCAGTAAAACTAATTTAACACTTCATATCTTCCCCCGAAAGTACCATCGAAGGTAGGCCAGAAAAAGCTGACTGCCTTTATTAGAGACCTGTATTCTTTGCTACAGGAAGTAACTGAATTAGGCCAAGGGTGCCAAGAAGCCATGTAGTTTTAAATGGTTTGTGGTACATTCTAAAACTTTGATCCAACTTTATGATCCATGTATATGAAGAAACCCTTAACATTTGATTTCTGATGAATATTTCAATGTTATGGACATATTTTGGCTCATTTGTGCTCCAACAATGTTGGTGTGCTTTGCAAACGACCAGTTTTACAAATGAGCACTTTCCACAGCTCTCCAGACATTTGGCAAATGACCAGGTTTACAAATGAGCACTTTCCACAGCTCTCCAGACATTTGGCAAATGACCAGGTTTACAAATGAGCACTTTCCACAGCTCTCCAGAACTTTAAGTGCACAAAAAAACAAGGCAAGATTACACCAAATTAAAAAGAAAAGCAGCTATTTGCAATTATAGCAAGTTAATGCACAAAAGCTAAAAAATACACAATTTGTAATCCATCCCAGTATCAGTTATGACTGCAAAAGCACAAGTTCCAGATAATATAACACTGCAAAGACATTCTGACTGTGTGCCAGCATAAAGCAGTCCGTTCTAACTATTGCCTTTCTTCAAGTCAAAAATCTGTACCCTTCTGAGTGTGTTGGGTACAGTATTTGGAGTAGCTAATCCCATTTGGTAAACTCTTGTTCTTCCTGACACTCAGCATGAGTTTCACCAGTGCACAAAGATTCCCAGGCACTGCTAAACTGTGTCATTGATCTCACTGCAGCCCCCAGTCTAATTCCTTGGCTTTTCAAAAGTTTCAATGCTGAGCACTGGCTCTTTCACTTTAAAACATCTTACAGAGTACATAAGTACAATGTTAAACTTGATCTGCTTACAACTGGCAATCTAAGCTTGTCACTTGTTCTGTATATTGGACACATCACTGCCAACTGTCCACAACAATCTAGCATTAACGTCTAGAAAAATGCCTTGCACACTGCAAGTACTTTTATGTGTTAACTCTTAAATGTAGCTGCATGCACCATTCTAGAACTATATCAATGGATTTCCAAATGGAGGTTGACAGCACACTGCAGACAGAAGCACCATCAACTCTAGGTTGTCAAACACATCAGCATGCTGGCAACTGTACCTATGGATAGTGTGTAGGCAATGGAGTGATGAGCACCAGGAGATGGCAGTGAACGAGTGATGCTCCTAGTCCAAACAGGCTATATAAAGTCACAGACGCCCACATACAGCTACACCTATAAACAGACACACAGTGCTAAGGGATTTGTATCTTAATGCATGGCTACACAGCTGTCCTGAAATACATCCATGCCACCACATCAGTGAACACTGTAGCCCACATAAAGCACATGTCTGTTCAAGTACAACACTATCCACTATTTTGTAAACGTACCTCTCAGTTTAGCAGCACACCCTACCTCCTGCTTTTGAAGGCATGGTAAGCAGCACCATGACAAATAATACTTGCACTACCCTTGGAATATGCATGCCCAACAGAGAATGTTCCTCCATTCTGGGAATGCCTCTGTAGTATGATGTGTTCTCTACTGTATACAAATCCGTTCGCTGGTACAGGAGGGTCACGTACTGCCAGCAGTGTTTGCCAACACTGCAGTTATGAATATGAATATGTGTACATATATAAGTGTGTGTATGCGTACACACACCCTCTCATATACAGAATTATACAGATAGAATATATTATAAATACATATATATGTATGACCCAGCCACTGGGGATGCACAAGCCAGTGCATTTCTTTGTGCTGGTCCCAAGCCCGGATAAATGGGGAGGGTTGCGTCAGGAAGGGAATCCGGTGTAACATTTTGCCAAATCATACATGCGGACAACAGTACAGATATACATAACGGATCGGTCGAGGCCCGGGTTAACAACGACCACCACCAGTACTGTTGGCCAACAAGGTGCTTGTGGAAATTGGGCTACTGTTGGCCGAAGGAGGAGAAGAGGGGGAAGGCATGCCCAAAGGCAGGTAAAGGCTAGGACTGTGATAGTGAGGGTCGGAACTTTGAATGTTGGCAGTATGACTGGTATAGCGAGAGAGCTAGCTGATATGATGGACAGAAGGAAGGCTGGTATATTGTGTGTGCAAGAGACCAGATGGAAGGGGAGCAAGGCTAGGTGTATCAGAGGTGGGTTCAAATTGTTTTATCATGGTGTGGATGGGAGGAGAAATGGCGTAGGGGTTATCCTGAAAGAACAGTATGCTAAGAGTGTTTTGGAGGTGAAGAGAGTGTCGGATAGAGTGATGTTTATGAAGCTGGAAATTGATGGTGTAATGATGAATGCTGTTAGTGCATATGCTCCACAAGCTGGGTGTGCGATGGATGAGAAAGAAAAATTCTGGAGTGAGTTGGATGAAGTGGTGATGACTGTACCCAAGGGTGAGAGACTGGTGATTGGAGCAAATTTCAATGGGCATGTTGAAGGGAACAGAGGGAATGAGGAAGTGATGGGTAGGTATTGTGTTAAGGAGAGGAATCCAGAAGGTCAGATGGTAGTGGACTTTATGAAAAGGATGGACATGGCTGTGGTGAATATGTATTTTAACAAGAGGGAGGAGCATTGGGTGACATACAAGAGTGGAGGAAGATGCACACAGGTGGATTATATCTTGTGTAGAAGGGCCAATCTGAAGAAGATTGGAGACTGTAAAGTGGTGGCAGGGGAAAGTGTACTTAGGCAGCATAGGATGGTGGTTTGTAGGATGACATTGGTGATTAAGAAGAGGAGGATGAGTGTGAGGGCAGCACCAAGGATCAAATGGTGGAAATTGAAAAAGGGTAATTGTGAGGTGGAGTTCAGGGAAGAGGTAAGACAGGCAATGGGTGGCAGTGAAGATTTACCGAATAGCTGGGTAACTACAGCAGAGCTACTAATAGAGATGGCTAGAAAGGTGCTTGGTGTGACATCTGGAAAGAGGAAGGAGGACAAGGAGACCTGGTGGTGGAATGAAGTAGTACAGGAGAGTATACAGAGAAAGAGGTTGGCAAAGAAGTGTGATTGTCAGAGAGATGAAGAAAGTAGACAAGAGCATGAGGGGATGAGGTGCATGGCAAAGAGAGAGGTGGTGAAGGCTAAGGATAAGGTGTATGAAGAGTTGTATGAAAGGTTGGGTACTAATGAGGGAGAAAAGGACCTGTACCGATTGGCTAGACAGAGGGACCGAGCTAGGAAAGATGTGCAGCAGGTAAGGGTGATAAAGGATAATGAGGGAAACGTACTCACAAGCGAGGAGAGTGTGTTGAGCAAATGGAAAGAGTACTTTGAGGGGCTGATGAATGAAGAGAATGAGAGGGAGAGAAGGTTGGATGATGTGCGGATAGTGAATCATGAAGTGCAGTGGATTAGCAAGGAGGAAGTGCGGATAGCTATGAAGAGGATGAAGAATGGAAAGGCTGTTGGACCAGATGACATACCTGTGGAAGCATGGAGGTGTTTAGGTGAAATGGCAGTGGAGTTTTTAACTAGATTGTTGGTACCGATTTTTAAGAATAAGGGTGATGTGCAGAGCTGTAGTAACTACAGAGGGATTATATTGATCAGTCACAGCATGAAGTTATGGGAAAGCGTAGTGGAAGCTAGGTTAAGAAGGGAGGTGATGAATAGTGATCAGCAGTATGGTTTAATGCCAGGAAAGAGCACTACAGATGTAATGTTTGCTCTGAGAGTGTTGATGGAGAAGTACAGAGAAGGTCAGAAGGAGTTGCATTCTGTCTTTGTGGACTTGGAGAAAGCATACGACAGGGTGCCTAGAGAGGAGTTGTGGTATTGTATGAGAAAGTCGGGAGTGTCAGAGAAGTATGTAAGAGTGGCACAGGATATGTACAAGGGTAGTGTGACAGCTGTGAGGTCTGTGGTGGGAGTGACGGATGCGTTTAAGGTGAAGGTGGGATTACATCAAGGATCAGCTCTAAGCCCTTTCTTATTTGCAATGGTGATGGACAGGTTGACAGACGAGATCAGACAGGAGTCCCAGTGGACTATGATGTTTGCAGATGACCTTGTGATCTGTAGTGAGAGTAGGGAACAGGTGGAAGAGACCCTGGAGAGGTGGAGATATGCTCTAGAGAGAAGAGTAATGAAGGTCAGCAGGACTAAGACAGAATATATGTGTGTGAATGAGAGGGAGGATAGAGGAATAGTGAGGATGCAGGGAGTAGAGGTGGCGAAGGTGGATGAGTTTAAGTACTTGGGATCAACAGTTCAGAGTAATGGTAAGTGTGGAAGAGAGATGAAGAAGAGAGTACAGGCAGGATGTAGTGGGTGGAGAAGAGTGTCAGGAGTGATTTTTGACAGAGTACCAGTAAGAGTGAAAGGGAAGGTCTACAAGAGGGTAGTGAGACCAGCTATGTTATATGGGTTGGAGACAGTGGCACTGACAAAAAGGCAGGAGTCAGAGCTTGACGTGGCAGAGTTGAAGATGTTAAGATTTGCACTGGGTGTGACGAGGATGGACAGGATTAGGAATAAGTATATTAGAGGGTCAGCTCAGGCTGGAAGGTTTGAAGACAAAGCCAGAGAGGCAAGATTACGTTGGTTTGGACATGTGCTGAGGAGGGATGCAGAGTATATTGGGAAAAAGATGCTAAGGATGAAGCTAACAGGAAAAGAGGAAGGCCTAAGATAAGGTTTATGGATGTGGTGAGAGAGGACATGCAGGTGGTTGGTGTGATAGAGCAAGATGCAGAAGACAGGAAGAAATGGAAACAGTTGATCCACTGTGGCGACCCCTAACAGGAGCAGCCGAAAGAAGACGATGATATGTATGAACAAACACATATACATATGAGTGTATAACGAACATTCACTAACAAGATTGTTTGAAAGTGAAAACATCAAACAATCTCATCAGCAACTGCATACATCACCACGTAAAATAATCTAAAATAACTGATCATAAATGAAAACCAAAGACTTGCATTTGCAATCTCTATAAAATAATATATGTCATCCTTTTACACGCCCTCACTCCCTCCCCAGAGCGGGGACACCTGAATTATGTTACGGTTATTTATTGAAGTTCAACTGTAACATAATTTGGCAAACTACATTAGCGATCAATTTAATTGATAAATGCATTAAATGTTAAAATATATCACCCAATATGCATTTGTGTGTGTTTGTGCGCACACAGGTATATATACAGTATATAGAGACACATACATACATATATATATATATATATATATATATATATATATATATATATATATATACACACACACACACACACACACACACATATATACATATATATATATATATATATATATATACACACACACACATACACACACACACACACACACACACACACACATAAACATACATACATAAACACACACACATATAAATTATAAATACGCATAACTATTTATATCTAACAACATTCTACCTTTTTCACACAAAAGATACATCCTTTAATGTACTTTATATTGTAACAGTCTCAAAAAAAACTCAGCCAAGCAGCTACTGCACTAGCATGAGTAATGTTTGCCAACAAAATATTAAGGCATACAAACTGAAAGCAAACAAACAAGAAGCTGATTTCTCATTCAAAGATTCATTACAGATCACAGGAGGGGCTCTGACTGAAGATATGGGTTTACTGGAGGTGAATGATCCAGTCCAGATCTACTGTTGATGTGGTCTGAAGTAAATTGAGGCAAATATATTTTTTTCTTTTTTCTGTGGAGGCAAACAGAAGCACTGACAAGGCCTGGGAGTTGTGATCTTTGTCTGCCATCTTCTGGTACTGGTGGAGGGGATATTAAATTATGGAGCCCATGTGGTGGTGAAGCTGCCTCTTTTTTTCTATCATTCCCCTTGTTATGGTACACTTAGACCTGTTCTACTATATACGACCAGACGGGTATTCTCTTTGTATTGGTAAAAACAGCGGTGATCCTTACAGGAACAGTTGGTTAGAAGTACTGGTTAGTAGAAGCAGCATGGTCAATGAGACAACTGAACAGCAGGTATATCAAAGCAGTTTGCTGGCTCTCATGCTGCAAGGCAGGAGTATAACCAACAGTTATACAGGTATTGTATGAGCCTGCCTTTAAAGGATTTCAGTTTTTTCTATTTGTTGTAGCTTAAGCAGGACATTGTTCCATGATTTAGTGACATTAAAGTCAGTCACCAGCTATGGCTTTAGATTTACTAGAAATTAGGATAAGTGCTAGAGAATGTTGTTTAAAGAAGGGCAATTTTACGGTTTATAACTTACGTTATGTGCAGTCATGAATTATGTGTAAAAGAAATACTGTGAAAGCTCAATCCAGTGTAATTGCTTAGGGCAACTCAGTGACGTGTTCTGAATGGAATGTTACCTGTGAATTTAGCTATCTTTTTATAGCATCCACTTTCTTTATATACACAGACTGACTGTTAGTAAGAATGGGAGCTGCATAAAGAAGTGATAGGAGAAGACAGACAGAGGCTATGGTTTTCCTAGCTGTTTCTGAGAGTTATAGACTAGCTCAATAAAGAGCACCATGCTTTTGGTGTGTATTTCTATGGCTTAAAGAATATGATGTTCAAATTTAGGCTTCCTTTTATAGTAACACCCAGCAATTTAGTTTGTGATCCAATTTTGATTACAGTATTGTCTTTTGATGTAATGCTTAAGACTTGGTTTTGGTTTTGGTACACTTTTGGTAAGAATAGCATTAACTTTGTTTTCTTTGTATTTAGGGTTATGCTGGAAGTCTGCAACCATGACTCATTAGATAAGCAAGACTCTTGAGTGACCTGCTGAAGGTACAGTATGTTAGGAGCTGAGCAGATGATGGGTAGAGTCCTCAGTGTATTGCACTATGCCGGCAAGTTTGGTTCAACGTGGACATCATTCATAAAGATATTAAAACATTAATTGCCCTAAGATTGATCCTTGAGGACTCTAGCAGAGATGCGGAAAAATGCTGAGTATTTGTTTTGACATTTTAAGCTTGTCATCTATTTGATATGTAGCTGTGAATCCATTAAAGGGATGAGTGTGCAAGTCCTAAAGAGGAGAGATTGGTTAGTAATTTCTGATAAGAAACAGTCTCAAAGTCTTTTAGATAGCTCTAAGAAAAGATGAGACACACCGTTTCCTGTATTTCTAAGAATGTTTCTGGTGTTGGTGAAACTAAGGAGGACGGTGTTTGTGCAATGAAAGGGACAGAAACCATGCTGAGTTTGAGAAAGAAGATCATAGTTGGTAAGGTAGTTGAGAAGCTGAGAATGTATACATTTTCAATAAACAGAGTATATAGGACAGCTACAGGTCTATAGCTGGAGAATTCAGTGGAATTTCTACCTTTGTGTAGGGGAATGATAAATGATTCTAGACTGCGGGCACAGTTCTCTATCACTGACTGGTTTATCAGGATGGAAATAGGGTACTAAGGACATCTGCTACCATTTTTTATATATTCACCTGGTACATTATCAATGGTTAAAGTGGTCTGGCTTCAGGTTATGAAGATATCTTTCAGTGGTTGTCATCTGTAGAGGTTTAAACTTGAAAGAAGAATTGTTTTCAGTACAGATTGAGAGAGTAAAGGGAGAAGCAAGGTTATCTTTCACAGATCTACATATTGCTTTGACAAACTGGTTATTGAACTGAATAACAATACTGTCAGTAGTACTGTTTGTGTTTGGTGGAGATGTGGTAGCGGGGTTGGTGTGGAGTATATTATTTATTGTGATCCAAAACAGTTTGGGGATTTTTTTCAATATTTCTGCTGAGAACAGGCATAATGACTGTTTGTCTGATTCAATTTGTTTTTAGCACAATTTCTAAGCTGTCTGATATGTGTTTTACTACAGTGCTATTATTTTCGGGTTTTATCTCTTTGTAACTAAGTTGGTTTGTTTGGTTAAGCAAGGTGTAGGGTTTGATTAAATTCTTTGGGTACAAATGGGAGCAAGATTGTTGAGAATGTTTGAAAAGTTCTACTGAAATAAGTGACTTCTCCATCTAGATGCAAGGTCTTAAGTTTGGTCCAACTGATGAATGATAGATGAGAGATAAAAGTGACTTTGTTAAATGAAGTAAGATTGTATACTTAGTTGACTAGGATTGTTTTGTTTACATTGTTATGATGTACTATAAAAGTTAGATGACTATCACCAATTATATCAAGGTGGCAACCTGAGGTGCTTATATGTTTTGGCTGAGAGTAGAGTAACCAGTCTACTGTAGGTCTGTTACTACCTTTATTGAGTCTAGAGAGGGACATGATTAGTTACGAGAAACTGTAAGATTTATAGAGTTTGTAGGGGAGTCTGAGTTAGTTAACTTGCCAATAAATGTTTAGATCACACAGAATAATGGTTTAATG
Organism: Protopterus annectens; assembly: GCF_019279795.1. Classification (NCBI taxonomy): domain Eukaryota; kingdom Metazoa; phylum Chordata; order Ceratodontiformes; family Protopteridae; genus Protopterus; species Protopterus annectens. Next base: position 232,116,437 of record NC_056750.1, read on the forward strand.
GGACATATTGTGATTTGTCCAGCAGAGAATATCTGCTGTTTGTGTACTATTACTTGGAAGTAGATACAAGGATACTATGTACTTTCTTTTATGATTGTTTTTAAAAGTGATATTAGTACTCTGGAAACACCAAATTTTGGGGGGAATAAGTGGATGAAGAGTGAAGTTCTTTCAAGCCTAAGGACATTGTGAACCAGAAGGCATGATTTCTCACTCTTTTATATCTTATTTGAGCAAAGTTTCAGTTACTGTTAGAAAGTTATGGGAACAGAGGGCAATATGTACATGGAGGTCAGCCAAGTTATTATAGATGCTTTGTGCATTTACAGTTAAAAACAGTAAACTAGGTAGAGTATGGGAAGTCTCTGGGACAGGAATCTATCCCTCCAGCATGTCCTGTTTATTGTGGTGTGAGCGTGTAGCTCAGAGGGATTGGGATTTCTTTAAGTGGAGCATGTCCAACAGCTCTGGGTTGGACATAGCTTTGTATGTTAGGCAGAGATCGCCTCTGAGTAGGCCATATGCGACAGAGAAAAGCTGGAGTTTTTTGATACGGTCTGCGTAGGGCATCTGTTTGAGGCCGGTAATCCTTTTTGTGAGGAATTTCTGTGGCCTTTCAGTTGCTGTAGATGTCTTGTGAGGTACATACCGAAAGCGGTGCTGTGCTCTATAATGGGTCTAATGAGTGATGAGTAGAGGGGAACAATTACCTCTTTTTTCCTGGATGAGAAACCTTTTGTGATGAGGTGTGCCACGTAGAAGGATTTCCTGACTACTGTGGCGATATGATTATCAAAGGACAGACTACTGTCCACCTTAGTCCCAAAGTCTCTTATCACACTTTCGGTGTTAAATAGACTACCACCTATGTGGTAGTTCATCGGTACAGAGTTTTTACCAAAAGGGATGACAATGCACTTTTTGGCACTGAGCTTGAGGCCATGGCTTTGACACTAGGCATCTGTCTCAGTGAGGCCCTTTTGTAGGATGTCCCCATAGTTAGGAGTTTTGATTATGGTTCCTAGTTTGCAGTCATCTGCAAACTTTATTAGCCAAAGACCTTCTGTGTTAGCCTGTACTTCAGAGAAGTAGATAACAAATCAGGAGAGGACCTGGGACTGAACCCTGTGGTACTCCACTTGTCACTGGTCTGAAGTTGGAGTTAGAGTCTGCTACTTTCACAGTGTGGGTTCTGTCAGTGAGCCAGTTGGAAACACATCTTGTGACATAGGGATTTAAACCTAGTTTAGTGAGTTTATCTATAATTCCAGTGTGGGGGATGGTGTTGAAAGCCTTGGCGAGATCCAGATAGGCTGTGTGAACCACCTTACCCTCATCTACAGCTTTGGTGACCACTTCGAAGAAGTCCATCAGGTTTAGGAGACATGATCTGCCTTTTACAAACCCGAACTGGGAAGAGTCCAGAGTTTGGAGATTACCAATGTCATTATTTATAAGTTCCATGATGATACGTTCCATAGCCTTGCAGATCAGGCTCATCAGGCTAATGGGGCGGTAGCTCCCGGGGTCCGTGGTGGCTCCCCCTTTGTGGAGTGGGATAACCGTTGCTGTGCGCCATTCAGTGGGCACAAAGCCTGAGGTGAGGCTATGATTGAACATGGTACTTAGGTGGGGTGCCAGTTGGTTCTGTAGTTCATGTAGAACGCAGTGAGCAGACTGAGTTTTGTGGTTCTTTCTCAAGGCCTAGATCTGCTTGCTGACTGTGTAGTGATAGGGGTGGTGATATGATGCAATAATAGAGAATGCAATTTTGTTGTGGATTGTATATGCTTGTGAGAGAAATAAAACTGTCTGGAAGCAGTGAGAGAGAGGATTTAAGGTGACATGTTAGTGACAGGAAGAGAAATGAAGAAAATGCAAACAAGTTCATCTTGTGAAGGGCAATATTAGGACAAGAGGTGATAAAAGATAAGCAAGTATACCAAGCTCCAGGTAGACGCAAGCTTTACAATGCACTCTGATAGAGATTTATATAATGAGATGCTGGAGGATTTACTAGGGAGGAGAAAGGTTAATGTCAATTAGAAAAAGTGTTTGATAACATGAGTGTTAGGTAACTAAAATGAAGAGTATTGCACAGGATTGAAGTAGATTGGCCAAGTATGATTAGGTGGATGGAGATGGATAAGATAAATGCAGACTAGGTGGGAGTGTGTGGGAACTGGAAGTAGTGTAGGGGAGTGGAGTGAGCCTGAGCAGGACAAGACAAACCTGAGCCAGGTGTGTTTCTGAGTATCAGAAATAATCAGTTTCATCAACCAACTGCTAGATACGTATTACCAATGTAATTACAGAGAAAATTAACAGAAAAGTCAGCCTTCAGCACACTTTGTCAGAGTTCAGTTGTTGTTGTTGTGTCTTTCGGCTTTTCCCGGTTAGGGGCCGCCACAGCGGAACTCTGGTCCGCTAATGATTGGCAGTAGATTTTTACATGCCGAGTTGTCAGCCCTGACGCACAACCTTCAACGAAGGTACGCCCATTCACGCATGTCTCCACACAGAAGATGCTCTAGCTGAGAATCGAACAGGACTACATCTTACTGTGAGGCGACAACGCTACCGCAGCACCACGGGAAGTAAAAGAGTTGGATGTATGATTGATAGCAGATATTTTTTTTCCAGATCAGTAGCTTGGGATGTCAGCATATATTACAATGATGTCTCATCTGCACAACTTGATGGCCTCATAGCTGGATATTAATGATTTCATAGCACTTGTCAAAAGGGCAAGGCATTTCCCAGTGACACTGCCAAACTTTGCCTACTCTGTGCCGAAGTCTCTCCTGACAAAAAAAAAAAAAAAAAACAGTAGCCTAGATAGACCAATAAAGTCAACAGAAAAGTAAATAAAACAGATTTAAGAAAACTACACACAGTAACAAAAGGTACTGATGCTTTGAAAATTCTGAAGTGAAAGCTCTTAAGACAAATTATCTGATAGTTGGAAAACAAGGTATTAAGTTGAAATACAAGTTTCAATGTCATAGCAAAAAGAATGATTGTGTTTTTAATGATTTTACTTATTTCTGTATCAGGCTAGAAAACTATAACAAAGGAACAGCACAAAAAGACCATATGTGGAGCAAAGTCAATGCCCTAAACAAACTGATGAGGTATTATGAAGATTTATCATTTAAGTCTCAGTTAACTATGATAATATGTTCTGCTATGTCACAACTACTGTCTTGGCATAGAATAAGAATAAAATACAGTACTTTGGAATACATCAATCCATTACTTGTATGTGTTAATAGATGGTAGTGCTGTGGCATACAAGGATAAAGCTTTAACTATTATGCACACAACTCAGGACTAACAGAGGCCCAGGTGCTGGAGAAAGTGTATGGAGAGAGCAGG